>NC_083358.1:120301289-120630217 GCF_030254825.1 Meriones unguiculatus
TTATTCTTTTTGGGTTCTTTTGAGACAGAGTTTCTCTGTGTAGACCTGGCCATCCTGGAAACTTGCTCTGTAGACCAAGCTGGCCTTGAACTCAGGGACTCACTTGCCCCTGCCTCCCGAGTTCTGAGTTCATACTTTTTGATATGTGGCTTTTCAGAGTTCTTTGTTCAGTGACTGACTTGCCAAACTTCCCCCTCACTCTTGACACTGGGCTGACCCGATGCTTCCTTTTGTTGTAGCCTTCTTAACAAGAGGGTTAAAACGGAAGCATTACTTTAGCCAATAGATATGTGTCTGGAGTAAGTTTCTGAAGGTTGTGATTCACAAAGAGCAGACATGAATCTAAGGAGGGACATTTGACAGCTGTCAGACAGACACATGAACCTGAATAAGAGCTGTGTAGATGAACAGTTAGCTGATAGCGTACACTGAAGCAATGCATGCTACAGTGTGCAAAGTGCTCATGGCCCAAGCAAGAAGGGGACAACTGGAACTGGAAAAAATTATTTGTGGAGAGAAGAGTTGTACAGTTGAGTTAAGGGAAAAGGCCAGAACATGATTATACCAGAGAGTTAATTGTGGAATGAATACCCTCATTCCATTATTGCCATTGGCCTACTTGTTGGGCTAATTGTTGAAGAGTTGACAAGGACTTCATAAGTCCATCTTGTAGGTAGATGCTGTTTATTTATGATCAGAGCTAGGTTTTTACAAACTTCTGAAGGTCTGAGATTTTTCCTTCCCTTTCTTTGGCATACAATCTTGGAAAGTGATCACAAGACTGGGACATGGCTCACTTTCAAGGGTCTGGGTCTTTTCCAAAGCTGGGGAAGAGCCTGTTGGATTGTGAACTGGATTCAGTATGACAAATGGGCCTTAGATCCCCACTAGTTGTGAGTTAGTTTTGATACCCAAATCTAGAATATTTCTGCTGATAGACTCTGCTGACATATCCTAGAAAACCCTTCATCTACAGTGCATCTGCTTCATTTGTAGGGAGCCTGAGATCAGTTCACTACCTGCACAAATCCCCTTGGTCCAAAATTGTCTGGCTGCATTTCCCCCAAAGGCTTGTTGTTTAGTTGAACACTTTATCACTGATGGGTAAGTGCCAACATCTGGCCTCTCTTCCTCTGAGATTTCATTATTGCCACTGAGATCAAAAAACCAAATTTTCATGCAGCATCCTCCATTGTTATCTGTGGCTTACAGAGGGGAACCAGCAGGGTCTAAAGGTCATGTTGGTGTCCTTTGCATCAGTGCCTTGGTGAAGGAAGCATCTTTATGACTAGGGATGAGCAAACGACTCACAGTGGGTCCATTCAGACCTTTCATTGGTGTGCAATTCTCCCTAGTGTTTTAGCATATTAATCTTAGTGATGAAGATCAGGGGTGAGCAAGTGTTTTCAGTAAAAAATTGAATAGTCAGTACTTTAGACTGTGTCCATATGCTCTCTGTCCTAACTGATCAGCTCCATCTTTTGTTCAAAAAGCAAATCCCAGACAACACTGAAATAACTAAACCTAGGTGTGTTCCTTGACAATTTTATTTCCAAAATCAGATGGTATGTTGGACTTCAGTTGACAAATCAGAACTTGTTGACTGCTGCTGTGGGTACCTTTAGATCCTACTTCAACTTAAGAGGACAGTAACTTGGCTGCCATGTTCTTTTTTTTTTTTTAATTTTATTTTTTTCTTATCAGTTACATTTTATTAACTCTGTATCCCAGCCGTGTCCCGGTCCCTCATCCCTTCCCAGTCCCTCCCTCCCTGCCTCCCTCATTTCCACCGTGCCCCTTTCCAAGTCCACTGGTGGGGGGGGACCTCCTTCCCATTCATCTGATCCTGTTTTATCAGGTATCTTCAGGACTGGCTGCAAAGCCCTCCTCTGTGGCCTAACAGGACTGCTCCTCCCTTCGGGGGTGGGGAGGCCAAAGAGCCAGTCATTGAGTTCCTGTTAGAAATAGTCCTTGTTCCCCTCACTTTGGGAAACCAATTGGTTACTGAGCTACCACAGGCTACATCTGAGTGGAGGTTCTAGGTTATATCCATACATGGTCCTTGGTTGAATGTCAGTCTCAGAAAACACCCTGTGCCCAGATATATTTGGTCCTTGTGGAGCTCCTATCCTTTCCCCATCAGACTAATTCCCCTTCTTTCTTATGATTCCCTGTACTCTGCCAAAGGATTGGTTATGAGTCTTTGCTTTGAAAACACTGCTAGTTAGAGTCTTTCAGATGCGCTCAGTAGACACCTGTCATACGCTCAATGCACATCCCATCTGTCTTTCTAAACGAGGATTGATCATCTTACCCCATGTCTGCTCTCTTGATTATCTTTTTTAGGTTTATAGATTTCATTATGTTTATCATATCTAATAGGTCTATATAAGTGAGTATATACCATGTTTGTCTTTCTCCTTCTGGGATATTTCACTCAGAATGATCTTTTCTAGATCCCACCATTTGCCTGCAAATTTCATGATTTCCTCCTTTTTGATTGTTGAGTAGTATTCCATTGTGTAAAAATACCACAATTTCTGTACCCATTCCTCCATTGATGGCCATCTGGGTTGTTTCCAGGTTCTGGCTATTACAAATAAAGCTGCTATAAACATGGTTGAGCAAGTATCCCTTTTGTGTACTTGAGCGAACTTTGGGTATATACCTAGCAGTGGTATAGCTGGGTCTTGAGGAAGCACTATTCCTAATTGTCTTAGAAAGCGCCAGATAGCTTTCCAGAGTGGTTGTACCAGTTTACATTCCCACCAGCAGTGGAGGAGGGTTCCCCTTTCTCCACAACCTCTCCAGCATGTGTTGTCACTTGAATTTTTCATCTTGGCCATTCTGATGGGTGTAAGGTGATATCTCAGGGTCGTTTTGATTTGCATTTCCCTGATGGCTAATGAGGATGAACATTTCTTTAAGTGTTTCTCTGCCATTCGATATTCCTCTGTCGAGAATTCTCTGTTTAGCTCTGTTCCCCATTTTTTAATTGGATTACTTGGTTTGCTGCTTTTCAGCTTCTTTAGTTCTTTGTATATACTGGATATTAGTCCTTTGTCAGATAAAGGGTTAATGAAGATTCTTTCCCAATCTGTAGGCAGTCATTTTGTTTTGATGACAGTGTCCTTTGCTTTACAGAAACTTTTCAGTTTCATGAGGTCCCATTTATTGATTATTGTTCTTAGAGCCTGTGCTGTTGGTGTTCTGTTCAGGAAGTTGTCTCCCGTGCCAATGAGTTCTAGGCTGTTCCCCACTTTTTTTTCCAATTGATTTAGAGTATCTGGTTTTATGTTGAGGTCCTTGATCCACTTTGACCTTAGTTTTGTGCAGGAGGATAAATATGGATCTATTTTCATTTTTCTGCATGTAGACATCCAGTTGGTCCAGCACCATTTGTTGAAGATGCTGTCTTTTTTCCATTGAATGGATTTGGCTTCTTTGTAAAATATTGAGTGTTCATAGGTGTGTGGGTTTATTTCTGGGTCTTCTATGCGGTTCCATTGATCCTCCTTTCTGTTTCTATGCCAATACCATGCAGTTTTTATTACTGTTGCCCTGTAGTACAGCTTGAGATCAGGGATGGAGATACCTCCAGATGATCTGTTGTTGTATAGGATCGTTTTGGAGATTCTGGGTTTTTTGTTTCTCCATATGAAGCTGAGAATCTTTTTTTCAAGGTCTGTAAAGAATTGAGTTGGTATTTTGATGGGAATTGCATTGAATCTGTAGATTGCTTTTGGCAGTATGGCCATTTTCATGATGTTAATCCTACCAATCCATGAGCACGGGAGATCTTTCCATCTTCTGATATCTTCTTTGATTTCTTTCTTCAGAGACTTGAAGTTTTTCTCAAACAGGTCTTTCACTTGCTTGGTTAGAGTCACACCAAGGTACTTTATGTTATTAGTGGCTATTGTGAAGGGTGTTGTTTCCCTAATTTCTTTCTCAGCCTTTTTGTCTTTGGTATATAGGAGGGCTTTTGATTTTTTTGAGTTGATTTTGTATCCTGCCACTTTGCTGAAGGTGTTTATCAGCTGAAGGAGTTCTCTGGTTGAATTTTTGGGGTCGCTCATGTATACTATCATATCATCTGCAAATAGTGACACTTTGACCTCTTCCTTTCTGATTTGTATCCCCTTGATCTCCTTTAGTTGTCTTATTGCTCTGGCTAGGACTTCAAGTACTATGTTGAAGAGATATGGAGAGAGTGGGCAGCCTTGTCTTGTCCCTGATTTCAGTGGGATTGATTTAAGTTTCTCTCCATTGAGTTTGATGTTAGCTATAAGCTTGCTGTAGGCTGCCACGTTCTTAATTAATGGTGTGCATTAATTCTGAATGCTGTAGGAAGAACCATGTTTGTTGACTCACCTGGATCGAGCGTTGTGTTCCATTCTTGAAGATGTAATCCTCCAAATCTACTGGCGCTATTCACAGCTCATCACATCTTCTCTCCCTGTTAGTGTGCAAACTCCCTTTTGGGTCTGGCCTTTGAATGTCCAGTCCTTTTGTTGAGGGTCAAAGGTTCAGGTAAACTGACAATAGGCAAGTGCTGGTGAGGCAACAGCTTTTCCTAGTCAATCACAACATCACTTGTATTCAGTATTCAATTGGTTATTTCAGAGGGAAGGGAATTGGGCCTTGTTTAGGGAGAGTTTCCTGAGTTCTGCAAACTGAGAATCTAGGGTTGTGGCTTCACATCCTTAGTGTCTGGGTGCTGGAAGATGGCTGTGTCAGTAAACTGTTCACTGTATAAATACGAGGGCCTGAGCTCAGATCTCCATATTCTCGGGATAAGCCATCTGGGAGGGGCTGTGCCTGTAACCCTGAGCACTAGGATGGTAACAGAAGAAGGTCCTTACAGTTTGCTGCCCAACCAGCCTAGCTGACTTGAGCTATGAGTACAGTGAGAGGCCCAGCCTCAAAAACTAAGGTAGAGAAAGATTGAGAAAGACCGTTGACTTCTGGCCTCCCTACACTTGTCCTATCCTGTACCTTTGTCTATCCTTTCTTCTTCAGTACCCTACATTTGGAAATGTTGACCAATTAATTACTAATGCAGTTTGGCAGAACTTAAGGCCAGATTTTCAGATCTTCAAATGTTTAATTTAAAGGCAATTGAAAGGGAATTGATTTAGGGACAGGGAAGAGCACAAAGAAAACACCAAGGATGGTGCACAACTCAAAGGCTAATTGTAGTGGGGCCTTTTCCACATCTTAGGCTTACAATGGCCAGGAGAGGGCACACAGCAGGCTGCACAGCAACTGACACCATCAGGGGCCATGATCTTGATAGAGGAGAGATCTGGCGCACAACATCCCAAGATGGAGGTTCTGGGAATTAGTACCACAAACCCATTCCTAGTTATGATACACATTAAATTGAAACCAACTAGAAGCCTGTTGATGAAATCCATTCATGTCAGCTACCCAAGACAAACAGCAGAAAGGGGAAGACTGAAGGGTAGAGAAATAATTTGGAAGAATAAATGGAAAACTTTATCCAGCACACTAAAATTCAGTTTCTTGGAGCTACATACTAAGGAAAATAATTGTGCATGGCTCATAGATTCTATTGGGGAATAAGAGTTCTTGAAACAATATAGAATTATTAGGTGAGGACTTAGCATGATTCAGACTATTATTATGTTTGATATATTGTCGGCTTGATATCTACAGGTTTGGCTACCCATTATTTATCATGGGTTGCTTTTGGTATTTTCTAAGAATAAATTATAAACTATTCCCCTCAATGAAAGAACTCTCTGAATTAAAAAAGGAGAGGTCTTGTGGATGTGAACGTGTTTTGTTTTGATCCCAGGTATAGGATATGGGAGTGATTCAGATTGTCCACAGCAGCAAACTGTTTGCCTCAGGCAGGCCTTGAGAGGGGCTCTTTGCCAGCTGCAGATAGTTTAATACTATGGAGTCTGGAGATGGAATAAATGCCAGAGCCCAGAGAGTGCTGGGGAGCTCTGAGAAAGAAGGCTGCTGGTGCTCTCCAGTGCTGCTTCTGGTTGCCATTGAGGCACTGTGACATGAAGTTGGAGATAACCTGACACAGGGATTGGCCCTGTAATGCAGGTTTACAGGACCCTCAGAGACCACCAGGAGAAGACTTGATACAAGAGCGAGAGAGGTTTATTACGAGAGTGATCAAAGAGAAGTGGGACCCTGAGCCCAGAGTGAGTAGGGTTTTTAAAGGGAAAGACTGTAGCATGGGGTTTCCATGATAGCAAGCAGGGGGGGTTTATGCCTTGGGTAAAAGCCATAGGGGAGAGGTGACTGTTTACATAATCACAATTGCCAGGGAGATTGTCTCTATTTTTTACTAAACATTTATTCTGTGATATTTCCTGGAGGCTGTTGCTTGGAGAGCTAACTTTGTTTTCTGCCAGGTGCATATTCTGTGATATTTCCTGGTACCTGAGTTCAGTTCCTGGTCAAGATGGCTCCTTATTTCAAAACGGAGTCACTTAAACTCTTCAGCCCCAAGGAACCTGATAACCCTAACCAGCAGGAAGTAGCTAAAGAGAACTCTATCTGCTCTCCCCACTAACTTTTCTCTCCTACCTGATGTTGAGGTGTTGGAAGGGATTGAGATGGAGATGGGAAGAGATATAATAAATGTAAATAAATTTTTTAAAAAGCCACAAGTGGCTCCCAACATGGGGCTTCAGTAATGGAAAATGTGGGTTCTAATGCCATAGAGGAGACAGCAGGGTATGGAGAAATGAATATACTGTTTCAGGGTATGAACAAAAGGTTTTCCGTGGCTGCCACCACTGGTTTCTCTTCCGCTTTACTCCCAGAGGGGATACCCTGGTTTTGCTTTGTTGTCTTCCTGCGATCCATTTTAAAGAAGGTTGTGAGCATGGCCAAAGAACTGAAAAAGTCGTGAGTGAACTAGAAAATTCGCGGGGAGAGGCTGAAACACTTGGAAAGTAAAAAGCACCATTGGTAAAGGGAGAACGCTTTGTAACTAAGAGCCAGAGTTTCCCACAGTTGTCACCCAGCTCTGCTCTGTGCACTTTTACTGTCAAGTTCCCACATACTCTTCCTGAGGTAACAGACGGGGGAAGCAGCTGTACAGGGCGAAAGGGTTAAAGTTTCAAGAAAAAAGATTAATGTTGGGCAAACTGAGCTGCCAGAGGAGCAGCCCCCACCTCTGGTTAACCACCGTTAACTTTTCCAGCAGCCACCGGAAGCCTTAGGTATAAAAACACAAGCCTTACATATAAAAATGTTCGATGCTTGTGGTAAATTCGCTCTCTTGCAAAGAAATTGTGACTTACCTGCTAAAAGCCTCAGAGTTCAAAATGTCTGGAGTGTTAAATCTGAGAAATAATGGCACCTTCCGCAAGAGAAGTGAACAAGCCACTTCTGGTAATGCTGGGTTCTCAGCAAGAACCGGAGTTTTTAGACGCTGTGACAAAAAGGGGCATTTGACTATTGAATGCATGTTCAAGAGAGACGTCCCGAGGATCTTCTTGCCCTTAGGAAACAGCATTGGAGTCTTAGCTCCCGGCTCAACAGACAAGAACAGCCAAGACTAATCAGGTTGTAAAAGAACTATTGATCCAAAAAGTGTTTGTTTCCTTGATCATCTCCTTTAAGAAAACAACAGCTGAACACTCTCATCTTTTTCTCTGTTGCATGTGCACTCTATATCCTTGGTTGTTAACCCCCACACACATTTTCTTCACACGCACATACACCCTGAATACGTATATTGTCAAGAAACCATTGGCTATGGTAAGGCATTTCTTGAATAATCCCACCATTTATGTACACTGAAGAAGAAAACTCTGCCTCTAGCATTAGTTTTAGTCTTGGTTTTATGTATTTGTTCATGTGAACCAGAATTTTAGAGCTTCCTTCTGGTGTGTCTGGAATTTGAGGAAACGACTTTCCCACCTAGCCTCACATTCCTCTTCTTACTTTGTGTGTTTGCTGTGTGGAAGGTAAACATGAGCATAAATGATATCAGTCACCCCTTAGCCTACTTTGTTTATTTACTGTATTTGGCTTGCCTTCCTTAAGCCATATTTCCCCATTGCCATTTTTAAAGACGTACCTTATATAATACTCAAGTTTTATCTTTCCTGCTATTGCAAGGCAGGCTATGACAGGCTCTTCCTGTCATAATAATGTGTCAAATCTTAGGACAGGCTAGACTGTTAACAATTATTTTTCTGTAGAAAGAAAGCTGTTGAACAATATTATTTTAATCTCATTTTAAATTAAATCCTTGAGATTTATTTATTTATTGGAACACACAAGTTACAGGTCACTCCTCTATAACTATAATCCTCGCCTGTCTCATTTATCTAATTATATAAAGATTCTATCCATAGTATGTGTTGTTGGAGAAAGTGATAATTTCAGTGAAAAGCTTGAAATAGGACCGAAAGATCTGATAGGAACTCTTTCTATCATAAACCAAACGCACAAACACAAATTGAAGATTGATCACTTTTTAAAAGCTGGGGTGAATCATTTTGTAAGTAAAAAATGCATCTAACAAATAAAACTACTAATTGAACTGTAATGCTGACCTTTAAAAGAACAGATATGATTAAATGGGTATAGCTAGAAAAAAAAAAAAAGAAAACAACAGCACTCATTCATATTAAAAGAAAAGCTTTTTTTTTTTTTTTTTTTTTAAAGAAAGAGAGGGAAATGGATGTAAACATGTTTTTGTTTTAATCCCAGGCGTGGGATATGGGCCTGATTCAGACTGTCCACAGCAGCGAACTGCTTCATGTGGGCTCTGGGTGGGGCCCTTTGCCAGGTGCAGATGGTTTAATACTGCCGACTCTGAGAGGGAATAAGTGGCAGAGCCCGGAGAGAGAAAGAGGGGCGCTCTGAGGAAAAAGAAGGCTGCTGGTGCTTCTCCTTGCTGCTCCCGCTTGCTGTTGATACAGTTTGAAGAGAAGAAGTTGGAGACACCCTGAAATGAAGATTGGACTTCCGCAAGGCACCTCACAACCCTAACCACCCGGAAGTAGCCAAAGAGAACTCCGCCCCTTCTCCCCACTACACAACTTTTTTCCTACCTGGCGTTGGGGTGTTGGAAGGAACCTGGGGGTGGAGAAGGGAGGAAGAAGATTAAGAAGCATAAATAAAATCCTGTAAAGAGAGGGCACAACAGAGAGAAGCCGTGGCGCTTTATCAGTGGGAATAATGACACCTTAGAATGTGACGGTGATAAAGGGATGGATATAAGAAAGCTTGCTCTGAAAATTCTAGCAGCCAGATGGTTCAGAAGGTGAAGATGCATGTCACCAGGTCTGACTCTGATCCCTGGGGTGTACATGGTTCTTCTGAAAGATATCTTATCTCCACATGCATGCCACTGCACCCCACCCAGGGTAAATAGAACTGTGCCTTAAATAGGTTCATCGTGTGCTTCTAATGACTGGAGAGAGAAATTTGATCAACCGAAAAGTTGGAGGTATCAGTGTCATGTAATCAGCTGGAGGAAAAGTTTTGCTATACAGATGCTAATTCCAGATCTGGAACCCAGTGCAAACTGATGAACCAGAGAAGGGATGATTTTTGTATCATTGTAAATGTTCAGAAATGTAGTGTGTAACATATTTATGTATACATATATTTATTTAAACTTTATGTGTATATGTGTGTACTTTTCTCTGAACTATTTAAACTGAGGCCTTATACCCTCTTTTACTAATTTCTATATTTGTCCTAAGAAACCAAATGCTTATTTTTTAATTAAATTTTTTTTTAATATTACAGTTCATTTACTTTGTATCCCAGCTGTAGTCCCCTTCCTCATATCCTCCCATTTCCACCTCCCTCTCTCCCTCCCTCTCTTCTTCCCTTCCTTCCTTCCTCTTTCCCTCCACTCTTCCCATGCCCCTCTACAAGTCCACTGATATGGGAGGTCCTCCCTCGCTTCAATCTGACCCTAGCTTCTCAGGTCTCATCAGGACTGTCTGCATTGTCTTCTTCTGTGGCCCATCAAGGCTGTTTCCCCCTTGGAGTGGAGAAGAGCCAGCTACTGAGTTCATGTCAGAGAAAGTCCCTGTTCCCCTTACTAGGAACCCACCTGGATACTGAGCTGCCATGG
This sequence comes from Meriones unguiculatus, assembly GCF_030254825.1. Lineage (NCBI taxonomy): Eukaryota > Metazoa > Chordata > Mammalia > Rodentia > Muridae > Meriones > Meriones unguiculatus. The sequence continues at coordinate 120,311,389 of NC_083358.1, forward strand.
GTTACATCTGTGTAGGAGTTCTAGGTTATATCCAGGCATGGTCCCTGGTTGGAGTATCAGTCTCAGAAAAGACCCCTGTGTCCAAATAGTTTGGTTCTATTGCTCTCTTTGTGGAGCTCCTATCCTTTCCAGGTCCCGCTATCTCCCGCTTCTTTCATAGGCTTCCTTGCACTATGCCCAAAGTTTGGTTAAGAGTCTCAGCATCTGCTTTGATACACTGCTGGGTAGAGTCATTCAGAGGCCCTCTGTGGTAGGCTCCTATTAGGTTGCCTGTTTTCTCCTTCCAATGTTCATCCCTTTGGCTTTCTGAGTGAGGATTGATCATCTTACCCAGGATCCTCTCCTTGCTTAGCTTCTTTAGGTGTAAAGATTTTAGTATTTTTATCCTATATTATACATCTAGTATCCACTTGTAAGTGAGTATATACTGTGTGTGTCTTTCTGCTTCTGGGGTACCTCACTCAGGGTGATCTTTTCTTGTTCCCACCATTTGCCTGCAAATTTCATGATTTCCTTGTTTTTAATTGCTGAGTAGTATTCCATTGTGTAAATGTACCACAATTTCTGTATCCATTCCTCAGTTGAGGGATGTCTGGGTTGTTTCCAGGTTCTGGCTATTACAGATGAAGCTGCTATGAACAAGGCTGAGCAAATGTCCTTGTTGTGTGTTTGAGTATATTTTGGATATATGCCTAGCAGTGATATAGCTGGATCTTGAGGAAGCAATATTCCTAATTGTCTGAGAAAGTACCAGATTGATTTCCAAAATGGTAGTACAAGTTTACATTCCCACCAGCAATGGAGGAGGGTTCCCCTTTCTTCATATCCTGTCCAGCATGTATTGTCACTTGAGTTTTTGATCATAGCCATTGTGATGGGTGTAAGGTGAAATCTCAGGGTCATTTTGATTTGCATTTCTCTGATGACTAAGGATGTCGAACATTTCTTTAGGTGTTTCTCTGCCATTCTATATTCTTCTACAGAGAATTCTCTGTTTACCTCTGTATCCCATTTTTAAATTGGATTACTTGATTTGTTGCTTTTTAACTTCTTTAGTTTTTTATATATTCTGGATATTAGCCCTCTGTCAGATATAGGGTTGATGAAGATCTTTCCCAGTCTGTAGGCTGAGGTTTTGTTCTGACAACAGTGTCCTTTGCTTTACAGAAGCTTTTCAGTTTCATGAGGTCCCATTTATTGATTTTTGCTCTTAGAGCCTGTGCTGTTGGTGTTCTGTTCAGAAAGTTGTCTTCTGTGCCAATGAGTTCAAGGCTCTCCTCCACTTTTTCTTCTAACAGGTTTAGTGTGGTTTTATGTTGAGGCCTTTGATCCACTTGGACTTTTGTGTATGGTGATCAATATGGATCTGTTTGCATTTTTCTACATGTAGACATTCCGTTAGATTGGCACCAATTGTTGATGATGCTGTCTATTTTCCATTGTATGGTTTTGGCTTCCATGTAAAAAATCAAGTATCCATATATGTGTGGATTTATTTCTGCGTTTTCTATTTGGTTCCAGTGATCCACCATTCTGTTTCTACATCAATACCATGCAGTTTTTATTTCTTTCCTCTGTAGTATAGCTTGAGATCAGGGATGGAGATACCTCCAGATGTTGTTGTACAGGGTAATTTTGACAATTCTGGGTTTTTGGTTTTTCCACATGAAGTTGAGAATTTTTCTTTCAAGTTCTGTAAAGAATTGTGTTGGTATTTTGATGGGGATTCCATTGAATCTGTAGATTGCTTTTGACAGGATGACCATTTTCACTATGTCAATCCTACCGATCCATGAACATGAGAGATCTTTCCATCTTCTGATATCTTCAATTTCTTTCTTCAGAGACTTGAAGGTTTTTTTGAACAGGTCTTTCACTTGCTTGGTTAGAGTCACATTAAGGTACAATATGTTATTTGTGGCTATTATGAAGGGTGTTGTTTCCTTAATTTCTTTCTCAGCCCTTTTGTCTTTCATATACAAAAGGGTTACTGATTTTTTTTTTGAGTTAATTTTGTATCCAGCCACTTTGCTGAAGGTGTTTATCAGCTGAAGTTCTCTTGTTGAAATTTTGGGGTTGCTCATGTGTACTATCATATCATCTGCAAATAGTGATACTTTGACTTCTTCCTCTCCTATTTGTATCCCCTTGCTCTCCTTTAGTTGTTATATTGCTCTAGCTAGGACTTCAAGTACTATGTTGAAGAGATATGGTGACAATGGGCAGCCTTGCCTTGTCCCTGATTTCAGTGGAATTAATTTAAATTCCTCTCTATTTAGTTTGATGTTGACTATAGGCTTGCTGTATATTGTCTTTACTATGTTTAGGTATGTGCCTTGTATCCCTGATCTCTTCAAGACTTTAAACATGAATGGGTGTTGGCTTTTGTCAAATGCTTTTTCAGCATCTAAGGAGATGATCATGTGGTTTTTCTCCTTCAGTTTGTTTATATGGTGGATCACATTGATGCATTTCCATATATTGAACTCTCCATGAATGCCTGGGTTGAAGCCTACTTGGTCATGGTGGATGATATCTTTTCTGTGTTCTTGGAATCAGTTTGAAAGTATTTTATTGAGTATTTTTGCATCAGTGTTCTTAAGAGAGATAGTTCTGAAGTTCTCTCTTTTTGGTGGGTCTTTGTGTGGTTTAGGCATCAAGGTGACTGGCTTCATAGAATGAGTTTGGTAATGTTTCTTCTGTTTCTATTTTGTGGAATAGTTGAAAAAGAATTGGAGTTAGTTCTTTGAAGGTCTGAGCTGAAACCATCTGGCCCTGAGATTCTTTTGGAAGGGAGACTTTTGATGACTGCTTCTATTTCTTGGGGGATATAGGACTATTCAGCCAATTTACCTGATCTTGATTTAATTTTGGTAAGTTGAGTCTATCAAGAAAATTGTCCACTTCCTTTAGATTTTCAAATTTTGTGGCATATAGGCTTTTGTAGTAAGACCTAATGATTGTTTGTGTTTCCTCAGTGTCTGTTGTTATGTCCCTCTTTTCATTTCTGATTTTGCCGATTTGGATAGTTCCTGTCTGCTTTTTAGTTAGTTTGGCTAAGGGTTTGTGTATCTTATTGATCTTCTCAAAAAATCACCTCTTGGTTTCATTGATTCTTTGAATTGTTTTATTTATTTCTAATTTATTGATTCCAGCCCTGAGTTTGATCATTCCCAGCTGTCTACTCCCCTTGGGGTGTCTGCTGCTGCTTTTTTAAAATAGGGCTTTCAGGTGAGTCAATAAGTTGCTTATATGAGATGTTTCAAATTAATTTCTTGAAGGCACTTAATGCTATAAACTTTCCTGTTAGTACTGCTTTCATTGTGTCCCATATGTTTGGATATGTTGTGCCTTCATTTTCATTTAATTCTAGGAAGTCTTTAATTTCTTTCTTCCCTAACTGAGCTGTCCTTGAGTAGGGAGTTGATCAGTTTCCATGTGTGTGGGGGCTTTTTGCCATTTCTGTTGCTGCTGAGGTCCAGCTTTAGTCCATGGTGATCAGATAGGATACAAGGTGTTATTTCAATCTTATATCTTTGAGGCTTGCTTTGTGACCAACTATATGGTTGGTCTGTTTTGGAAAAGATTCAATCAGGTGCTGAAAAGAAGGTATAATCTTTTTCAATTTGGGCGTAAAATTCTTTAGACATCTATTAGGTCTTATTAGGTCCATTTAATTTAGGACCTGTGTAAGTGCCTTTATTTCCCTATTTAGCCTCTGTCTAGATGATCTGTTCCTTGGTGAGAGTGGAGTGATGAAGTCTCCCACTATTAAGGTGTTGGGATCGATGTGCGATTTAAGCTGTAATAATGTTTCATTTACAAATGTAGGTGCTCTTGTATTTGAGGCATAGATGTTCAGAATCATGATGGTCTCCTGGTTGATTTTTCCTTTGATGAGAATGAAGTGTCCTTTCTCATCTTTTTTGTTTAATTTTGGTTGAAAGTCTATTTTATTAAATATTAAGATAGCTACTCCAGCTTTTTTTCTCTGGGTCCATTTGCTTGAAAAAACACTTTTCCAGCCCTTTACTCTGAGGTAGTATTTATTTATCTTTGTTGCAGAGGTGTGTTTCTTGGATGCAGCAGAATGTTGAATCCTGTTTTTGCAACCATCCTGTTAGTCCGTGTATTTTTATTGGAGAGTTGAGTCCATTGATGTTGATAGATAATAGTGACCAATGAATATTAGTTCCTTTTATTATGGAGTTGTTGTTGTTACTCTGTTTCAATGCTTGTTCTCTTTTAATTTTTTTGTGAAGTTATCTATATCCTATGTTTTCTTGGGTGTAGTTGTTTTTGTTGTATTAGAGTTTTCTTTTTAGTATCTATTGTAGGGCTGGTTGTATAGATATTGTTTAAGTTTAGTTTTGTCATGGAATATTTTGTTTTCTCCATCTATGTTGATTGAATGCTTTGCAGGGTATAATAGTCTGGGTTGGCATTAGTGGTCTCTTAAAGTCTGCATGACACCTGTCCAGGCCCTTCTGGCTTTTATAGTTTCTGATGAGAAGTCTGGTGTGATTCTGATAGGTCTACCTTTATATGTTACCTGGCTTTTTTTACCTTGCTTCTTTTTAATATTTTTCTTTGTTCTGTAGATTTAGTGTTTTGACTATGATGTGACATGAGGAGTTCCTTTTCTGGTCTAGTCTATTTGATGTTCTGTAGGCCTATTGTTTGTTTATGGACATCTCTTTAAGTTGAGAAAAATTTCTTCTATGATTTTCTTAAATATTTTCTGGACCTTGGAGCCTGAAATCTTCTTTTTCATCTATTCCTATTATTGATTTTATTTTTTTTGAGAGATATATCAATTTCTGCAAGTGTATCTTTAGTACTTGTGATTCTGTCTTCCATCTTTTGTATTCTGTTGGTGATGCTTACCTTTGTGTTTCCTGATCTTTTTCTCTAAGTTCTCCAGCTCCAGGGTTTTCTGTTGGTATTTTCTTTATTGATTCTGATTTTGTTTTTATGTCTTGAAGCATTTCCTTCATCTGTTTGAATGTGGATTCCTGTCTTTCTATGATGGCTTCCTTTTTTTTTTTCATTTCCTCTCTATATGCCATTTATTTTGCTTCTACCTGTGTCTCTATTTGTTTGGCTGTATTTCCCTGTATTTGTTTGAAAGCTTTGTTCATTTCTTCTTTATTTGCCTCCATTTCTGTGGTTATTTCTTTGAGAGATTGGTTCATTTCCTCTTTATGTGCCTCTACTAACTGGTAAGCATAGCATTAAAATAATTTTCCTGTGTTTCTGATGATTTGGTGTATCCATTGATTTGGGGGTTGCTGGTGAAGCCATGATGTCCTGATTTTTGTTGGATGTGTTCTTTTGCTGACCTCTGGCCTTCTGCTTATCTGTAATTTTCACTGTTTGTTCCTGGAGTCTGTAGTTCAGACTGGGTCAGGCTTTCCCTGGTGTCTGGAATATTCTTCAGAAAGATGGAGAAGTCCACTGGTTTGAGAGTGTGTGTTGGTGTTTCAGCTGTACCTCAGAGAGGTCCGCAGGTGCAGATGCACAAGTGTGGGCAAGCAAGCCTGTGAGTGTATGTGGAAGTGTACCTTGAAGGGAGAGGTGCTAGAGAGTGTAGGTGCCTGGAATGTAGGGCAGTGGGTGTGCAGGCACAGGAGAGGGTGTGGATGCTGGTGCTGTTTGCAGGCCCAATGTGCACGTGCAGGTGCCCTGATCACCTCAGTGACCTACAGGCCACTCATACTGTCCTTCTGGTATTCAGATCTGTCTGGTCTCCAGGAATTGTTTTCCTGAACTCTGCTGGTAGACCTGCAAAATAGGGGCTTGAGATTGCTGTCCCAAGTATCTTTATGTTGCGCAGAGTGGGTGTGTGGGTGGGAGGGATCCAATGTCTGGCTGCTAGCATAGAGTGACCCTGGATCTATGGCTCTGCACACACTCACTTGAAGGGATACTCACTCTCTAGCAGATCTAATCAGAAAGCACAGGGCTTCCCCCTGTTCTTAACTCTCAGATTTGGGCCTGCTGGGTCCAATGCAAATGCAAGAGAGCCCTCAGCTCAGTGGTGCTACAGCCACATAACTTGTAGGCTGGTATAGAGGCCCACTGGGTGTCCAGCCACAGTGGCAGAACTCAGATGCCTTCTGGGAGGCCCTGGGGAGCCATAGACCTGGTTGGCCCAGAGGACCTGGGTGGCCTGGTGGATCTGGGTGGCCCTTATACCCAGTAGCCTGCCACTGAGGGACTGGGATGCCTGCCTACTCTGTCTCAGATAGCAAGGAGTTCTGGGCTAGGAACCACAGGCACTGCAGCCCTACAGTGCTGCCCCTGCTGACGAGGGAGACCTGAGAAGGGGAAGTCAGGGGAATTGAAAGTTTGCCCCTCTCAGTCCTCAGAGAAGTCTGCTGGTGACCGGGGTCCAAATGGTCTCAGTTCACAGGTTGCCCCTCTCTCCCAGGAAGCCTCAATGTTGATGATCTGGCTTCAGCTGCCCCTCAACTCACCAGTTTTGGAGTTTTAGATCCTCTGCCCCTCAGATACAGTGTGCGCTGGTCGCCATCATCTTGGAGGCCCTAAAATGCTTATTTTAAAAATTCAGAAGCTCAATATTGTTATAATACTATTATTAACTTTGTGCATATTCAAATTTAATTTTTACATGTATATCCTTCTCATCTCTAATCTAGGAACACAGTTGTCGCGTGCAATCCTTCGCCGATAAGGAAGACGCGGCAACCGAAGATTTGTCCAGCAGAATCTTTATTGTAGAGCTCTTGTAGGTAGATGGAGAAGGACCCCAAACCCCAAGCGCGCTCTGCTTAAATAGCCTGCAGGGCGGCGTGCTCGTCTGTGATTGGTGCTCCGCACAATACCCAATTAGCATGTGTTCTCTGATAGGGAGAGCACTCTATCATCCTGTGGCACATGCGCTGCTGCAAGATACAGCACTGACAAGAAGAACCAGGAAACAGGAAGCCAGCGCCATCTTGTAATGGCGAATGTGGCTCCCGACACACAGTAGTTTAAAGTCTCTGTTTTCAATATGTCTAGAACTTTTTTCAATATCCCTTTGTCTTTACTGACAATTTTGGCCTTTTTTTCAGTGGTATTTTATTTGAGTATTAAATTGTCTCACAGAGTAATTCTTAGTTATCTGATGTTTCTTATTTTAGCTCTTGTGATGGTTAATATTGACCACCAGCTTAACAGGATCTAGAATCACCTAAAACAAGCCTTCATGTCTGTCTTAGAGTTTCATTGCTTTGAAGAGGCATCTTATAAAGGACAGTGTTTAATTGGGGCTGGCTGACAGTTTCAGATGCTTGGTCCATTATCATCATTGTGGGAAACATGGTGGCACACGGGCAGACTTAGTGCTGGAGGAGCTGAGGGTTCTACATCTTTTTTTTTAATTAAGTTTATTTATTTACTCACTTTACATCCCAACCTTCAGCCCCTCACTTCTTGGTTACACTCTCCTACCCTCTTCCTTCTTTCTCCTCTCTCCTTTTTTTCAGAAAAAGGAGAACCCCACCCCTGTATTACCTTACCCTAGCACTTCAGTCTCATCAAGACTGAATGCATCCTCTTCCGATGAGGCCAGGAAAGGCAGCTCCACTTAGGAGGAAATAATCTAATACCAGGCAACATAGTCCATATCAGAAACAGCCTCAGCTCTACTTGCTAGGGGACCCCCATGATGACCAAGCTATCCACCAGTTACATGTATGTAGGGGGCCTATGTCCAGACCATACATGCTCTTGGTTGGTGCTTCAATCTCTGTAAAACCCCTGTGAGTTGATCTGTTGATCTACTTGTGGAGTTCTTGTCCCCTCCTGGTCCTTCTTTTCTTCCCCCCACACTTTCACAAGGCTCCCTGAGCTTCACCCCATGTTTAGCTATAACTCTCAGCATCTGTTTAGATTTGCTGCTGGATGGAGCCTCTCAGAGGACAGTTATGCTAGGTTCCTGTCTGCAGGCATAGCAGAGTATCGTTAATAGTGTCAGGAGTTGACTGTCTCCCATGGGGTGGGCCTCAGGTTGGGCCAGTCATTGGTTGGACATTCCCTCAATCGCTACCCTGTCTTTATCCTTGCACTTCTTGTAGTCTGAGTAAATTTTGGGTAGAAGGATTTCATTAGGAGTCTTGCCTGGCTAGAAGGTGGTCACATCAGTCTCCATGTCCTCTGCTGCTAGGAGTCTCACTTCCTCCCAGGAGACTACCCTGTTGGAGGTTTCCAGCTTCTCTCTGAGATGCTCCTCCCTTGGGTTCCCTTCTTTCTCCCAGCCTTCTCACCTCCCACACACTCTCCTCACATTTGTTCCCCACTGTCATTTCCTACCCCACAATATCTTCTACCCAGTCTCCTTTCTTCATCCACTTCTGCTGTCTATTTTATTTCCCCTTTTGAATGAGATTCAAGCAACCTCCTTAGGGTCCTTTTTGTTACTTAGCTTCTTTGGGTCTGCGGATTGTAGTGTGGTTATCCTGTACTATATGGCTAACATCCGCTTTTAAGTGAGTACACATCATGTGTGTCACATCCAAATGGATCAAAGACCTCAACATAAACCTGGATATACTAAATATATTAGAAGAAAAATGGGGAAAATCCTCATTGGTATAGCAGACAACTCATTGGTATAGCAGACAACTTCCTGAACAGGACACCAACAACTCAGGCTCTAAGACTGACAATTAATAAATGGGACCTCATGAACCTGAAGACCTTCTGTAAGGCAAAGGACACTGTCAATAGAACAAAATGACAGCCTACTAATTGGGATAAGATCTTCACCAAACCTACATCAGAAAAGGTCTAATATCCAAAATACACATAAAAAAACTTAAGAAATTAAACAGCAAAAAACCAAATAATCCAATTAAAATGGGGTACAGAGCTAAACAGAGAATACTAAACAAAGGAATCTCAAATGGCCAAGAAAGACTTAAAGAAATGCTCAATGCCATTAGTTATCAGAGAAATGTAAATCAAAATGACTGAGATTCCGAATGGCTAAGATAAAAACTCAAGTGATAGCATACGTTGGTGAGGATGTGGAGAAAGAGGAACACTCATCCATTGTTGGTGGGAGTGCAAACTTGTACAACCACTTTGGAAATCAATCTGGAGGTTTCTCAGAAAATTGGGCATAGTTCTACCTCAAGACCTACCTATACCACTCCTAGGCATATACTCAAAACATGCTCTACCATACTAAAAGGACATTTGCTCAACTATGTTCATAGCAGCTTTATTGATAATAGCCAGAAACAGGAAACAGCCTAGATATCCATTAACTGAAGATGGAAAAAGAAAATGTGGTACTTTTACACAATGGAATGCTACTCAGCCACTAAAAAGAAGGGAAATGGATGGAACTAAAACCGATCTTTCTGAATGAGGTATCCCAGATTCGCAGTTCTACATCTTGACCTGCCTACAGCAAAAGGAGACTGTGAGCCACACTGGGTGTAGTGTGAGCATAGGAGACCTCCACGCCAGCCTCCACAATGATGTACAACCTCCAACGTACATACTCCAACAAGGCCACACCTCCTAATAGTGCCATTCCTTATGGGCCAAGCATCCATACACATGGATCTATGGGGGCCATTCCTATTCAAACTACCACAGTGTCTGTGTATTATATAGATTAGACAGGAAAAAACATCTTAACTGTGAGTGGAATTATTCCATGAGTTGGAGTTCTAGATTTAATAAAAAGTAAAAGGGAGCTCTGTGCTAGCATTTATTGATCTCTGCTTCCTGGCTATTGATGCAGTGGGACCAGTTGCGATCCCACAAGTGCAGCCATGCCTTCCCTGCCTTGTTTGAACAATCCCCTGAAACAAACCAGATGAAAACATTCCTTAAGTTGCTTTGTTAGCTACTTTCATCGTTGTCTTCCCTGACTGCGTCTTTCCTTCCTGTCTCATTTTTTTCCAACCTGTCCTCATCCCTCCTCCCTGTCCTCTCTCCTCCTTGTCTACATCCCTACTTCCTCATCCTTGTCCTCATTTCTTCTCCCTGTCTTCCTCCCTCCTCCTTGTCCTCATCTCTCTTCCTTCCTTTTTGTCCTCCTTGTTCTCATCCCCTGTCCCTTTCCTCCCTGTCTTCTTTTTCTTTATTTTCATTCTTTTCCTATTTTTCCATCCTTTTCATGTTCTCAAATGTTTACTGAATGCTAGACATCTAGGTTGTCAGCTACTGTTCCAAGTGTTGAGGTGACTGGAAAGTGTTTTCTGGGTCAGGTCACTCTATGCAACTTCAGATAGACTCATTTCCTAGGCTTTAAGCATTTTGGTGTCTTAAATAATTAGAGAACACATCAGCATAGCTTAGAATTGGGCTTCCCAGCAACTAGAAGATTTCCCCCTCCTTCAGCTATCTCTGTGTCAGAGCTTGGCTGTATCCTCCCAGAATAGACTTGCTCTTTGCTGATGTTCTCTAGTGCCACATCAAAGCATGGAGGCCGCTCAGTGAGCTTTACTATGAAGCTGTGGTTCTGAGAAATACTGACCACCCAGAAGGACCCAGGCCTTACTGATGGGGTTTTGGAATTGATAGATGCTGAATCAAGCCTGAAGAGTCTTAGCTTTTGCCAAGGGTTACCAGTGCTGTGAGTCTGGGGGAATGATCCTCGTAAACGCTGGCTTGCAACCTTGACACCCATTTTTCCTGTCATCAGCAGCTGATGGCGTGTGGATTTTAGTTAGAACATTGGTTACATTTCTTTAACTAATAAACATACCAGTCCCATTGGAAGAGCAGGTGATAATTTATTTTGCTCTTGAGATTATAATATACTTGCATCATTTCTCCAAATGATCCCATTTGCCCTTTCTTTTTACTGTATTTCAAATTCATGGCCTTCTTACTTATTAAATGTTATCACATGCATATATTCATATGTGTATATATATATCTGTTCATTCTGTATGTTACTTGTATGTATGTTTTGAGGGCTGACCATTTGGTATTGGATAACTACCTAGTGTGCTCTTCCCTGGGGAAAGCTATTTCTCCCACTCTCAATATTTCTTAGTTGCCTGTAGCTCTTCATGTAGTGTTGAAGTCTTGTGGTTAGTTTCTTTTGGTTTTAATGTTTGAGTGAGTGAGTGGCTGGTCCATGGATAAAAGAAAAACTTTGTGCCTTCCTACATTACCCTACGCATCTTGATTTCCAAGCTGATGAGAAGGGAAAAGACAGGGTAACCAGTATTGACTCTAAGGAGATGACCAGGCTGTTAACATATTTACTGACTCCCACTACACCTCCCCCCATGGCTGTCCATAGTCACCTGTCACTTTACGAAGGCTGGACAGAAAGCTGTCATCTGGTTGCTCATATACCCCTGCCACACATAGATTTTATTACAAAAATGAAAGAACAGAGAACATACTCTGGGTGGTAATTTGGTGTTGCTGTCTCAAATAAGGTGTTTTAGGCAAATATCAGGTATTGTGAGAACAATTGGAAGGTATTACATTGTAACATGAGATCCATATACCTGATATGCTTGGGAGAACTGATTTTTGAGATGATTTTGCAAGCTAGTTCATGGAGATTTGGCTTGAGATTTTTAAGTGAATGTTAAGGAACCCTGAGTACATTTATTGATCAGAGGACTATGTAGTAATTACTGTTCTTTAATCATTGAACAGCTGTCTTTTCCAGTATTTTTTTGAGCATGTCTTATGTTTAAATCAGTCTTTCCAACTCACTAATGAAAGGTCTACACTAGTGAAAGGTCAAGAACCTAAAAAGGTTCTTGGTATCTAAGAACATTTTTCTCCATTCAGCAAAGGTAATGTTTCCACACTCTGAAAAGAACTTGTGTACTGATGAAGATCTTAAGTCTTTTTATTTCTCTTTCAATCAAATGGTGTGGGACATGTATTACTTCTCCATTCACAAAAATCTAAATGCTATTGATGATTATTCACAATAATTTGATAACAGTTTGAAAGGAAGGCAATATTGAAAGTGGAGTGCATGGGGTAATAAATGGTTTCATGGTGGTTTTGACATCTTTATCTCTGGCTGATGCTGGAGCTGGTGCCAACGAGAGATGAGTTTTGACACTTGAAACATTTTAGGAATGATGAATCACATCTATTTGACATTATCATTTTGGGTGATGCTTATCTCCCTTAATTTTAACTGTAGAGAGTGAGATAAAAAGCTTAGTCTTTTCTAGAAGATTAAAACACATTTTTTAATCTTTTTCTCCAGGCTAGGTAGAGTGAAGATTTGAAAAATTATGTGGAAAAGTCAGCAATATTTTTAGGTTGTGTTTCCACATGCCCAGCGTTAATGTATTTGCTTCTCACAGGCTGGGTGAGGGTGTCCTCATTCCCATTTTAGAGAGAAGGGTGGTGAAGTTGTAGAGATAAGTACACTAATTCAAGCAGTAGCAAACTTTAACCTGGAAGGAAAGCAGGAATGAAATGTCTTCTGGGTTCCAGACTTGGGTTCTTCCTGCTATGCCAGCGCTGCCCTCACTGCAGTGCGGCACTAATTGTAATAATTGGTATTTTGGATCGTCTGCTTATCACTCTTTTCCAGTGCATTTCTCAAGAGGCACTTGGATGCTCGGGTGTGTAGACTGGTTTCTGCAGTTGTTGTTCAGCACACCTGCATTCATGATCTACACTGATGTTCGTCTCCCCATCTCCAGACTTGAGTGTGGGCGACGGTGACAGGCTTCAGAGTTGTAGGCACCCAGGAGGCAGCTGCCAGAAAGATAGTTCTCCAGCTCTGAACTGTGTGACAATTTACAGAGTACTCAGCAAGAAGTTGTAGAACCTCCCTGTTCTGGGGGAAAATCATTCTAATTAACAATTAAATTTTTGTTATTCTTTTTAAAAATTTATTTTTTTATATTAATTACAGTTTATTCCCTTTGTATCCCAGCTATAACCCCTTCCCTTATTCCCTTCCAATCCTACCCTCCAACCCTCATTTCCTCCCATGCTCCTCTGTAAGTCCACTGATAGGGAAGGTTCTCCTCCCCTTCCCTCTGACCCTGGCCTACCAGATCTCATCAGAACTGGCTGCATTGTTTTCCTCTGGCCTGATAAGGCTGCTCCCTACTTAGGGAGAGGTGATCAAAGAGCCAGCCACTGAGTTCATGTCAGAGACAGTCCTTGTTCCCCTTACTAGGGTACCCTCTTGGATACTGAGCTACCATGGGCTAAGTCTGTGCAGGGGTTCTAGGTTATCTCCATGAATGATCCTTGGTTGTATCAGTCTCAGCAAAGACAACTGGGCTCAGATTTCTTGGTTCTGTTGCTCTCCTTGTAGTGTTGCGACCCGCGTAATCATCTCGCCAGCAAGAAGACACGTGGACAACAGGATCCTTCTGCAGCAAGCTTTATTGCAATGAAAAGAGGAAGACCCCGAGCCCCGAAGTGGTGCTGTTTATATAAGCCCTGCTCGCACCAGAGTGGTGTGAGATGACGTATCATTCCCTGATTGGCTGCTCACCCATGGTGTGAGATGACGTATCATCCCCTGATTGGCTGCTCACCCATCACCCCATATGACGCCCCAGGCTGGACTCGTGACTTGGCACGCTATTGCCGAACGGTCATGCGCTCTAGGACTTGTTTACCAGTTTTGAGGGAGGAAGCCAGCGCCATGGCGACCAAACCCCGGCTCTCCACATCTCCCCCTTTTTTATTTTGTTTGAACAGTAAGCTTCCTACTGTCAATACAGCATTATGCCAGAAAGCCAACGTCTGAGCCTGGTGGAAGGCAATGCTTCAGCCGCTGCCCGTCATTGGAGCAACCTCCTCACTGTGAGGCTGTCCTGTCTTAGGTCGGTGAAGACTTATTTGCACTCTTCCGTCACTGACTTTCCAGATCATTTGGCAAGAGAAAAATTGTGATTTACACCCATCCCCGTGCAATGGGAAACAGATCCCCAGGGAGTGCAAGGGCTGTAAATCCAGATTGTGGCATGTGCCTGCAAAGAGAGAGACAACCTTGTCAAACATTAATTTTTCAGCATGGATAACCAAATATTGGGGGAGGTGGCTTGCACCAGAGCGGCTAGCGCCTGTGTGATCACCACCTTGTCACATTTTTGTTGGGTTTTGAGTTTGCAGAACAACCAGAGGACAAATATTAAACCACAGCACAGGGCAGCGCCAAACATCCCAATGCCCACCCATTCCTTAAAATAAGAAAAGGCGGAAGAAACCCAGGATAATAAGCCATCTGTGAGCGATAAATCCACTCGAGTAGAATTAATGGTCACCACCGCTGCCCTTAGCTCTTCAAGCGTTTCTTCAAATCCTTCTGACCAATTTCCTGCAAGATATAGGGACAATTTCCTGGACAAATTAGCGGCTCAGGTAAGATCTTCATATTGTACACTGGTAATACAGAGTGCTCCTCTTTTTCTTTCACACCCTAATTGAGCCAATTGAGATAAAATATCTATTCTTTCTTCCACAAGATCCAGACGCTGGTTAAGAACCATCAATCCGCCTTTTAATTGTGCGCCAGCAGATGCATGAAGGTTCATGGCTTCAGCCACACCTGCCGACAATTGATTTACTGTCAAATAAGGCAGGGCTAAATCTTTATTGGATGAGAAAAAATTATGAATTATGTCTGACCGGCATAGGCTTTGGGAATGCAGACAAAATGGCCCAACATTGTACCCCCACAATACTAGGAACCCGATTTAGAAGGATCCAAGCAAGAACTGGAATTAGTTGCAGGTATATTCGTTGAAAGATCATCTTCAGCTGCCGCGAGCTTTCGCGTGAGGTGCTCCGGTACCCAGAATGGATTGTTTTCTTCCTGTGGGAAAACACAGACAGCTCCCTTGGATCTTATTAAAATAGGATCCGGGCCTTTCCATTAACCAGTCAAGACATCCTTCCATTTGACCATTTCCTTAGGCCTATCAGGCTCTACAGGGCACGGCTTGCAGCCGGTGTTAAGGCTCTGGGTGAAGAAATATGAGCATCCCCTTCCGAAATATCAAATAGGGGTTTTAATTCAGCAGAAGGAATCTTTAAAAACGGCCTAAGCCAATTTATATCACCTAATAATTTTTAAAAATAATTTAAGGTATGTAAATGGTCCCTGCGAATTTCTATTTTTTGAAGAACTATTTTGTCCAGGTAAATGACTGTTCCCAAAAAGGAACCTACCTCTGAAATCTAGACCTTTTCAGTGGCAATATGCAATCCCCATTGCTGCAGGGTTTTTTTGCAACAAAGGATACGCATCTTGCAAAATGACTAACTCCTCATGGCACAAGAGAATATCATCCATATAATGAATCAGCAACAAGGAAGGAAATTGCTGTTTAACTGGTTCAAGAGCCATCTGCACATACAATTGACACATGGTAGGGCTATTAGCCATGCCTTGAGGTAAAACCCTCCATTGATATCTTTTATCTGGTTTATGATGATTAACAGAGGGTAATGTAAAGGCAAATCTTTGTCTGTCTTGTGGGCACAATGGAATGGAAAAAAAAAAACAATCCCTGATATCTATTATTATAATTCTCCATTGCTTAGGCAGGGCTGAAAGCAAAGGCAAGCCTCGTTGCACTGTTCCAAATAATCACATCTGTGCATTAATAGCCCTCAAATCATGGAGAAGTCTCCATTTTCCTGATTTCTTTTTTATAACAAAAATGGGTGTATTCCATGGAGAGGCAGAGGGCTCCAAATGACCAAGCTGAGTTTGTTCTTCCAATAATTGAGTGGCAGCCTCTAATTTTTCAGAGGAAAGGGGCCATTGAGGAACCCATATGTCCTCCTCTGTGAGCCAGGATATGGGCATAGAACCCTCAATGGCGGCTAATGAAAACTCAAGCCCTGTCTTTATTATTTTCTTGTGAAATTGGGTCTATTCTCCCTTGTTCTTTCTTGCCAAGACCTTTTCCTTCCTTATACCCCATCCTTTTCATAATATCAACCGCTTGTTGAGAATACTCATTAGTCAATGCCAATCCTAAATCCTGCAAAATATCTCTTCCCCAGAGATTGACAGGGAGAGGAAAAACATATGGTATGAAGCTTCCTGTTTGACCTTCTGGTGCCTGCCACATCAAAGAACGTGAACTAACCGCAGGACCGGCCTCGTATCCCAGCCCCTTTCATTGAGTAGAGAGTTTTTTAGTTTCTACGAGTATGTAGGCTTTTTATTGTTTCTGTTGCTGTTGAGGTCTCGCTTTAGGCCATGGTAGTTTGATAAGATACAAGGGATTATTTTGATCTTCTTGAATCTGTTGAGGATTTCTTTGTGTCTGACTACATGGTCAATTTTTGAGAAGGTTCCATGAGGTGCTCAAAAGAAGATATACTCTTTTGAATTTGGGTGAAAAAGTTCTGTAGACATTTATTAGGTCCGTTTGATTTAGGACCTCTGTAAGTGCCTTTATTTCCCTGTTTAGTTTCTGTCTCGATGATCTGGTCCTTGCTGAGAGTGGAGTGTTGGGACTGATGTGCGATTTAAGCTTTAATAATATTTCATTTACAAATGTAGGTGCTCTTGTGTTTGGGGCATAGATGTTTAGGTTTGTGATGTCCTCCTGTGGATTTTTCCTTTGAAGAGAATGAAGTGCCCCTCCTTATCTATTTTGATTAATTTTCATTGAAAATCTATTTTATTAGATATTAGGATAGCTATCCCAGCTTTTTTTCTGGGTTCATTTGCTTGAAAAACATTTTTCCAGCACTTTACTCTGAAGTAGTGTTTATCTTTGTTGTAGAGGTGAGTTTCTTGGATGCAGCAGAATGTTGGATCCTGTTTCCACAACCATTCTGTTAGTCTGTGTCTTTTTATTAGAGAGTTGAGTCTGTTGATCTTGATAGATAATAGTGACCAATGAATATTAGTTCCTTTTATTGTGGAGTTGCTGGTGTTAATGTGTTTCAATGCTTGTTTTCTGTTAATTTTCTGTTGTGAATTCATCTATATCCCGTGTTTACTTGGGTGTAGTTGTTTTTGTTGGATTACAGTTTTTCTCTGAATATCTTCTGCAGAGCTGGTTTGCTGTGTAGAAATTGTATAAGTGTGATTTTGTATGGAATATTTTGTTTTCCCCATCTACGTTGAGTGAAAGATTTGCTGGGTATAGTAGTCTGGGTTGGCATCTGTGGTTCCTTACAGTCTTCATGACATTTACCCAGGTCCTTCTGGCTTTCGTAGTTTCTGTTGAGAAGTCTGCTGTGATTCTGTTAGATTTACCTTTATATGTTTCTTCGCCTTTTTACCTTGATGCTGTTAATATTTTTTGCTTTCTTCTCTAGATTTAGTAGTTTGATTATTATGGGATGTGAGGAGTTTCTTTTCTGGTCTAGTCTATTTGGTGTTCTATAGGGCTCTTGCATGTTTATGGATATCTCTTTAAGTTGGAAAATTTTTCTTCTGTTATTTTCTTGAAAACATTTCCTGAACCTTGGAGCTTGGAATCTTCTTTTTCATCTATTCTTATTATTTATTCTTAGAGTTCATCTCTTCATGGTGTCCTTGATTTCTTGAATGGTCTGTGTTTGGAACTTTTCTGATTTTACTTTTTCTTTGAGAGATGTATCAATTTCTACAAGTGTATCTTCAGCTCCTGAGATTCTCTCTTCTATTCTTGTATTCTATTGCTGATGCTTACTGTTGTGGTTCCTGATCTTTTCTCTAAGTTCTCCAGCTCCAGGGCTTTCTCTGTTTGTTTTCTTTATTGATTCTAATTCTGTTTTCATGTCTTGTTCCATTTCCTTCATCTGTTTGAATGTGCATCCCCTGTCTTTCCACAATGACCTCAATTTTTTTGTTCATTTCCTCTCTATATTGTGCCTCTATTTGTTTGGCTGTATTTGCCTGTACTTCTTTGAAAGGTTTGTTTGTTTCTTCTTTATGTGCCTCTAATATCTGGATAACCCTTGAGTTGAGATCATTTTCCTGTGTTTCTGGCAAATTACTGTGTCCATAATTTTTGGGGTTGCTTGTGAAGCCATGATGTCCTGATTTTTGTTGGATGTGTTCTTACGCTGACCTCTAGCCATCTGCTTATCCGTAACCATTGCTGTTTGTTCCTGGAGTCTGTACTTCAGAGGGGGTCCATCTTTCTCTGGTGTCTAGAAGATGAGAGCGGTCTACCAGTCTGGGGATTCAGCTGTAGCTGAGGGAGGTATGTCACAGTCGCAGGTGCAGGTACAAAAGTGCAGGTGAGCAAGCTTGGGCATATGTGTGGGAGTGTGCCTTGAACGGCAGGGTTCTGGAGTGTGTAGATGCCTGGAATGTGGAGCTTAACTGCAGGAGGGGGTATGGGTGCTGGCTCGTATCACTGGCACAGTGCACATGCACAGGTGCCCTGAATACCTCAGTGACCTACAGGCCTGTCTGTCCAGGACTTCTGTGCCTGGACTATACTGTAGACACGCAGAACAGTAGCTTCAATGTTGAGAGCACTGTCCCAAGGATCCCTATGTTATCCATAGTGGGGCTGTGGGTGGGAGGGATCCAATATCTGGCTGCTAGCGTAGAGGGACCCTGGATCTGGGGCTCTGCATGCAGTCAGTTGAAGGCACACTCATTCACTCGAAGGCCTAATCGGAAAGCACAGGGGTTCCCCCTGTTCTCAACTCTCAGATTTGAGCAAATGAGAGTGTAGGAGAGCCATCAGCTCCTTGGTGTCCACTGTTAGTTCCCTGGGCAAGGAGACTCTTACTTGGGGTAGCCACTTCTGTTGTCTCAGTCACTGAGCATGAAGACTCCTGTTAGGGCTTCCTGCCACCCTGTTGCCACAGAACTGGGAGGCTGGCACAGCCTGCTGCAGGAGGCCTCAGAACTGGGAGGCTCACCTCTGTTGTCTCAGTTAAGGAGCATCTGTGCTCAAGGCAGTGACTGCAGGAAGGCCTGTGTTTGGAGCAGCCTAGGAGGGAGGCCCGTGCTTGGGCCAAGGGGAAGTGCAGGGGGGTTGACTATTCACCACTCTCAGTACCTGGAGACATCTGCGGTTGACCTGGATCCAAATGGTCTCAGCTCACGAGTTGTCCCTTCTCCCCCAGAAAGCCTCAGTGGCAATGTTCTGGCTTCAACTGCCTCTCCACTCACCAATTTCAGAGTTTCACATCCTGTGCCCCTCAGATATGGTGTGTGCTGGTCGCCACCATCTTGGATCCCCTCCAACAATTAAATTTTAAATAAGCAAAATTTGACAACAAAGTATAAAAATTTCAAGTTTATAATTGTTCAATCTAAGTATAAAGAGGAGATAGTTTTGGTTTCTCCTGGAAAGTTTACATTGCTTGGGGGTGGGAAGTTTGTACTATTGGATCAACAGCCTCCCCCTTCTTTGTCTCTTTAAGAAACCTCAGCCTGTGGAGATTTGGCAAACAGACCTCAATAATTCTAGATATTGTGATCAAATATGCATTTTGTGATGTTTCAGGCCTCTAGGGACATCACCAAGAACTCCCTTCATGTGAAGCTCTGGGCCACTGAAGCATCCACAGAGTGGAAGATGTAGTCAGAATTCCATTAGGGAAAAAGTCAGCAGACCTCTGGCTTTTGTTTGAATTTTTCATTAAACTATGTTCTGTGTCTGATGCTGACGAAATGCTTCATCACACAGAGCATGCAGTCAACAGCAGCTGCAGTGGGAAGAGGATTAGCCAGGGAGCCAAACAGAAAGGAGCTGAGCTCACAGACAGTCACGTGCATCACCCTCTGCTCCTCAGAGACTCAGACTCCTTGCTTTAATGAGTCATGAGGTTGGCTGTCGTTCAGCTCTTTATGTAATGGTGGGAATGAAGCTCTCAATCTGTCCATGATGGACATTGGTCAGCTTTCTCCATTTTCCCTTCTCTACAGCACTTTGAGTTGATGGCTGGATTATAACTTTGTGGGTTCTAAAACAGGGCCCTTCACCGTACTATTCAAGAAAGAGGACTTGTAGCTTGTCTAGAGGGAAAGGGAGAATTACACCATTGGCTTCCGGTCCCATCCCAGGCGCAGACTTGGCCTGATCCCGGCATTTTGCACTTGGTGGACTCCATCAAGGAACTGCAGCCACTGCAGTTTCCAGCTGCCCCTCCCCGCGTTCATTGCTCTGTTTGCTGTCCATTCTTGTTACTGCCAAAGAACCTTACATTTATTTAAATAAACTGGAGATTGGTTTCTTTGATTTTAGCTAAAGAAAATTGCCCTGGTGATATTAAAAATGTTTGCTATTTTCTGCAACACCAAATCAATCACATTTTTTGAAACAGAATAGACAAAGCAGATTTAACTAATATTTTAGTGCAAAAATTTAGTAACAGTCTTCTTTGCTTCACAGCTATAAGAGCTATTTAAGAAAAAATCCTAACATCATTTTGAGGCTACCTAACTTCTCAAAAGATTGTAACTAAATTTTTTTGAAAAGACATTTTTCTATAGTATGAAACACATGCTGACCGTAACAAGAAATTTTCATAGATAACTTATATATTTCTAATTTTAACAATTTTGATCGAAAACATATACCATTAACTTGTATGATTTTAAAAATGTTTTACATTTGTCTTAAGGCATACCAAATTATAATCAATATATTAGATTTACTCCATTGAAAGAGCTGATTTAGGACAGACTTGTAGCTTGCCTATGTTCAAAAAGCCTTGGGTTTTCTCCCCATTACCATACTATCTGGGAACAAGGTACACACCTAAATTTACAGCACTTGGGGATGAAGACTGGAGAAGCAGAAGTTCAAGGTTGACTTTGACTATTTAGTGAGTTTGAAAATAGTTTGGGCTATGTGAAATCTTATCTCAGAAAACAAAAATAGTTTAAATATAATAATGCTAATGATGATGATGATAGAACCAAAAAGAAAATTCATCCAAATACAAGGAAGGATGTAGCATAACTCCACATTTTATACCATGGAGATTGTGGGATACCCCACTAATGCACTTTTGATAGAAAAAAAATATTGCCAATGATGCATTGCTTTCTTTTCAGTAACATATTTTTTCATTAATGTTGGAGACTTCTTCTCAGCAATATGATCTGTATGTTGTCAGCAGAAAGTGTGTAATAATGAATAATGCTTCTGCGATGCTGTCTCTTCACTCTCATTAGCATGAAACATTATCAAGTTTCTTCCTCAGAATATTATTTTGTAACTGTTCAGAAAAGACAAAATTCATTTGCAAAATGGCCCCTGTGCTTTGTATGGAAATGAAGGAAGAAGCCTTGAAAATGTTTCAGCAAGGAACCACAAACTGCCAGTGGGACCAGAAATAAATGGAACAAAGCTCTAATAAAATTTAATATCAAATTTTTTGCAAAATTATCATAACTCTAAGATGCAATTGTTCCAATTGATTCAGTACATTTGCTTCAGTTAAGCAAGTTACTATTTTCTAAGTTGCAATATTTATGTTAATATTTTCATTAGTATTATTATGCTTTGATAAACTAACCCAAAACTGGAATGCCTGTTTTTGTTAACAGAGCAATTTGACATTAGGTAATAGTATTATAAAATGCATTAAAGAATAAAATCCAAAGTAACACATGTAAATGTTAAACACACAAGTGATGGAAACATGTTAGCAGAGGTGAATGCACTCTGTTTACTCATTGCAAGCTGTGCTGAATGGCCAGAGCGTGCACACACGCATAAAGATGTCATGATTGCTAAGAGTGTAAACAGATTCCTCTAGAGTTCAGAGGTCATATTGCTCTGACTATCAAAAAGGATTCTGCAAGTGAATATTTTCTTGTTTTCTTCCCTCTGAAATCACCAAAAACCAGATGATCAGTTGGTAAACTACAAAGCATTTTGCCAACTACATGTTGAGAAACTCTAAGTTAGAATAATGTTCTCTACACTCTTTTTCTTTCTTTTTGAGTCAAGTTCTTACAAGCCGGGACTGAATGTATGATTCTTCTATCTCAGCCTCCCTGGTGTTAGAATTACAAAGTATACTACCATGGCCAACTGTATACTCACAATGACTTTTCAATTTAGTATTTATTCTAAGTGCACATTTATTAAAAAATACATCACATAATTCACATTTTCAAAGATTTATGTCCCTTGAAAGCATATCAAAAGTACAAGATGAAAAAGATGAAGACAAAGTAGGTGGTGTTCTAAAAATAATTATACTAGGCTAAGATCAATAACACACATGACAGCTCATGCTGGCAAGGAAGTGGAGCAAGGAGAAGACTCCTCTATTGCTGGTGGGAGTGAAAACATATACAGCCACAATGGAAATCAGTATGGTAGTTCTTCAGGAAGATCGGAATTGATCTACCCCAAGATCCAGCTATACCATTTTAGGGCATATACCCAAAGGTCACTTCATCCTACTACAGGGGCATTGTTCAAACATGTTTATTACGCCACTATTTATAGTAGTCAGAAACTGGAAACAGATTGGATGTCATCAGTGGATGAATGGTCCATTTACACAATGGAGTATTACTCAGGTGTTAAAAAAAATGACATCATGAAAATTGCAGACGAATACATGGAGCTAGAGAGAACAGCATCTTGAGTGAGGTAACCCATATCCAGAAAGACAAAGATGGTATGTACTCACTTATATCTGGATATTATAATGATAACCGAGCTACAATCCATAGACCCAGAGAGATTATGTATAGAGGAAGGGACCAGGAACTCCCTCGGTGTGTGTGTGGAGTGAGGGATAGAAAATAGAATAGATTTCACAGGTAGGGCAGGAGAAGGGGGAGCAGGAACGGAGGAAAATGAAGGATGGGGAAGGGAGACGGGATTGAGGGATCGAATGCAGGAAGAGACAGCTAAAATTGAACACGTTTGAGGGTTGGTATGTAAACCCAGTGCAGAGTAAACTTCCTAAAACATATGAAGGTGATCCTACTGAAGTGTCCAAGTAATAAGGAAGATGGAGTCTCAAATGACCATCTCTTGTTATCAAATAAATCGTTGAGTACAGGGACTGAATTTCATCCATTTGAGTTGTCGATCAGAAAGGTCCCATGGAAATCTCAAACCAGCCAGGCTGATGTCAGGGCAATAGGCTGCTCTCTGGACAGTTACAGCAAGGTGAAGACAACACCCGCACAACTCACTGGACACAAAGAAGTTGAACTGGTTCCAGCATGGAGTCATCACCCACAAGTTCTAGTGTCTCTGGTACAGGAAGGTACTCTGCATGGTACAAACAGAAAACTGTAAACCCAAACCCAGCCACAACCCCTTTATTTACAATCTGTCCTGCCTAAAACTTCGACAGGGCAATGGTGGCGCAAAGCTTGCGGGAGAGACCAGCCAGGATCTGATCTGACTTACGGCTCATGTTGCAAAAATAGAACCCATATTCGACACTGTCTGGGTGACAAAGAGCCAGAAACAGGGTAAAACCAAACCCTGCTGGTCAATAAAAATAAAAATAAATAAAAAAGGAGCACTAGAATGACTTCCAATGATATCCGGCTATACTCACAGATCAGTACTTTATTTAGCATTCTCAGAAAGGCTTCCTCCTGTATCCCACGTGAACACACGCAGAGACAGCGACCTCGAAACACACAGCTTTAAGTAAGGCGTCTTCACTGTATCCCTCCTCTTAGAGCTAAGCGAACTCTGGAGAAGAGGAGTCAGAGGGAGTTGGGAGCCAGAGGGTATGGAGGACCACGGTGAGAACAAGGTCCACGGAATTAACTGAGCAAAGCTCACATGAACTCCCCGAGACGGAAGCAACAAGTGTAGAGCCTATGCGGGTCCACACTAGGTCCTCTGCGTTTCTATTGTAGCTGTTAGTTTAGCGTTTTCATGGGACTGCTGGGTGTGTGGACGAGTGGATTACTGATTCTTGTGCCTTTTCCTGAGCTCCTTTTCTTCTGTTGGACAACCTTGGTATGGGGTTTTGTTTTATCATATTTTATTGGTTGTTTTGATCTCTTAGAAACCTGTTATTTTCTAAGAGAAAGAAAAGGCGTAGGTCTGAATGGAAGGGGAGGTTGGGAGGAACTGGGAGGAATTGAGGGAAGAGAAGTTGTAACCAGAATATATTGTATCAGAAAAGAATCCATTTTTAATAGAAGGAGAAACAAGAAAAAATAACTATACTAACTCACAAAAGACTTTCTAATATTTATAGCCAAGTATACCATTTTGGTGAAATCTGTGCTCTTACGCTTTATTATATTTGACTGCCAAACTCAACCCTCTGCAATTCAGTAATTACAGAGGTCAATCCTGATTTGTTCAATCTGACTTTTGCATTTGATGGATTATTAGAGATTCCACATACAAAGGAAAAGGTGCTTTTATTAACATTTTTCAAGTTTATTGGTCAATTGTTGGATTAAAAATGTTTTTGTTGATGTTACTTTATTAATATTCCTGGTAATCTCTATCTTCTCAGGAGTCCTTTGAAGATGCTTAATTGTGAGGACAGTTTTGTTAGGACTGCATAATGTATAGATTCATCTATTCATACCAAATATGCATCAGAGACCCTTACCTTGCAAGATGTCACGATTTGTACTCATGTCTAGTCACATGTTAACTATAATTACAGTCTCATCCCCTGTTATTTTTAAGGTAAGTGAGTGATTTCACTTTCTTCCTAGACCTTTATGTGTCATTTCTTTCATCTGTAGCATCCTGGTCCCATTTCTGGAGGACAGTTGCTTTATCTATGCCTCCCTAGGAGCCATTTCAGCCTGTGAATTATCTTTCTTCAGTATCCCATGCACCTATGTAGAAAGTATGTCTGTCAATTGCCAATCTTCCTTTCTTTTTATTGAAAATAGATTCTTTTCTCACATAATATATCCTGATTATGGTTTCCCCTCCCTCTGCAGCTCATAGTTCCTTCCTACCTCTTTTTCCATCTGGATCTACTCCCTTTTTTTCTGTCATTAGAAAAGAACAGGCTTCTAAGAGAATAATAATACTAATGATAATAATAATAATAACAACAACAATAATAATATACAGCAAGATAAAACAAAAACTATTCAGATCGAACAGAAGGAAAAAAATCCCAAGAGAAAACACAAGAATCAGAGACCCACTTGTTTGCACACTCAGAAATTCTATAAAAACACTAGATAGAAGCCAGAGGATCCAGTGCGGATCCATGGTAGCCCTGTGCAAGCTGCTTCCGTCTGTGAATTTATATAAGCTTTACTCAGCTGATTTAGAGGGCCTTGCTCTGCTGGTGTCCTTTTTCCTCTCTGGCTCTCTTATTCCTACTTGCCTTCTTGCAGGGTTCCTTGTACTCTGAGGGAAGGGGTTTGATGGAAATATCTCATTTAGGGTTTAGTATTCCAAGGTGTGGGTTTCTATATGTTCCCATCTGCTACAAGAGGAAGCTTCTCTGATGATAGCTGAATAAGGAACTAATCATTAAGTATAACACATCAGCATTAGGACATATTTATTATTTATTACAATTTATTCAGTTTGTATCCTGGCTATGGCCCCTCTCTCATCTCCTCCCAACCCCACACTCCCTCCCTCATCTCCTCCCATGCCCTTCCCCTAGTCCACTGAGAGGGGAGGTCCCCCTCCCCTTCTATTTGACCCTAGCCTATCAGGTCTCATCAAGACTGGGTGCATTGTCTTCCTCTGTGGCCTGGCAAGGCTGCACACCCCAGAAGGATCTGATCAAAGAGCCAGTCATTGAGTTCATGTCAGAGACAGCCCTGCTCCCCTTGCTAGGGAACCCACTTGGAGACTGAGTCTATGGGCTACATCTGAGCAGGGGTTTTAGGTCCTCTCCATGCATAGTCCTTGGTTGGAGTATCAGTCTCTGCAGGGACCCCAGGGACCAGGGATTTTTTTTTTGGCTCCATTGGTCTCCCTTTGTAGCTCCTGTCCCCTCCAGGTCTTTCTACTCCCCCCTTCTTTCATAAGATTCCCTGCACTCTGCCCTAAGTTTGGCTATGATTCTCAGCCTCTGCTTCGATACCTCGGCAGTAGAGTCTTTCAGAGGGCCTCTATGGTAGGCTCCTGTCCTATTACCTGTTTTCTCCTTTTTCCAATGTCCATCTCATTTGCCCTTCTGAATAAGGATTGGGCATCATCCTTAGAGTCTTCCTTGGAGGGTCTTTCTTTAGGAGTATAGATTTTAGTATGTTTATCCTATATTATAAATCTAATATCTGGTAACTTAAATGTGACAGATGTATCTCCTCTGTGAACTTCCCTTTCGCACGCACCATTTAAAATTAGGATCGTATCAGAAAAACACACCAGTATATGCGTTTAGGTTAAGTTCTGTAAAATTCCACTTCACACGTATAAGGTTACCAAATTCACAGGAATGTTCTTTTGTCATCCAGGGCCCACGATGAAACACCAACATCTTGAGCTACCAACTGTCAAAACTTTGGCTGGGCTAACACTCAGGTATTGCACCTATTCCAACAAGAAGTAAGATCTTGGATTGCTAATAAAATCAAGGATGTTAAGAACGCACTGATTATAGAGACAAAAATTTCACAGGAAAGTGCATAGCTTACTTCTAAACAGAAAGAAACCTGAAGTGGCAACCCAATAGGTTACTGATAGAGGTGGAATTGCGAACACATATCAACTCAGAACTATTTTCTCAGGACATTGAGGGGCAGATTTAACCTATAATTTTTTTTTTGGCCAGATGGCTAGAAATATTAAGTTAATTTTGAATGTGTCATATTTTTTTTATTCTAGCGATTTAATGATGCAAGCCACGTGTATATATGAATATTGCACTGATCTAGAGATGACTTCTTAGAGGTGATTTTAAATGTTATAATATGGCTATTCACTTGAACTAAATGTCTTCTCTGTATAGGACTTTTTATTTTCTTAACCACATAATCATGGTTACATTGTATGTCTATAAATAGGGTGAGATAAAAGTTTCCTATTAGAAAGTAGATGATACCTTATATATAAATAAAAGAACAAAAATATAGGAATATGAACTGTTTCAATATTATGCAGTATTCCAGACATCATTTTTAGGAATCCTTAGAAGAGTGTGGATTTTATTCTGTCAAAGAACAGCAAACTTCCGTGGGTGCTCCCAAAAAGACAGGTGTTCAGGCATTATAGTGCTATGGAAAGTAAAATTATTATGAATCTATTTGCTACACCCCTTAGTCCCCACAATATTTAATTAGATTTCCTTACTTTAACTTATTTTTAAGCTGAAAGGTTTTTAACAATTCAATGAAGATTTTCCTATTAAGGTACAACACTACAGTTGAAAATAAAATTGCATTATCTGAAAAAAAAATAAATCTAATATCCACTTATCCATGAGTGAGTATGTACCATGTGTTTCTTTCTGCTTCTGGGTTACTTCACTCAAGATGATCCTTTCTAGTTCTCACTATTTGCCTGCAAATTTCATGATTTCCTTGTTTTTAATAGCTGAGTAGTATTCCATTCCTGTATCCTGTAGTATTCCATTTCTGTATCCATTCCTCCATTGAGGGACATCTACTAGGTTGTTTCCAGATTCTGGCTATTAGAACTAGAGTTGCTATGAACATGGTTGAGCAAATGTCCTTGTTGTATAACTGAGAATATTTTGATATATACCTAAGAGTGGTATAGCTGGATCTTGAGGTAGCACTATTCCTAATTTTCTGAGAAAGTGCCAGATTGATTTCCAAAGTGGTTGTACAAGTTTACATTCCCACCAGCAATGGAGGAGGGTTTCCCTTTCTCCACATCCTCTCCAGCATGTGTTGTCACTTAAGTTTTTTATTTTAGCCATTCTCATGTGTATAAAGTGAAACCTCAGTATTGTTTTGATTTGCCTTTCCAGGATGACTAAGCACCTTGAACACTAATTTAAGTGTTTCTCTGCCATTCTTTATTCCTCTATTGAGAATTCTCTGTTTAGTGCTCTACCCCATTTTTTAATTGGATTACTTGGTTTGTTGGTGTTTAACTTCTTGAGTTCTTTATATATAATGGATATTAGGACTCTGTCAGATATAGGGTTGGTGAAGATCCTTTCCTTGTCTGTAGGCTATTGTTTTGTTCTGACAACAGTTGTCCTTTGCTTTATAGAAGCTTTTCAGTTTTATGAGGTCCCATTTATTGGTTGCTGCTCTTAGAGCCTGTGCTGTTGGTGTTCTGTTCAGGAAGTTGTCTCCTGTGTCAATGAGTTCTAGGCTCTTCCCACTTTTCCTTCTAGCAGTTTTAGTGTGTCTGGTTTTATGTTGAAGTCTTTGATCCACTTGAACTTTAGTTTTGTGCAGGGTGATAAATATGGATCTATTTGCATTTTTCTACATGTCGATATCCAGGTAGACCAGCACCATTTGTTGAAGATGATATCTTTTTCCATTGGATTGTTTTGTTTTGTTTTTGTTTTTTCAAAAATCAAGTATCCATATGTGTGTGGGTTTATTTTTGGGTCTCTTATTAGATTCCACTGAATCCTTCAGACTCTTTCTATGCCAGTACCATGCAGTTTTTATTACTATTCCTCTATATTACAACTTGAGTTCAGGGTTAGAGATACCTCCAGAAGATCTGTTATTGTACATGACTCTTTTGGCAATTCTGGGATTTTTGTTTTTCCATATGTAATTGAGACTTGTTCTTTGAAGTTTTATAAAGAATTTTGTTGGTATTTTGATGGGAATTGCATTGAATCTGTAGATTGCTTTTGGCAGAATGGTCATTTTCAGGATGTTAATTCTTCCAATACATTAGCATGGGAGATATTTCCATATTCTGATATCTTCTTCAATTTCTTTCTTCAGAGACTTGAAGATTTTTTTTCAAACAGGTCTTTCACTTTCTTGGTTAGAGTCACACTAAGGTACTTTATGTTATTAGTGGCTATTGTAAAGGGTGTTGTTTTCCTAATTTCTTTCTCAACCCTTTTGTCTTTTGTATACAGGAGGGGTACTGATTTCTTTTTTTTGAGTTAATTTTGTATCCAGCCAAGATGGCAGTGGCCAGTGAGCACCATTTCTGAAGGGCAGAAGACCTGAAACTTTAAAACTGGTGAGTGGATGTGTAGCTGAAGCCAGAACATTGACTTTGAGGCTTCCTGGGCTAGAAGGGATAACCTGTGAGCTGGGACAGATTGGATCTAGGTGCCTTGTGAACATCTCTGAGGTCTGAGAGTGGGAACTATTGATCCCTTGCACATTTGGCTGCACCTTAGCTTGCTCTGGCTGCAGTAGCAGCACAGGCTGTGGCAGCAGTGGGGAGTACATAACCTCAGGTATGGGCCCTCCTTCTTCTAACAGCTAAACAGGGAACCCAAATCTGAGAATAGAAAACTGTGGACTCTCTGAGCTTACTGCATAAGCCTGGGAATAAATTCGCAGGCCCTCTGTGCTTTCCACACATGCTTGAGTGTGAGTGTGTCTGACAAAGAGAGTGCGTACAGAGCCCCAGATCTGGGGTACTCTACAGTAGCCACCAGACATCGGATCCCTCCCACCCACACCCCCACTGTGGGCCACATGGGGCTACCTGGGACAGTGTTCTCAACATTGAGGGCCCTGTTCTGTGGGTCTCTCAGTGGAGTCTAGCCAAACAATTCCTGGAGCCAAGATGGTGCAGCCCAGACAGCTCTGAGTACTTGCAACAAGAATGAGACAGGCCTATGGGCCACTGGGCTGTTCAGGGCACTGCATACAGGCGCTGTGCCTGTGAATCACTCCAGCAATGCCACCTGTGCTTACTCTCCTCCCTTACACTCCACCCTTCCAGGCAGGCACACTTCCACGCACATGCAGCTGTGACCTTCCTCCCTTAGCTGCACCTGAAACACCAACACTCACTATCAAACTGGTGGACCACTCTCATCTTCCTGAAGAATACTCTAAACTCTAGAGACAGATGGACCCAGTCTGTAGTACAGACTCCAGGAACAAACAGTGAAGGCTATGCATCATGAGATGATTAGAGGCCAGCATAAGAACACATCCAACAAAAACCAGGACATCATGGCTTTACCAGCAACCCCCAAATCAATGAATATTTTAATTCATCAGAAACACAGGAAAGTGATTTTAAATCTATGCTTCACCAGTTATTAGAGGAACATAAAGAGGAAACAAATAAAACTCTCAAGGACTCATTTTATTACAATTTTACCCTAGTTCTCTGGGATGTCTAGTCTCTGGTTCTTGGTCACCCAACCAGTGTCTTGTATGGGTTCTAACTCATGAAGTGGTCTTTAAATACAATCAGATTTTCATTGGTTGCTGCCACAAGCTTTGAGCCACGATTGCCACAGCATATCTTGCAGGCAGGACAGCATTGTAGATGAAAGGTTTGTGGATGGCTTGGTGTTTCCAATCCTCTTTTTGTACTGTGCAGAGTAAATTCTTGTACAAAAGATAATAGACAATAGACCCTATGTCGGAACTAGCCTCCATGGCCGATGAGTTGTGTAGGTGTTGTCTTCAGCAATGGAACCTTAATTTCAGTTGCTGGAGAGCAAGAGCAATCTACAATCTTGGCAACAGCATAATTGTTTGTGGATTCTCAAAACTAGCAGGACTTTTAGCTCAGTGTGTGAACCACCCATTTAGAGACTGCAGTTTTCTTCCTACCAATTAGCAACGTGTGACCACTTGAGTGGGGCTGATAAGGTATAAACCAGAAGTGGTTTATGCAATTTCCAAGCAGATGTCAGACTGAAACATCTGTACAACTTACTTGTTTTCGCTTTGCATTGAATTGCAGTGGCAATGACAGAGGAGGCAGAGACGAAAACTACTTACTGAAAATGGCAGAACCATCTTGTCAAGGGCTGTTAGGTGAAAGTGAAGTAGACTTTTCTTTGAGCCATTGCATTTTAGTTTTTCTGTTTTTGTTTGTTTTGTTTTTAAACAATGTCTTATCACATAGTTGTGAGCGGCTTATAATTCGTGTTGGCTTCAAGCTGGCAGTAGTCTTGCTGCCTCTGCCTCCAGGTTACAGTTGTAACCCTGATCTAGATTTTCTTATTATGGTCTCTTGCTCTGTGTACTCGTCTATGGTTCCATACTTCTTTATGTAGGAGTGGCATTGTCAAATGATTTCTGCTAATAGTTTACCCAGAAATATCCACAAGGAAATATAGGTGACTTTGGCTTGCCGTCTTCACCCGTAAGAAGCAGAAAGAAAGGATAGCATAATTGATGGTGTCAGAATTTGATAGCAACCACCACTATATATCAGGTATGCGCTAGTGTTGAACACAGCCTTTTATTGTTTAATCCCAAATAACTTTATAAATTTGGAATCACTATTTTCATTTTCCAGACAAAATTGTGTTTGTTTTGAAAATTATAAAGGCTTTACAATTACTAAGAAAAAGTCCAATAAATTATTGTGGTAATTATTGTCAATATGACTTAATTAAGAGCTATCTAGATAAACATTTTGAGGTTGTTTACAGAAAAGACTAGCATTTCCATTAGCATATGGAGGAAAAACAACCTACCTCCTTCTGTAAGGGTGAAATCCATTCATTCCTGGGGCGTGGACAGAAGAAAAAGGTTAAAGGAGAGGGAACCACAGCAGCACACTCTACTGGCCTTGCAATAGCCACATCAGAAGTTCTGGTCCTCCAGCTGGCTGATGGCACTTCACATCATGTTCTTAGTCTTTATAATCTTGCTAGTCAGACTGTGATAAATCTACTTTTATATCACTAAATATCCCCATTGGTTTTCATCCCATTCTATCCTGATCTTTAAAAATTTTGTAAAGATATAACTTTAGTGTGAAATCACACTAAAGTTTCCACCCCCCTTTTTTTTTTAATAGAGAAGGTTTCAGAAGCTATGGTTGTAGATATACCCCATATGGAAACAGGACATTAGGGTAGCATAGCATATGTAGGACATGTGTTCCATCAAGAGGCACTGTGGTTGATTTGGCAAGTTGATTTGCATGATCATCTATTGGGTCACTATGATAAATATGCTTTCTAGGAGAGCAAATACAAAAAATATTGTTATGTGTCAGCTGTCTGTTTCACAGGGCTGAATGAGTAAAAGGACTTGTAGTTTTCATAGTCCACTCATTTCAGACTAAAGTGATGTGGTATCTATCAGAGAGATCTATCAGAGAAGCAAAGGACCTTCTGATCCTGCTCCCAAGATCCCCCCTCAGTCACACAGGAATTGTTTTGTCCATAGATTGTGATCCATCAGTACATTTGCAAGTTGAGCTGTCAGGGAAAGCAGAGTTCCAGTGGGTAGATATGTATAACTTTCTTGCCATGTGTCTTAAAATAGAATTCATGATAAGGCTCCAAAACAGAGACCAAGAGAATAATAGGAACCAGGTGCAAGCCATCAATCTATACTTTATTTAAATGATACAGAGAAACTGGCACCAGTTGTCCTCTGGTCCATTGGGGCCCCAAGCTCATCACAACATAGTCAGCCGAACTCTGGTTTGGCAAAGGATTAGCACTATAACTCAAAAAACATCTCTGGTGAGCAGTGGGTATGATGCCCAAGCACTCAGAAGGCTGAGGCAGGAGGAGTATAAATTCAAGGTCATACTTGGCTACATATGAGATCTTAGTTTTTTTTTTTATTTTATTTTCTAAAAGCAAAAAAAAAAAAACAAACCAGGATTGAACAGGTTATCTATAAGTAATTGTGCTATCAGTCACGTTCTTGATGTTTTATCAGCTAAAAGTTGGTTTTCATTATCCTCTTCTTGCATTTAGATAAAAGAGTGGAAGCACAGCTCCCTAACTACTAGTCACTGGTGTCATTCAGTGAAGTGTAGATGTTGCATTAAGGAAATGCTCCAGACAAAAAATTCTAGCAGAAAATTGTTTAAAAGTTTGACAACTTTGGTGTCTTTCATCAGAAACACTAATCTTGTAAAAACAATAGAAGTAGAAAAAAGAAGTCCAAGTTTGTGGACAAAGGGAGTCTAGTAAGACATGATCTAAAGGAAGCTCTGGAAGAAAATCAGGATTTGTCTGACACAAGGAGGGAACACGTAGGAGAAGGGCTCAACCACAGAAGTGTCATCAGTTCAGGGCAGCGGTCTTCACAGAGTCACAGAAATGGAAATGATTGCCTAGGAAGTGAGGCAAGAGTTCAAGACCTATTAATCTTAGTTCTATTATAAGAAAGAATTTTGAAAAGCTAGAGCCTACCCAGGATATCAGAGCAGCCATTAGTTCTTCCATTTACTTGTTCTTTCATTTTTACTCACTGAAGAACTGTCTTCCCAGTGCCCATTGAGTGTTGAAATTATGAGAAAAATCTATGGGGCTGAGTGAGCAAGAGACAAAACATGAGATAAAAGTCATGTTTTCACAGTTTATATTTTTCTGAGCAACTGAGGAAAAGCTTGCCCCAATTTTTGGCTAGTGAGCCTTTGGAATACAGCTGTTTCACTTCTTTCCCAGTAGGGATCCTGTCAGCACCAGGGCCCAGTGTAGGAAGGCCCTAAAGGAGAGGGCCTAGAATCCATAAATATACTCTATGGAAGCATGATGCGCAGACAACCAAGTGAGTCATTTAATTTCCTACCTCTTCAGGACAGGGGCTAAAATTGCATAGTCTGTGTTGAAAATATAAATTCCTGTAGAAAATTCAGGCTCTCAAATCTTCTTTTATTGCCACGATAGAAAACTGTGACTCGATGTAATTGGCTGTTTCAACATCCCACTTGACTTTGTTATTATAGACTTAGACCAGAATGAACCACAGGCTGAGGAAATATGTAAGCCTTTGCTTCACTGATGGCTGTTTTTAAAAGTGGCTGTTTAACAAAGGCTGTGCTCAAGCCCTCAGCTCAATCATAACAGGCAAACTTAATGGCATCCGGCTGCCGCCTCATTCAGGGTAAGTACTTGGTACAGTTAAGCTCTGTGGATTACGAGACCCAAGCTTAAAGATAAATATCCTCTCTCAACTACAGACATGAAGCTCCTCTGCTATCTCACTTCCTGGAGTTTTCAGAAGCTCACTTATTTATTGTATTTTGCCTTTTTTTTTAATCCTAAAATGGGAGCGTATTAACGTGTGGCCACAGCGACTAACGGTAAAGCCGGAAACTTCAGTAGCCAGTCAAACTTTCTTGTTGCTTACTGGTGAAGAAAACAGCTCATATTTCCATTTCTTTAAAAGATTGACTGATCCTTTCCTCCCTTAGAAAAATAAAGTAAAATTTCATGGAATTAGCTGCCCCCTGTTAAGACTCTTATGCAAATCGGCAGCAGGGCTTAAGCAGTTGGAAACTGCGCGGCAAATGGGAAAATGGGAGTGCTTTTGCCCATAGACACATATGTGACAGAACTAAAAGGTCAGACATGAACTAATAGACTTCATAGAAGAGCAAGCCTGGTGTCTGAAGTCTGTGCAGTGAGCAGAATGACATTAGAATCTTTGAGAATGAAATCCAAGTGGGGAAAAGGCCAAAGAAATTGGGGACTTGGACGCAAAAAATAAGGATAACAGTAGATTGTTCTGTGCTAATCAGAATATGAAGAATGGAAAATGAAGGCAGCAACTGAGAAACCACGCACCCTTGACAACTCAGGTCATTCCCTTTCCCGACAAGCTCTCTAGCCTGCTCACATCTGTAACAATGGCTGTCTGTCATAAGAGTTCATAGGGTTTGTTTTGTTTTTATATTCCACATATATATGTTTTGATGAATGGCCTAGCCATACTTGAGGATCATAGATATAATTTTCAAGGGAAATACTTAAATAGTGTTTTGGAGAACAATGATACATTTTTAAGCAAAAAGGCACAAACAAATCACAGTTTTGCTGACTTTCAGAGTCCTTGGCTCATTTTTCACTTGTTTCAATTATAGAAGCTAATTAAACAGTCATTCTTGTACATTTCATTGGAAGAAAGACTGTGCGTCGTATGTCAAGGTTAATTATTGGACGATTGAGTCTAACAATGAACGAAGAATATTGTAATTAGGTTCATATGCAAAGAATAGTGTAAATTTGCAATTTTGTGATGTGTAAAGCCACAAATGAGCAGCGGGGTGCCCAGCTCTGCATTTGGTCTTTGTGGCCCCACTTCACATGCACCTATTGTTTTCCATGGAGGAGGCTTTGCTGTTCTCTCTAGGTCCTGTTCACTCCTATTTTCACATAAGAGGCCACTAAGAGGCTCTACAAAAACTCTGACAAAGACTGCCTTTGGCTTGCTCTCTGTAGAATGGAAAAGCTGTATTCAATGTTCTTTAAATGATTTTCTTATGCCAAAAATTCTACAGCATTTCCAAATTTTTTCTTTTCTAATGTTTCTTTCCATTTTTTTTTTAATTTGTTCTGGGTGGTTTTATGTCTACATAAACTAAAGTCACTTAAGAGGAGGGAATCTCAATTAAGGAAGTGATTAGGCTGTAGACAAACCTATAGGGCATTTTCTTTTTTTTTTAAATTATTTATTTAGAAATTACAGTTTATTCATTTGTATCGCAGCTGTAGCCCCCTCCCTTATCCTCTCCCAATCTTACCCTCCCTCATCTCCTCCCATGCCTCTCCCCCAGTCCACTGAGGGGAGGTCCTCATCCCCTTCCTTCTGATCCTAGCCTATCAGGTCTCACAAGAGTGGCTGCATTGTCTTCTTCTGTGGCCTGATAAGGCTGCTCCACCATCAGGGGGAGGTGATCAAAGAGCCAGCCACTGAGTTCATATTAGAGACAGACAAAATGACCCTTACACCCATCAGATTGGCTAAGATCAAAAACTCAAGTGACAACACATGTTGGAGAGGATGTGGAGAAAGGGGAACCCTCCTTCACTGCTGGTGGGAATGTAAACTTGTACAACTGCTTTGGAAATCAATCTGACACTTTCTCAGACAATTAGGAATAGTGCTTCCTCAAGATCCAGCGGTAGCACTCCTAGGCATATATCCAAAATATGCTCAAGTACACAACAAGGACATTTGCTCAGCCATGTTCATAGCAGCTTTATTTGTATAGCACTTTTTCTTAATTAGTGACTGACATGGGAGGGTTTTGGCTATGGTTATGGTTATGGTTATGGTTTAGGGTTATGGTTAGGTTAGGATGAGGGTTAGGGTGAGGGTTAGAGTTAGTGATAGGTGGTGCCATCACTACGCTGGTGGTCCTGGGTTCTATAAAAAAGCACTCTGAGTAAGCCCTGAGGAGCAACCCTCCATGGATTCTGCCTCAGCTCCTGTTCCAGGCTCCTGCCCTGTTTAATTTCCTGTTCTGACTTCCTTTAGTGATAGACTATGATGTGAATGAAGTATAAGTAAACCCTTTTCTCCCCTTTTTTAATTGTTAAATGTTAATTTTTAAATGTTGCTTTTTTAATTAAATTTTTATTTTTATGTTAATTACAGTTTATTCACTTTGTATCCTAGTTGTAGCCCCTTTCTTAATTCCCTCCCATTCTCACCCATTCTCACCCTTCCTCCATCATCTCCTCCTGTGATGTTCTCCAAGTTCACCGATAGGGGAGGTCATCCTCCCCTTCCATCTGACAGTAGCTTTTCAGGTCTCATCAGGACTGGCTGCATTGTCCTCCTCTGTGGTCTGGTAAGGCTGCTCCCCCCTTGGGGAGGGGGTGGTCAAAGCCACTGAGTTCAGTCCCTGTTTCCCTTACTAGAGACCCACTTAGAGACTGAGATGTCATGGGCTACATCTGAGCAGGGGTTTTAGGTTATATTCATGAATGGTCCTCAGTCGGAGTATCAGTCTCAGAAAAGATCCCTGTGCCCAGATATTTTGATTCTGTTGCTCTCCTCGTGGAGCTCCTGTCCTCTCCAGGTCTTACTATCTCCCCCTTCTTTCATAAGATTCCCTGCACTCTGCCCAAAGTTTGGTTATGAGTCTCAGCATCTGCTTTGATACCCTGCTGGGTAAAGTCTTTCAGAGGCCCTCTGTGGCAGGCTCCTGTCCTGTTCCCTGTTTTCTCCTTCCAATGTCCATCCCATTTGTCTTTCTGAATGAGGATTGAGCATCTTACCCAGGGTCCTCTGTCTTGCTTAGCTTCTTTAGGCATCCAGATTTTAGTATGTTTATTATATATTATATGTCTAGTATCCACTTATAAGTGAGTATACACCATGTGTGTCTTTCTGCTTCTGGGATACCTCACTCAGGATGATCTTTTCTAGTTCCCACCATTTGTCTGCAAATTTCATGATTTCCTTGTTTTTAATTGCTGAGTAGTATTCCATTGTGTAAATGTACCACAATTTCTGTATCCTTTCCTCCGTTGAAGGACATCTGGGTTGTTTCCAGGTTCTGGCTATTACAAATAAAGCAGCTACAAACATGGTTGAGCAAACGTCCTTTTTGTATACTTGGGCATATTTTGGATACATGCCTAAGAGTGCTACCTCTGGATCTTGAGGTAGCACTATTCCCAATTGTCTGAGAAAGTGCCAGATTGATTTCCAAAGTGTTTGTACAAGTTTACATTCCCACCAGCAATGGAGGAGGGTTCCCCTTTCTCCACATCCTTTCCAGTGTGTATTGTCACTTGAATTTTTGATCTTAGCCATTCTGATGGGTGTAAGGTGAAATCTCAGGGTTGTTTTGATTTGCCTCTCCCTGATAACTAAGGACATTGAGCATTTTTAAAGTGTTTCTCTGCCATTCTATATTCCTCTACAGAGAATTCTCTGTTTAGCTCTGTTCCCCATTTTTTAATTGGCTTACTTGATTTGTTGCATTTTACCTTGTTTAGTTCTTTATATGTTCTGGGTATCAGCCCTATGTCAGATGTAGGGTTGGTGAAGATCCTTTCCTAGTCTGTGTAGGCTGTCATTTTGTTCTAACAACAGTGCCCTTTGCTTTACAAAATCTTTTCAGTTTCATGAGGTCCCATTTATTGGCTGCTGATCTTAGAGCCTGTGCTGATGTTCTGTTCAGGAAGTTGTCTCCTGTGCCAATGAGTTCTAGGCTCTTCCCCACTTTTTCTTCTAACTGATTTAGTGTGTCTGTTTTTATGTTGAAGTCTTCGATCCACTTGGACTTTAGTTTTGTGCATGGTGATCAATATGGATCTATTTGCATTTTTCTGCATGTAGACATCCAGTTAGACCAGCACCAATTGTTGATGATGCTGTCTTTTTTCCATTGAATGGTTTTGGCTTCTTTGTCAAAGATCTGTATAAGAGTGGATTTATTTCTGGGTCTTCTATTTGGTTCCATTGATCCACCATTCTGTTTCTATGACAACACCATGCAGTTTTTATTACTATTGCTCTGTAGTACATCATGAGAGCAGGGATGGAGATACTTCCAGATGATCTGTTGTTGTACTGGATCATTTTGGCAATTCCTGGTTTTTGTTTTTTCCATATGACGTTGGTAATTTTTCTCTCAAGATCTGTAAAGAATTGTGTTGACAATTTGATGGGAATTGCATTGAATCTGTAGATTGCTTTTGACAGGGGCGATTTTCACTATGTCAATCCTACCGATCCATGAGCACAGGAGATCTTTCCATCTTCTGATATCTTCTTCAATTTCTTTCTTCAGAGACTTGACATTTTTTGGAACAGGTCTTTCACTTGCTTGGTTAGAGTCACATTAAGGTACAATATGTTATTTGTGGCTATTATGAAGGGTGTTGTTTCCTTAATTTCTTTCTCAGCCCCTTTGTCTTTTATATACAAAAGGGTTACTGATTTTTTTTTTTTGAGTTAGTTTTGTATCCAGCCACTTTGCTGAAGGTGTTTATCAGCTGAAGAAGTTCTCTGGTTGAAATTTTGGGTCGCTCATATATACTATCATATCATCTGCAAATAATGATACTTTGACTTCTTCCTCTCTGATTTGTATCCCCTTGATCTCCTTTAGTTGTTATATTACTCTAGCTAGGACTTCAAGTACTATGTTGAAGGGATACAGAGAGAGTGGGCAGCCTTGTCTTGTCCCCAATTTCAGTGGAATTGATTCAAGTTTCTCTCAGTTTAGTTTGATGTTGACTATAGGCTTGCTGTATATTGTCTTTACTATGTTTAGGTATATGCCTTATATCCCTGCTCTCTCCAAGACATTAAACATGAATGGGTGTTGGCTTTTGTCAAATGCTTTTTCAGCATCTAAGGAGATGATCATGTGGTTTTTCTCCTTCAGTTTGTTTATATGGTGGGTAACATTGATGCATTTCCATATATTGAACTACCCCTGAATGCCTGGGATGAAGCCTACTACTTGGTCATGGTGAATGATATCTTTTATGTGTTTTTGGATTCAGTTTGAAAGTACTTTATTGAGTATTTTTGCATCAGTGTTCATAAGAGAGATAGTTTTGAAGTTCTCTCTTTTTGGTGGGTCTTTGTGTGGTTTAGGCATCAACGTGACTGGCTTCATAGAATGAGTTTGGTAATGTTTCTTCTGTTTGTATTTTTGTGGAATAGTTGAAAGAGAATTGGAGTTAGTTCTTTGAAGGTCTGAGCTGAAACCATCTGGCCCTGAGATTTTTTTGGAAAGGAGACTTTTGATGACTGCTTCTATTTCTTGGGGGATATAGGACTATTCAGCCAATTTATCTGATCTTGATTTAATTTTGATAAGTTGAGTCTATCAAGAAAATTGTCCATTTCTTTTAGATTTTCAAATTTTGTGGCATATAGGCTTTTGTAGTAAGACCTAATGATTGTTTGGATTTCCTCAGTGTCTGTTGTTATGTCCCTCTTTTCATTTCTGATTTTGCTGATTTGGGTAGTTTCTCTCTGCCTTTTAGTTAGTTTGGCTAAAGGTTTGTGTATCTTGTTGATTTTCTCAAAGAACCAGCTTTTGGTTTCATTGCCTGTATTTCTTTGAGAGCTTTGTTCATTTCCTCTATATGTGCCTCTCATAACTGGATAAGCATAGCTTTACAGTCATTTTCCTGTGTTTCTAATGAATTGGTATATCCATTGATTTGGGGGGTTGCTGGTGGAGCCATGATGTCCTGATTTTTGTTGGATGTTTTCTTTTGCCGACTTCTGGCCTTCTGCTTATCTGTAACCTTCACTGCTTGTTCTTGGAGTCTGTGGTTCATACTGGGTCAGTCATTCTCTGGTGTCTGGAGTATTCTTCAGTAAGATGAGAGAGTTCCATTGGTTTGAGAGTATGTTTTGGTGTTTTAGCTATACCTCAGTGTCCCACAGGCCTGTCATCCTATCCTTCTGGTATTCAGCTTTGGGCTCCAGGAATTGTTTTCCTGGACTCCACAGGTAGACCACAGAACAGGGTCTTCAATGTTGAGAACACTGTCCCAAGAATCCCTATGTTGTCCACAGTGGGGGTGTGGGTGGGAGGGATCAGATGTCTGGTTGCTAGTGTAGAGGAACTCTGGATCTGGGGCTCTGCATGCACAGTCATGCTCTAGCAAGTCTAATTGGCATGCACAGGGGTTCCCCCTGTTTTCTACTCTCAGATTTGGTCCTGCTGGGGCAGATGAGAGTGTATGAGATCCATCAGCTCAGTGGTGCCAAAGCTGCAGAACTCAGAGGCTGGTGTAGTAGTGCACTGGGAGCCCAGCCACAACAGCAGAGCTGGAGGTCAGTACAGATGCCTGCTGGGCAGACCTGGGGAGCCCTACCGTGTTCCTCAGACTTGAGTGGCCCAGCTGACCTGGGTGCCCCGTACAGCTGATTGCTCACCAGTTAGGGCCTGTGAGGCTGGTACAGTCACTGACTGGGCAGTCCTGAGGGGCCTGTACAGCTGTTCATGCACCCAAGACCCG
Source organism: Meriones unguiculatus (assembly GCF_030254825.1). Taxonomy (NCBI): domain Eukaryota; kingdom Metazoa; phylum Chordata; class Mammalia; order Rodentia; family Muridae; genus Meriones; species Meriones unguiculatus. The sequence goes on from NC_083358.1 coordinate 120,352,015, forward strand.
GAAGGCTGGTACAGCTGGTAGCCACTGCTGAGGAGCTAAGAGGCCTGCCTCTGCTGCCTCAGTCACTGAGCAGGGAGTTCTGTGTTTTGAGCTGCAGGCATTGTGGGCTGCCTCTGCAGAGGAGGAGGGGAGCTCAACAAGGGGAAGTGCAGGGGGATCAAATGCTTGCCACTCATAGTCCCCAGAGAAGTCCACGGATGACCTGGATCCAAATGGTCTCAGCTCACGGGTTGTCCCCTCTTGCCCAGGATGCCTCAGTGTCGATGTTCTGGCTTCAGTTGCCCCCTCCACTCACCAATTTTGGAGTTTCAGATCCTCTGCCTCTCAGATACGGTGTGTGCTGGTCGCTGCCATCTTGGATCCCTCTCCCAGTGTTACTTTTGATCACAGTGTTTCACCACAGCAACAGCAACCCTAACAAAGACAACTTTTCTGAAAGTACAATTCAATTTAATTTTCAAACACTGGCCCTCTTTGATTTGAACAGATTCTGGATAGGGACACTTCTCTACTCAGACATTTAATTTTAGTAAAAAAGAGTTGGTTCTGCTTCTACTAACATTAAATTCTCATATAACTTCAATATTTCCATGGGAACAATGCAGTGTATCGACATGTAAGCCATCCTCCTCATGCTGTTGGCTCCTGAGTGATTGGAGGACAGCATCATCATCTCAGGAGCATCTCACAAGGCACGGGCAGTAGATCATAAATTAATTTGCTGCTTCTTCAGGAGCCAAAGAATCTGAATTTGAACGGTGGTGGTGTGTTTCCTTTTGAAAAAGAAGAGAACAGATAGAGCAGAGCAGGACATCAGCCATGGTCACACACAGCTCACTGGAGTTTTGCACTTGGGCATCTAAGATGCTCAACATTAATGGTTTTGCCACAACTGAATTTTAGTTGGGAAATGATCATGCAATAGACAAGTGATCAAGGAATAATTGTGCTGGCAATGAAGGGATGCATCCACTAGGTTTTTTTTTTTTTTAATTATACTTTATTTACTTTGTATCCTCCCTGTAGTTCCCTCCCTTCTTCCCTCCCAATTCCTCCCTTCCTCCTCCTTCTCCACACATGCCCCTCTCCAAGTCCACTGATAGGGGAGGTCTTCTTTTTCTTCCTTCTGATCCTAGTCTGTTAGGTCTCATCAGGAGTGGCTGCATTGTCTTCCTCTGTGGCCTGGTAAGGCTGCTCCCCCCTCAGGAGGAGGTGATCAAAGAGCAGGCCAATCAGTTCATGTTAGAGACAGTCCCTGTTCCCATTACTATGGAACCCACTAGAAGACTGAACTGTCATGGGCTACATCTGTGCAGGGGTTCTGGGTTAACTCCATGCATGCTACTTGGTTGGACTATCAGTCTCAGGGAAGACCCATGTGCCCAGATTTTTTGGATCTGTTGCTCTCCTTGTGGAGCTCCTGTTCCCTCCAGGTATTACTAACTCCCACTTCTTTCATAAGATTCCCTACAATCTCCTCAAATATTGGCCATAAGTCTCAGCATCTGCTTTGATAGTCTGCAGGGCAGAGCCTTTCAGACACCCTCTGTGGCAGACTCCTAACTTGTTCCCTGTTTTTTTCTTCTGGTGTCCATCCTCTTTGCCTTTCTTGGTGGGAGTTGAACATGTTACCCAGAGTCCTCCCTCTTGATTAGTTTCTTTAGGTGAACAGATTTTAGTAGGTTTATCCTATATTATATGTCTATATGAGTGAGTATATACTGTGTGTGTCTTTCTGCTTCTGGGATACCTCACTCAGGATGATCTTTTCCAGTTCCCATCATTTGCCTGCAAATTTCATGATTTCCTTGTTTTTTATTGCTGAGTAGTATTCCATTGTGTAGATGTAGCATATTTTCTGTATCCATTCCTCAGTTGAGAGGCATCTTGCTTGTTTCCAGCTTCTGGCTATTACAAATAAAGCTGCTACAAACATGGTTGAGCAAATATCCTTATTGTGTACTTGAGCCTTTTTTGGATATATGCCTAGAAGTGGTATGGCTGGATCTTGAGGAAGATCTACTCATAATTGTCTGAGAAAGCACCAGATTGATTTCCAGAGTGGTTGTACAAGTTTACATTCCCATCAGCAGTGGAGGAGGGTTCCTCTTTCTCCACAACCTCTTCAGCATGTGCTGTTACTTGAGTTTTTTATCTTAGCCATTCTGATGGGCGTAAGATGAAATCTCAGGGTCGTTTTTATTTGCATTTCCCTGATGACTAATGACGTTGAACATTTCTTTAAGTGTTTCTCTGCCATTTGATATTCCTCTATCGAGAATTCTCTGTTTAGTTCTGATTACTTAATTTGTTGCTTTTTAACTTCATATGGAATAACAAGAAACCCAGAATTGCTAAAACAGTCCTGTACAATAAAAGCTCTTTTGGAGGTATCTCCATCCCTGATCTCAAGCTGTACTATAGAGCAACAGTTATAAAAACTGCATGGTACTGGCATAGAAACAGAATGCTGGAACAATGGAACCGAACAGAAGACCCAGAAATAACCCCACATTCTTATGGAGACCTGATTTTTGACAAAGATGCCAAAACCATACAATGGAAAAAAGATAGCATCTTCAACAAATGGTGCCGGTCTACCTTGATGTCTACATGTAGAAAAATGCAGATAGGTCCATTCATATCATCGTGCACTAAAGTCCAAGTGGATCAAAGACCTCAACATAAAACCAGACACACTAACCCTGTTAAAAGAAAAAGTGGGGAAGAGCCTGGAACTCATTGGCACAGGAGACAACTTCCTGAACAGAACACCAACAGCACAGGCTCTAAGAGCAACAATCAATAAATGGGACCTCACGAAACTGAAAAGCTTCCGTGAAGCAAAGGACACTGTTGTCAGGCAAAACGACAGCCTACAGATTGGGAAAAGATCTTCACCAACCCTATATCTGACAGAGGGCTAATATCCGGTATATATAAAGAACTAAATATGTTTTTTTTTTACCTTAAGGACATTATTTTTTTTAAATTTTTATATTAATTACAGTTTATTTTCTTTGTATCCCAGCTGTATCTCCCTTCCTCATTCTCTCCCAATCCCACTCTCCCTTTAAATGCACATTTTACTGAGAGGCCACAGATGACTTTTGGGAATAGAAAGGAACAAATGAATGTATTTTTATATTTTATGAATCAGTGTGGAACTTGTGTTGTTGCATTTGATGAATAATTCTAAAGTAGTAGTTATTTAAGTAAGATGGAAATAAATTCCTCTCTCTTGGGGAAAATCCTGCAGAGGACAGATGCTTGTGTGAATTAATTCTGTGTGGTGTGTGTGTGTGTGTGTGTGTGTGTGTGTGTGGTGTGTGTGTGTGTGTGTGTGGTGTGTATGTGTGTGTGTGTGTGTGTGGTGTGTGTGTGTGTGTGTGTGTGTGTGTGGTGTGTGGTGTGTGTGTGTATGTGTGTATGTGTGTGTGGTGTGTGTGTGTGTGGTGTGTGTGTGTGTGTGTGTGGTGTGTGTGTGTGTGGTGTGTGTGTGTGTGGTGTGTGTGTGTGTGTGTGTGGTGTGTGTGTGTGTGGTGTGTGTGTATGTGTGGTGTGTGTGTGTATGTGTGGTGTGTGTGTGTGTGTGTGTGTGGTGTGTGTGTGTGTGGTGTGTGTGTGTGTGTGTGTGGTGCGTGTGTGTGTGTGTGGTGTGTGTGTGTGTGGTGTGTGTGTGTGTGTGTGTGTGTGGTGTGTGTGTGTGTGTGTGTGTGTGTGTGTGTGTGGTGCGTGTGTGTACCTGTACATGGTGCAGGCATGCGAGTGTGCAGGTGCACATGCAGAGGTGAGAGGATGATTTCTCTGTTGCTTTTCACATTATTGTTCATGGAACAAGAAGCTCTCTTTTTAAACCAGGCTAGCTGCTAGCCAGCAAAATGGATTTACCGGTCTCTGCCCTGCAACACTGAGCATACATTTGCTACCATGCCCAGCTTTTTACTTGGGTGCCTGGGATTTGAACTCAGGTCCCCTGGCTTGCACAAGAAATGTTCTTATGCATTCAGCTATCTCCTCAGCCCTGACTTTTTAAAAATGGGTTTTATGTAGATTTTGTACTATTACATCAATCATCCTTTCTAAAATCCTTGTCTTGTTTCCAAGACAGCTAATGCAGCTGTAGCCATGTTTCTTCTATCCCAGAAAGAAGGAGGATGAGAAAAAAAGAGAACACTTTCTTTTTAGTACATTTTCTGGAAGATGTAAATGCCATCTTCCCTGTATTTCACAGTCCTGAACTTAGTAGCTTGTCAATAAGAATTACACTCAAGGCTGGAGAATGCTATTATTTGGATTAGGCATGTGCACAGCTAAAAGTTCAAGGTTCCAGTAGGAAGGTGGATGACAAAATAGATACTAGGTGATACTGTCTATCAACTGGATAGAAGCCATTAGCTACAAAGTATGCCTGCTGGCCATCTGCCTGACTCATGCCATATCTGTAACACATGGTCTATAAGGATTCATGTCTGTGCAGTTTCATAAATCCCCTCAGAAACTGGAAAGATAACAGTGAATTCTTAACTATTGTGGAGTATTTATCTTAGTATTTAGAGTTTTTATACATCCTATTATCATCACCATCACCTCCTTAATATAACATATGATGGAAAAAATTAACATCTTATTTTGTTTCTGTTTTTCTTGTATTAAATAATTTTCCTTTATTAGTGCTGGCACTTCACTTTTTTGATGCACAGATTTTTTTTTAAAGGTGGCTTTATATTGTGCTCTTTATTGTTGTAAACAATATATCATATATTGTTTAAGTTATGTAAATTAATTTTTAAGACAGTCCTGTTTCGTTGACCCCTTCACCTATAACAAGTTTATTTGTATTTTATAACTAAGTATTATTTTCATAAATAGCTCATAAGTAATATAGTCCTCAAATTCTCAGCCTTAGAAATTGCTAACTTTCACCAAAGGTTTGGTGTTATATATCATTTCTCTGGTAAGTTTATTGAATGCCTCTCCTGTATTTCTATGTTAATCTTGCTGTGAATAATTAGAAGCCAACCTAATTTTCTCTCTTCAAACTGAGTTGATTTTTTGTACATATTCCTAGAAAAAGTCAAATGTATTTTTTCCAGTTTCATGAGGTCCCATTTATTGATTGTTGATCTTAGAGCCTGTGCTGTTGGTGTTCTGTTCAGGAAGTTTTCTCTTGTGCCAATGAGTTCTAGGCTCTTCCCCACTTTTTCTTCTAATCGATTTAGTGTGTCTGGTATATAATAATATAATATAATATAATACAATATAATATAATACAATATAATATAATATAATATAATACAAGATAATATATACATATATTATATATATATTTCCCAATGTATTGCCTGGAGATTTTGTCTGATTTTGTGTTTGCCTCATATTTTCTACTTTAAATTTTTCTTTTCTGTTTTATAAACAGCTGTATTATAATAAATATGGATTAATTTGATAGACATTCACTCTATACTTCCAGCTTCTCCCTTGAAATCTGCTAGCTGTCCACACAGACAGCAGCGTTGAATGCTCAGTTAAATCTGAGTTTTGACTGGCAATGATCAGTCTTACTTGTTTTGATTCTGTCCACCTGTAACACAGTACAGTTCCGTATGTTCAGGATTCAGGGCATGTTCCCCGAAGGCAAGCACACATGCATCGGGGGTGTCTGGCTCCATCTTCTCTGGACGTGGTTGGGAGATGCTGCTGGTGTGTCTCCTGGTACTTAGTCTGCCAACAGCTTATTCTGTGGCCTGTGCCATGACCTTTGTGATGCACAGAGCATCTTTAAGAAGAGAATTCTTGCTAATAGCTCAGAGAAGTAAGGAAGGAGGTTCTCCTAGGTAAACAGAGGTCATGGCTGTATCAGGCAGGGGTCTGAGGACTCAGAGTGAATTTTGAGGGTTTCAGGTCTCCGTTGTCATGGTTGTGCATTTGTTTTAATTCAGCAGTTATTTCACTGATAGCATCAGCATGCTTCCTCCGTCCTACACCTGCTCCCTGCAGAACTAGCATGTGTGTTCAGCCCCTTGTCCAGCCTTGCCTTTTCACTACCCTGGGCTGCTTGTAGAGCTCAGAAATGCACATTTAGTTTCCAGTGTCCCAAGTTCCCAGCAAGGTTCATTGATGTACTTGCTCCTGTTGTTCCACTAACTCTTGGGGAGCTCTTTACGTGCCCACATTTTTGCAGAAGTCATTTTTCTGCCCCATATTCTCATAATTTAGTCTTCAATGTGCTAATATTTTAAGTAGCTTCTGATTGGATTTTTAAAGACATAACCAAAACATGATTTATTATACTTTCTATCTTTGCTTTTTGTTTTTCTAGGTTTCAGTGAGTAAAATTACAAAAGAAACAGACTTCTGTAACCTGTTCCCCTTCTGTTTTAGCCCTTTGCACTTGTTCTTCGGGTGGCCGATAAGCTGTCCTGGGCAAAGAACTGGTCTGCGGTCTTTCTTTTCACTTGAATTCTCCCCGTCTTTCTTATTCCCCTCTCGGTAGGAAAACAGCAAATGTGTGGTTTAACATGAGCAGTAAACATTTGTGGCTTAGTGGTAAAGAACTTTGTGATTTGGTGCTGAAACAGAGAAGAAATAAATAGCACAAAATTCGCTGAGATTTTCTTAAGTAATGCTTTCTAAACTCTGTCAGCTGAAGTAGTTTGTTTGTTTGTTTTTTTTTATTTTAAAAATCTTGGTTCTAGATGATTACCTGGTAATTCTGTTGTTTCCTAAATAAGGCAGAGATTCTGGGAGCGACAGAGATGAACTCACGGTATCCCTTGAAAGACATTGAACTATGATTTATGAAGGAAGTTCTAAATGAAAAAAGATTCTTGTCCATCTAACTGGTCAGACATTATCATTTAAAAAGTATATAAAAGAGAGATGCCCATTGTCATTGCTAAACATTTCTGCATTGGTTTCTTTCTAAATGCAATGAGACATAGAGCTCAGAAAATTACTTTATGTGTGAAAATCTTAGGCTGCATTTCAGGATAGACCATCTCTCATCCAAATTATGTGGGGGTTACAAATGTCGAGAGGACATAATATTTAGCATGGATTAAATAATGGCCAACTCTAGGATTTTGAGTAGTGACATGATCTGATCTAAGAAAATCACTCTGTATGTCAAGTACAGAAAAGATGGAGTCTGAAAACTGGGGCATCAGCTAGGAAGCCACTGCTATAATTAACATAAATGATACAGACTGGGACCAGGGTGGCAGCAGTGGAGGTGGTAAGAAATGGCAATACTAGTAATGTATGGGTAAGACAGCATTTGCTGATGGGCCAGATGAGAGATGTGAGGAGAGAGAGAAGGTAAAGATGAGACTAACTTGTTTGTTTTGATCAGCTCCAAGAGTGGACTTGACTAGCTGAGACAAGGAAGCATGTAGTAAGATCTGGGTGGTTATGGTGCTCTGTTTTGGACACATTTTCCCTCATGTACTTAACAACCACACAAATAGAAAGTCTGAGGAAGCAGTTCAGATAGAGGGTTCTGAAGTTTTTTTGGAGAAGTTTGGAATATAAGTATCATTTGGGAAGCACTAGCAGCTAGACGGCATTTAGTGCTTCAAGTCTGGATGAGGTCACAGAGAGGGATGAAGAGTGATCAACTGTTTAGTGCTGTTGACAGCTGTGATGGCTAATACTGATTATCATCTTAGAGTCACTGTCTCAGGTACTGTTTTGTTGTTATGAAGAGGCACCATAGTCAAGGCAGCTTTCACAAACAAACATATTTAATTCAAGGCTTGCTTTGCAGTTTTAAAGGGTTAATCTATGATTATCATGGTGGGAAGGAGATAGACATGACATGGCACTAAAATATTAGCTGAGAGCTTTACATCCTGACCCATAGGCATCAGGGAGAGAGAGAGAGGGAGAGAGAGAGAGAGAGAGAGAGAGAGAGAGAGAGAGTCCTGGCATGGGCTTTTGAAATCTCAAAGCCCACTCCAATGACACACCTCCTCCGACAAGGATATACCTCCAAATCCTTCCCAAATAGTTCTTCTAATTGGGGACCCAAGAATTCAAAACTATGAGCCTATGGGGCTCATTCTTATTCTAATCTCCACATTCATCTGGTAGTCAAACCTCTGGTAACATCTGTGAGAGAGTTTAAAGATTGAGTTTACTTTGGTGGGAAGGCATGCCTTGAATATGGGTGATAACATTTCATGGACTGGATAGAATTAAGAAAAGAAATAGCTAGCTAAGTACCAGCACTTATCTCCTTTGGCTTCTTCCCTGTGGATATACAATGTGACCAATGGACTCAAACTTTTGCCTCCAGGATTTCCCCATAGTGATAGTCTACCCAAAGTGTGAGCCAGAACAAAACTTTCCTTCCTTAGGTTGCTCTCTCTCTCTCTCTCTCTCTCTCTCTCTCTCTGTGTGTGTGTGTGTGTGTGTGTGTGTGTGTTGAGAAAGGGTCTTGCTGTACAACTGAGGCTGACCTTGAATTGCTGTCTTCCTGTTATAGCCTTCTAGTTGTTAGGACTACAGATGTGCTATGATGATATGCATATTTGTTTGTTTGCTTTTTAAATGAGTATCTTCTCTCTAAGGAATTCCAATCACCACAAAAAATTATCTTCTTTGCTCAACAGACTACTAATCACTTAGTATAATAATCCTTGCAAATATTTGTTGGCTGGGTAAATTCTCAAAAGAGGACCAGCTTCCTACCTTTATCTCCAAGATATTTCTGAGTGCCTACTTTATATTTTTAACAACTAGGGAAAAATTCCCTCCTGCTTTTACCTCAGCCGTCATTAAGTTTTAAGTTAGTACAATGGGCTAAACTCTGGTTTTGAGATTCTAGATGAGATAAAGTTGGAGTCTGTGCTACTTGGGGAGCAAAGAGATGAATAAATGATTAGGATGTCCTTGGATGAAGACAGTGGTGATGGTAAAGCTATCTCTGTGAAGACACAGATGTGTAAGGTGGATCTGGGAGTGAGGCAAGGTGAATCTCAGAGTCTGCATCTTCTAGGTTACTGAATACGCATGCAGTGAAGGTGTGTGGGAGGCACACACTATAGCAAGATGGGCCTGGTGTGAGGCCAGACACATCTGTAAACAAATACATCTTTCTCCCAAGCTTCTGGTCTATGAGCTCACTCTACCATTCTTAGACCTTTGCTCTTCTCTGGCTTTATTCTGCTTTGTTTTTTAAATCGTTATCTTGCTCTCCACTCCATCTCTGTTCCTGTTTGTGGCTAGCTTCTCTTTCCAGCAGGGCTCCCTGTGGTTTCATTTCTTTAACTTAACCTTGAGTCTAAACTGTTGCCTTCCTCCATGTGTCTCTTGAAGGGCACTGCCTGCACTGCCACTCATTTTCTATTTCTTCCTTTACTCTGAGCAGGATCGGATGCATTCCCTCCCTCTTCCCTTCGTAGCAATTTCCCAGGAGCTCCATTTTTCAGTGAATCTAGGCAAAATCAAGTTTCCTAAATTTGTCCTTTGACCTCTCTGAACTTGTCCTGTGTCCACCCTGATCTTCTTCTCCAGCATGCTTTTCCTTCTTCTGTAGCCTATATAACATGCATGTCTGGTCTTTTGGAATGTATCATCAAGGTAGGTTACGTTCAAAGTCAATTCAACTGGAAAGATTAGGATCTTTAGTTTTGTATTTGCAAGTTTTTGCATTGGTCTGAGAATGTAGTGAAAATTTTGGAATTTTTTTTTCATTAAAAACACAGAAGTATTTTAATAATATGTGTTTAGTTTAATTCCAAGTGTGGTGATATGGGGTGCCTTTGGAGTGTCCACATCAGCTGACTGTGATTTGCCTCATGCTCTAGCAAGGCGTGTTTTTCCCAGCTGCAGTGTTTCTGTGATTTCATGACAGTTGGAACTCTGGGAATTTTTCAGAGGGTATATAAATGCTAGAGACTTGATAGGTGGTGTGGGTAGTTATTGGTTGTTTAGGCAGGTTGGTAGAGGTTTGTTCATAGCAGTTGTCAAAGAAAAAAGCAAAAGGAAAGAAATTAGATTTAGGGATTTTCCTAATTCCTCTCTCTCCACTATCCTTGTTTCTGTTCTATCTAGTGTTAGGGGGTGAAACTGGTGGTCATAGAGGGTGAGAAATAGAACCCACAAAGTAACAAAGGCTGCAGACAATCCTTTGGTGGTGCTCAGCATCCTGGATATTTTACTATTGTAGTGTTTTACATCTACAGTGAGAACAGGACCCCCAAAGGCAGATAGAGAGGACATGTGGATGTGGACAAGCTGGTTCTTCTTGAGAGTCATCCATGCCACTTCTACCAGTTTTCATTAAATTAGCATGTGTTCCTGCAGCTAATCAACTAGAATGTTCCCAGAGGAGGAGCCTTACTGACCACCAGTCACACCTACTTCGTGGGCTCTAATGGTAAATAGTATCAGGGAGCACAGCAGAGACCATTGTATTGCTTTTCATAATCATCAGTAAGTTGTTGGTTTGATGTATGGTGTGATTTCTCTGACTTTGGTTCTTCAGCTATAAACTGGGGATAACAAGAAACACCATTTAAAAGGGTGGCCGTTAGCACTAAGTCATTCAGCACAGCTCCTGGCACAAGTTAGGATGTCAAAGATGTTACTGATTATTTACTGTGAACTCTTCCCCAAGCCTCTTGTCTTCTCTTTCCTCATGGAGTGAAGCATCTCCCCTTGTGTTCATATTCTTCCTTGTAGGCAACACAGACGGTTTCCCTTACTTCACAATTCAGTTCTTCACATGAACTTTAGAGTTTCATAAGCTGGTAGTTGCTTATAAATTTCATCCTGGAATTTAGCAGAGTGCATGGCTACATATATGTAAAAGGCCAACAACATGTTTCACAGGTCTTTACTGGGAAAAACGAATAATATTTAGGTGTATACCTAAATACCTCCCATCTTAGCAATTTCCCTAGAGCTCCATTTTTTCCAGTACGTTGAGACAATATGAAGTTTCCTAATCTTGCTGTTTAACCTGTCTGAACATGTCCTGTTCCATCCCTTCTTGTCTGCTAAACTCACATTCTTATTTGGTATTTTAAGTTCCAAACAACATGTATGTAAAATAAAATACTGAAGAAACATGTTTGCCCTTGATATTTTAGCACATACAGATATGGTCTCTTCATTAATGAACCTCACTGAACTTTTCTATTTGGTCCTGAAACTGGCTCTCTTAGGAGGCTGAAGAAATGCTCAGTTAAGAGCCCTTGCTGCTCTTGTAGAGAATCTGGGTTTAGTAATCCCCCACACCCCAGATAAACTAGCTGTTTCAGTATTATCTGGAAAGTTGTTAAACACAGAAGTTCAGTTTCTATCCCAGACTTCACTGATCCTGAATCTTTTAAAGGTCTCAGATGATTCATGTGTAGGCTGAAATTTAAAAAGCAGTGTTTTGTAATGCTGCCAGAAGTTGCCAGGTAAGTTCATATCCTTCTCCTTGCATAGACAGGCCTTTGTTTTGTTTGTTTGTTTCCCTAACTTTGTCTTTAATGGTTGGTCTATTATCAAAGAAAAAAATTAATTGCTCCTAATGGCTCTAATGCTCATAGACTGTGGCAAGTATAGGCTAGTCATGGATTTAGAAATACCCATGGGAAGTTAAGCAGTTTGCCAGTCAATCTAGGCAGTGGAGACTGATGTTATTGTTGCTGTTGTAATTGCCATTACTGAACACATGAGGTCCACCCAACAGAAAGGGGCTGGGCGGGTATGGAGAAACGAGTGACCTTTCTGTGTGAGGTTATGCAGTCGGCTTTCCAATGCCGATGGGACATACAGCAGCACCTGTCTTCAAGCAGCCTCAAGGACCAGGTACCTCTGCCTAGCGAAAAACTGGTCACTTATCTGATATCGCTGCTGTGGAAGACTTTATACAGATTCTGTGAAAATTCCAGTAGCTTGATTTCACGTTTTCATAAAGTGAGCACTCCTCTTTCTCCTGGCTAGGGAAGAAGCTTCAGAACATTTTCCAAAGTTATTCATGCAGTGTGTGCTCTGCCGCAGGCATCTTTCATGTGAACGCACTGCAGTGATGCATGGCACTGCGATGAACGAGCCAGCCACACTAGCTCACACCTGAGTGATGAACACGAGGCGAGCCAGTAGAGTCCAGTCAGAGAGTGATTTGGGGCTGTGTTAAACTTTCTATCAAATGGCAAGTTTTATGGGGAGAGTCTTACTTTATGATCTGCCTTGCAGCTCCATGTAGAAGGAAGTCTCTCATCATCCCTCCCCATGAATAATGCAGATCAGTATAGAAAATGTTAGTGCAGGGCTATGTGGGAGGGGGATTTCTCTCTAATGTGAAAGATAGCTGGAAAATGCTACACAACTCCAAGATGTCTGATGATAGCAGCAACATTGTGTGCAGTGCTCTATGAGTGTCTGAAACCTAGATTCTATCCAAGGGCCATCAGCTTGGATTTGACTGCAAAAAACTGCTGTTTTTAGTGGTTATACATTTCTGGGCTCCCGAGGTTGTTTGTAATGTTCATTTTGCTTTACTCAGAGATAAGAAAAAGCCATTAAAGATTCATGGGATAATAAATTCATAAGCAAGTGGTAACATACAATATTATTTATCAAGTGAAAAGAAACATGTCAATTTTATCACATATTTTTGTGGCCTCCTTAGCATATTTTCTTGAAAATGTATATAGCAGAATAAATGAGACATATTTGCCAGGGAGTATTGCTGCATCTTTTTTAGCAATCACAGCAGTTTGCACAGCTATTTTAACTTGTTTTGATGGATTAATTGGTGCTTACAACAAAGATTTCTTGGGTAGTTTATTATTTTGCAATGTTATCATGAACAATATATAGAAAACATCTTTGTGTCATGACAAAGACTAGAAATTAATGATGAAATAAATGAGTGGAAATATTTCTGCCTTAGTGTTTCTTATTCATTTGCTTACCAGAGATATTTCTTTTTTGAATCTTTATTATTATTATTATTACTATTATTTACAGTTTTCACTTTGTATCCCAGTTGTAACCCCCTCCCTCATCTCCTTCCAGTTCCACTCTCCCTTCCTCTTTCTTCCCTATCCCTTCTCTTTAGTCCACTGATAGACAATATCCTCCTCCTCTATTGTCTAACCTTAGCCTATCAGGTCCCATCAGGACTTCCTGGATCCTCTTCCTCTATGGGCTGGATAGGTCACCCCACCAGAGAGAAGTGATCAAGGAACAGGCAATCTAGTTCATGTTAGAGACTGTCTCTTTCCTCTTACTAGGGAACTCCCATGGGGAGATAGCTTTACTCTTCTCGATGAAATGGTGCTGCTGATAGTATATTCTTATGAGGTCGAAATTCTTGTATTCACACCTAGCACTTCATATAGTCTTTATCTCTGAAGCTACTGATCTGTCATAATGAGTCAAAAACACCTTATTTCATTTGAGGTAGGTTTTACATACCCTTTGCTAACCTCAGACTTGCTATGTAGCGAAGGAGGACCTTAAACTCCTGATCCTTCTGCTTTCCCTTCCAAATACTAGGATACAAGGGTACATGACCCAGCTTTGTCTGTTGTATGAATGGCACAGCATAAAACACTAATGAAGCTTTAAAAACTAAGTATCAGTGATACATGAGTAAAAAGTAATGGCCAAAACAAGAAAAAGTAACAAAATTGAAGGATGTTCACTTTGTAATTTGAAATTTTACCAAGATGGCATTGTGCTAACATAATGATAGACATAGAAAAGTATAAGAAAAACCCAGGGTCTGGAAGTAAATTCTAATGTTTATAGTCAAATTAATATCCTTCAAAGGAATTATGACAATTCAATACAGGAAAAGGACAGTCTTTTTTGTTTTCAAAAGATAATGCTGAAACATGTGAAAATATGAACCAAATATAGACTAGACTCTGAACCACACAGACATTCAAAATGAATCACAGATAGACATGAGAGGTTCAAAGACTTTTCAACAGATAATGCTGGAACATGTGAATATAGACATAGACCCCTACTGCACAGACACTCAAAGTGAATCAGAGATGGAGATGAGAAGTTCAAAGTCTTTTGAAAGAAAATATAGCAGGAAATTGTTAAGAGCTTGGGCAAAGCAAAGATTTATTAGCTGTGACAATAAAAAGCTTGATTTTTTCATAGTATAAAAATTTAATAGATTGAACCTCATCAAATTTCAATATATTTATGCTTCCAGAAGTACCATTATGAAAATGAAACAGGAAGCCAGAGAACAGGAGAAAATGTTTTCAAATCTCAGCTCTAATAAAAGGTGTGTATTCTGAATATACAAACAGCTTTTACATCCCCGAAACAAAAAGTTAAGCAACCCAACAAAGTGGACAAAATGTCTGGGCAGACACTTCATCCAAGAGGGTAGATGAGTGAGTGATTAACACAGTGTTCCTCATCTCTTGTCATAGGGAAATGGAAATTAAAACACGGCATTGCATTCCATACCCATAGAATGGCTATAATCAGAAAGACAGACAGTGAATGTGGCAAGGATGTGACACATCAGCAAACCTCTTTTGTTTTTGGTAGGAATATAAATTGCATGGACAATTTGAATTTTTTTTTCAGTTAAACATAACCATACATTCTAGCAATTCTGCACCTTCTTATCTGCTCAAAATAAATAAAAACAGATGCCTCAAATCAACAGCTTATAAATACTAATTGCGTTATTATTCATAATAGTAAAAAGACAAGAGCTTACAATGGCTGAAATTGTCCGCAAACGACATCCTCTGCAGTGCAAAACATGACACTGGTTGGTTGTTGAGACACGGTCTGCAGGAATGATCATCAGATAGTGGGATGATCGTGTAGGATGGGACCTGTGTGGTGAGGACATTCTAAAACTGGATTACGATGATGACTGTAAAACTCAGAATTATTAAAAGCTAAGGTGCATGAATTTGATGCAAAAATGACAGGTGAATGATCTAAACGCATACGACCTAGGTCTATGTACTGTGTTGGTATTGCTTGGACACCACTAAAGAATGCTCATGGACTTTTGCTATTTCCATTCCTGATAGGCCTCAGTCTCTTGCAGAGCAATCTGCATTCAGTGAAGAGCCCACTCTACACCTACAGGACACAGCAGTGGACAGAGGAGACTCATAGAGCTCGAGGATGGAGAGACTTTCTACAACAACCCTAATTCTCACACTCCAACTGGTGGCTCGAAACGTAGTCCTTCCTTTTGTCTGGTTCTTCTAAGTCTGTTGAAGCTGTGTGTCCTGAAGGAGTCCTAACTTCTGCATTATGCACTCTGTCCACCCTTGCATTCAAGGCCAGTCCTTCCCTTTCATTACTGCTGCCATTCAGCTGTGTGTTTTGCTCCAGCCAGGGATGCCATTATAGTCCATGAGTTAAGGTAGCATCTCTGATTTTAGCAGGAAAGTGAGTTGATTAAATACTGAACTTGTGAGACCATTTTAAACTTGTAGATTCCTGTCTTCCCTACAAGTCTCTAAGTCAAGTGGCTTGGAACTTACTAGTTTTGGTATGCTTTAAGGATGTGTAGTGTATAGACACACATGACAGTTGGTGGCATGTCACTGAGCTTAAAATCCAGCCGAGAGTATATGCATTTGACGTCACTGTGAAGTCTCATATTTTTTTATGTGAAAGCACACATTTTTACTTACATTTCTATTTTGTTTCAGTATTTTTTTTGCCAGTCTTTTCTTTTTTTCTTTTTCTTCTTTCTATTTTTAAGAAAGGTTTTATGTAGTTCACACTGGTCTTGAACTTGCTCAGTAGTTGAGGATGACCTTGAACTCTGATCCTTCTGTTCCCACCTCTCCAGTACTGGGATTATCAATATGTGCTACCATACTTGGTGCTATAGAGACATTTCTAAGATTTGTATAAATAATACAATTTAAAATTTTACAATAAATATTTTCTTCTGGCTATAAATAAGGATTTTTTTAACTTTCTGCACATTTTCCTGACTGATATTACAAAATCAATAATTTTTGTTATTATTGGTAGCTATTTTATTTACTTTTTTGTTTTTTTATATTTCTTATATTTTAGGATGAGATTAATACAACTGTTGGGTTGGATAGCTTTTTTAATTTTTAATTTTTTCCTTATATTGAAAATAAAATTTATTTTCATACAATATATACTAATTATAGTTTCTTTTCCACTTCTTCCAATTCACAACTCCACTCTCCTCTGGATTCACTCTGTCTCTCACTAGATATCCCAGAGATCTAGGATAAAACAAAACACTGATGTTCTAAAAAAAAATCAATAAATGACTTCTAATGATATTCTGCTATACTCAGAGATCAGTATCTTATCCAGTCATCATCAGAAAGACTATCTGTGCCCACAGATGGACACAAATTCAGAGGCCTACTGACAGACATTATGTGGAGGGAGAGTTTAAATGGGAGGTCGCCATCAAATCCCTTCCCTCAGAGCTCTTGGAATTCCCCCCAAAGAGGAACCAAAAAGACTGGAAAAGTCAAAGGGGGTGGAGGACACCATGAGAACTGAGTCTTCTGGTAGACTGATTCCCAACTTTCTGAGGAACTGCCATTTCGATATCCGTAGTGGTTGTACAAGTTTTCACTCCCATCAGCAATGAAGGAGTGTTCCCCTTGTTTCACATTCTCAATAGCATGTTATTGATCTTAGCCATCTGACAGGTATAAGTTGGAAACTCAAAGTAATTTTGATTTACATTTCCCTGATGGCTTAGGATGTTGAACATATAAGTGTTCCTCAGCCGTTTGAGATTCCTCCACAGAGAATTATCTGTTTAGGTCTGTATCCCATTTTTTTTTAATTAAATTATTTGATATTTTGATATCTGTTTTCTTGAGTTCTTTATATATTTTGGATATTAGATCTCTGTTGGATATGGAGTTGGTAAAAATCTTTTCCATTCTGTAGGTTGCTGTTTTGTTCACTTGATGGTGTCCTTAGCCTTACAGAAGCTTTTAAGTTTGATGAGGTCTCATTTCGTATTATTTGTATCATTACCTATGTTATCTGTGTGCTGTTCAGAAAGTCTTCTGTGCCAATATGTTCAAGTCTGTTTTCCACTTTCTATTCTGTCAGGTTCAGTGTATCTGGTTTTGTGTTGAGGTCTTTGATCCACTTGGACTTAAATTTTATGCAGAGTGATAAATTTGGATCCTTCTCCATACAAAAACCTAGTTTGACCAGTAACATTTGTTGAAGATATTTTCTTTTTTTTTAAGTTTATATTACTGGCTTCTTTATAAGAAATGTTCATATTTGGAGGTCCCCCTATCAGTGGACAGGAAAGCAATTTGCTTTACATGATCTTAGGGTCTAAGCAAGAAGGCACTCACAGTGTGGACATGCATTGGGTCATACCCATAACCTGGTCTGCCTTGGTTTGTTTGCTGTTATAAACCTCTAGACCCAAGCCAATGGGCTTTGATCTCTGTGTTCTGGAAAAATTCTGGGAGAGGCACATGAAAGACAGATCAGATGAATGGGGAGGAGGTCCCCCCTATCAGTGGACTTGGAAAGGGGCACGGTGGAGATGAGGGAGGGAGGGAGGGACTGGGAGGGAATGAGGGATCGGGACACGGCTGGGATACAGAGTTAATAAAATGTAACTGATAAAAATAAATAAATAAATAAATAAAAAAATCACACAAAAAAGAAATGTTCATATTTTGTGGATTTATGTCTAGGTCTTCAGTTAGATTCCATTGATCAGCTTCTCTGTTTTTATGCCACTAAATGATTTATGATTATTATTACTATAGCTCTAATACAACTTGAAATCAAGAATGGTGATACCTCCAGCAGTTCTTTTATTGTTCAAAACTGTTTTAGTTATCCTGGGTTTTTTGTTTTTTCTGTGTGAGGTGCAAAAATTTTCTTTCAAGGTCTGTAAAAATTGTGTTAGAATTTTAATGGGGGCTTCATTGAATCTGTTGATAGCTTTTGGTAGGATAGCCATTTTTACTATATTAATCCTACAAAACCATGAGCATGGGAGATCTTTCCATATTATAATATCTTCTTCAATTTCTTTCTTCAAAGACAAGTTTTTATCATGCAAGTATTTCACTTGCTTGGTTAGAGTTACCCCAATATATTTTGTATTATTTGAGGTTATTGTGAAAGGTGATCTTTCCCTGATTTCTTTCTCAGTCAGTTTGTCATTTGTATAGAGGAAGCCTACTTTATTTTAATTAATCTTGTATCTAGCAACTTTTCTGAAAGTGTTTATCATCAGTAGGAGTTCCCTGATGGAATTTTTAGGATAACTCATATATACTATTATATCATCTGCAAATAACGATACTTTAATTTCTTCCTTTCCAAATTGTATCCCCTTGATCTTTTTCAGTTGTCTTATTGCTCTAACTAAAATTTCAATAGATATGGGAATTGAATAGATATGTACTGTATTGAATAGATATGGGAAGATTGGACAGCCTTGTCTTATTCCTGATTTTAGTGGAATTCTTTGAGCTTCCCCTTTTTTCACTTGAGATTGGCTATTGGTTTGCTGTAAATTGTCTTTATTATGTTTAGGTATGTCCCTCGTGTCCCTGGTCTCTCCAAAACTTTGATCACAAAGCACTGTTGGATTTTGTCAAAAGTCTTTCCTGCATCCAATTAGATGATATATTTTTAAAAAGATTTATTTATTTATTATGTATACAACGTTCTGTCTGCATGTACACCTGCACACCAAAAGAGGGCACCAGATCTCATTATAGATGGTTGTGAGTGGTGTCTGAGAATTGAATTCAGACCCCCTGGAAGAGCAGCCAGTGCTCTTAACCTCTGAGCCATCTCTCCAGTCCAATGAAATTGTTTTTTCAGTTTTTTTTTTAATATGGTGGATTACATTTACTGGCTTTTATATATTGAACAATCCCTACATCTTTGGGATGAAACCTACTCTAAAATGGTGGATGATGTTTTTGATGTGTTCTTGGATTTAGTTTGCAAGTTTTTATTGAGTATTTTTGCTTATAAGGGAAATTGTACTGTAATTCTCTTTCTTTTTGAGTCTTCATGTGATTTAGGTATCAGGGTAACTCTGGCCTCATAAAAAATTAGGCAATGTTCCTTGTGTTTATATCTTGTGCAATAATTTGAGGAATATGGACATTAACTCTTTGAAAGTCTGGTAAAATTCTGCTCTAAAATCATCTGGCCCTGGGCTTTTTTAGTTGGGAGACTTTTAATGACTGCTTCTATTTCTCTAGAGAATAGGTCTATTTAAATTGTTTGATCTCTGTTTAACTTTATTAAGTGGTACTTATTGTGAAAATCATCAATTTCTTTTAGATTTTCCAATTTGGTGGAGTATAGGTTTTTTTTTATTAATTACACTTTATTCACTTTGTATCCCTATTAAAGTATGTTCTTATGATTTTCTGAATTTCCTTGGTGTCTGTCCTTATGTACCCTTTGATTTCTGATTTTGTTAGTTTGGGTAATTTCTATGTCTTTTAGTTAGTTTGGATAAGGGTTTTTCCTGTTGATTCTCTCAAAGAACCAACTCTTTATTGCATTGGTTCTTTGTGTTATTTTCTTTATTTCTATTTTATTGATTTCAGCCCTCAGTTTTATTATGTCTTATAGTCTATTTACTCTTCTTGGGTGTGGTTGCTTTCATTTGTTCTATATCTTGCAGGTGTGCTGTTAAATTGCTCGTATGAGATCTTTCCTTTTTTTTTTTTTAAATTTAGGCACTTAGCACTACTTTCATTGTGTCCCATACATTTAGGTATGCTGTGTATTAATTTTTGTTGAATTCTAGAACATCTTTAATTTCATTCTTACTTTCGTGCTGATCTCTTTTTCACTCAGTAGAGAGTGGTTCAGTTTCCATGAGTTTGTAAGCTTTCTGTTGTTTCTGTTGTTATGGATATCCAGCTTTAATCCATGGTGGTCTGATAGGATACAGGGAGTTATTTCATTTTTCTTGTGTCTGTTGAGACTTGTTTTGTGTCAGAATATTTGGTCAGTTTTGGAGAAAGTTACATGAGGTGAAGATTTCTTTTTTGTTTGGGTACAATGTTCTACAAATATCTGCTAGGCCTATTTGGTTTATAATATCTGTTAGCTCCGGTATTTATGTTTAGTTTTTGTCTGGATGACCTGTTCATTGGTAAGAGTTGGGCACTGGAGTCTCCCACCACTGGTATGTGAGGATCAGTGTATGATTTAAGCTGTATGTAGTAATATTTCTTTTACACACTTGGGAGACCTTGTGTTTGGGGCATAGATGTTAGAAACTGAAATTTCATCTTGGTAGATTTTTCCTTTGATGAGTATGGGGTGTTCTTTCTTATTTCTTTTGATTAATTTCTGTTTGAAAACTATTTGTTAGATATTAAAATGCCTGCACCAGTTTGCTTTTTAGGGCCATTTACTTGGAATTTTTTTTTCTAACCCTTTACCCTAAGGTAATGTCTGTTCTTGATGTTAATGTGGGTTTCTTGTATGTAGCAGAAAGATGGATTTTGTTTTGCATCAGACTGGGGGATTGGATCTGGGGGAAGAGTGAGCTATTTTTATTTGCTTAAAGATTCTATTTTCGTAGAATTGTTTCAGGATTACAGTAACATTGAGCGGCAATTGCAGAGATTTTTCACATACTCCATTCCTACATAAATGCATAGTTTCCCCTATTACCAACACCCAGAATAGTATCAACGCACCATGATCATCCAAATCTATCAGTTAGGTAAATGCTTTGGGTCTTTCCTTTTCATTATTTTGTTTTACACCCTTAACCTGTGGTAACTACTAATCTTTCATGTGTCTCCATAATTTTGCTTTCCAAAGAATGCCACATATTCACTATCGTGTAACATACGAAATATACATCTTGTCCAGCCCAGCTTTGTTCACTTAGCCATAACTTCCTAAGGATCCTCCATGCTTTTATATGAGCTAATAACTGACTTTTTTTTTTTTTTTGCACTAAGGAATAGCCCACTATATATACCGACTTGACTTCATTGTCATTAAAGTACATTTTTGTTGCTTCTAATATATATATATATATATTTGCATATATATATATTCTATACAAGGAAAATTACTGAGTAATTACAAAGAATCACTAAATAAATATAGACATCCCTGCTATTAAAAGATAGTAACACTCAACATTGTCTGAATGTCAATTCTCCAACTTGATCTATTGCATCAGTGAGGTTCTCCTTACTTTGTTTCAGTGTGAAATGTCCCACACAGGCTTATGTATTTGAGCATGTGACCTCCAGCTGGTAGCATTCTTTCTTCAATTACTTTCAGTCTGCTAGTGAGCCCACTCTTTTTTTCCATAACTGTGTTTTCTGATCTGTAGTATTTCTTTTTTGCTTCTTTCTTTAACTATTTTTCTCTTTTGCTTACATCACTCACCTGTTTTTCTGTACCATTTGCTTATCCATTGGAGTTTGTATTACTCACGATCTCAAGGAAATGGGGTCAACCTAGTTGTCCATCAATAGATGGATGAATAATGAAAATCTGATGCATATATAAAAGGGAATAATATTCATCACTAAGGAACAATGAAATAACAAAATTTCCAGGATGATGATATATGCATATATACAAAAGCATATTCATATGTGCCTTTATTAATTTTTGATAAACAGTCATGTTTTACGAAGCAGGGGGAACCGTTGTTAAGGACTTTAGTGATATAGTGGCTGGGTGTAGGGAGGACAAACATGATAGGCATCATTCTATCCCCCTGTGTCTATTTAGTATTTTAATGTGCTGTGAACCCCCAATGGTTTCTTGTACTTTCCACCTTCCTTGGATGGTAAGGAGTGACTACTGATCTGGACTCAGATATTCCTTTCTTAGAAGGCTGGAAGCTTGAAAGCCCTTCTGGATGTTTACATCTAAAGTCATTGATGATGACCACCTCTCTCTGTATGTGTGTTTTCCCACACATGTGCCTGCGGGAGTTAGAGGACAACAGTGGGAGTGTGTCCTCTCTTCCTGCCATTTTGATCCCAGAGATTGAACTCAAACACCTTTGACTATTAGCTACTTGCTGGCACCTGAATATTTTTAACACAATGTTACTGAGGAATATTTGACAGAGCATATAATTCACCTATTTAAAATGTACAAAATGCCCCTTTTATGTAATTTAATAACTCGTGAAACCATCACAATCAGTCTTAGAATATTCTTATTGCCCCAACAATGCCCTTCATGTCAATTTTATGCCCTTTTTAACCTCCAGTCTATACACCCTGCCTTGGACAATTACTAATCTCTGATTTCCTTTCATATAGTTTTCTGAACCTTTTACAAAAGTGAGTTTGTGTCTAACTTCTTTCACTGAATAAAATGTTTGAGTTTAAAGACTTAATGTCAATAACAAATGAATATAAAGACCTAGAATAGATGTATCAGGTACCTGTGGTTCACTCCTGCTGCTTGCTGAACAATATTTCATTACAGAGGCATTCTATAATTTATCTACACATATTTTTGGTTGACTGACATTTTGGTTGTTTGAAAAAAAATAGATATCATGAATAAAATGGATAATAACACACTTGTGTCCAAATCTTTGTGTGGTATGTGTTTTACTTATTTTTCTTGGATAAATAGTAAATAACAGAATTTTGGGGTTGTACAGTAAGTTCACATTTAACTTTGTAAGAATGATCAAACAGACAAGGTACTAACAGCATTTCCCCTTCTTAGTTCGCTACCACCTGAGCAACATCAATGATTTTTGTTATAGCTCTTCTAGTTGTCAAACATTTTCTCTACTAGCAACTTGTCTTGAACATCTTTTCATGGGGTTGTAAACCATTCAGATATTATTTCGGTCAATTGTTTATTGAAATTTTTTGTCTATATTTTTAAAAATATCTATGAAGATTGTTTACTACTGAAATGTAAAGGTCCTTTATATATTCTGGATTTACTGTACAAACAGATGTATGTTTTCTCAATGTTTTTCTTATCTATGTTTTTTGTTTTATTTATTTATTTTTATTTTTATTTTTTCAATGCAGTTTATTCAGGAACCTTGAACAATCATCTGACCCTGGGGAAAGCCAGCCCACAGCTTAAATAGCCTCTGGGTAGCCAACCCCAGCGTGCCACGTGGGCAATGCAGATAGGTCCACATACATGGAAGCAAGCCAGATACTTGGCCTTAGCCAAATGTGGAATTGTTCATGACAGAGAGCACTCACCATCGGGAAGGTGGAAGGCGGAAACCAGCTCCATCTTTAAGGCATAGCATTCCGCAGCTCTCTACAGTTCCCCTTTTTGTTTTAGATGCATCAGGCAAGAGTAGAGGTCTGATCTCTGATATTAGAAATAAATTGGGACTTTGTACTGATGTTCATTTAGGTGTCATCCACCCAAAGAGCATCAGACCAGTCCGATACCTTTTTCTCAGAGGCGGGACCTGGGGCATCAACCCGCATGCAACCAGACATGCTCTTCTCTGGGTCCAAAGCGGCTGACCCTGAGTGCAGTGCTTAGCTTCGCATCCTGAGCGTAACATTTTAGCTTTTTATGGTAGCCAAACATGCTTGGGGAGACTGTCCTGCTTCAATGGCTGTAAAGGCCTGAATGGTCATGGCTGCATTACGCTGTTGTGAGACTCTAATCTTGCATATATACCACAGGCAAACCAAGGAGACCAACACCAGAAGGCCTGCTAACGCTCCCATACCAGCCCATTCCTTCAGATGATTCTTGGCTGCAGCAATCCATGATGATAATCCTGTGGCTAGTCCTGCGTCCACTCTGGTAGAATTTACTGTGACAATGGCCACTCTCAGCTGCTCCATCATAGTATCGAATTCTCCAGTCCAATTACCTAAAATATAGCTCGACAATTGTTTAGACAGATTTGCAGCACAGGAAAAATTCTCATGTTATATGCTAGTGACTCAAAGTCCAGCATATTTTCATTGACAGCCAAGTTGAGCGATTTGCCATAGGGTATCAATTTGCTCCTGCATGAGGTCAATCCTCTGATTGAACACCATCAAGCTTCCTTTTAGTTGAGCATTAATTGCTTTTTGTACAACTAAGGCATGAGCTACATTGGCTAAATGATTATTCAGGGTCTGAGCAGTCTGCCCAGTATGACTCATGGCTAATGCCCCAGTGGTAGCTCCAACAGCCGCCAATGAGATGGCAGTAACAGTGTGGCTGTAGTTCCAAGATCCCTTTTCTGTCTGAAGAGAGTCATAGCGTGAGGGGCATCAATGGGCACAGGCACCCAGCGAGGCATGCGAGTAACCAGGGCATACCTAAATTTACTAGCATTCCAGCATTGGGCAAAAAAGCAAGTATCATTACCACAATTACTTGGCTCTATCTGGCTAATAATGAATAAAAATGGATATAAACAAACAGGTGTGGGCTTATAGGAAATATTATGGGAAGCCTTAACCCCCTTGTTGGAACATCCTGCGTCAGTTCTAGAACTAGCAGTGGTGGTGTCCGAGGTCTGAGTAGGTTCAGGAGACCATTGCCCCCAGGGGCGAGACGTGCTCCATGCCAATTGACTAACTCCATGTTTTCCTCCACTTTTGAACAGCTTTATTTGTAATAGCCAGAAGCTGGAAACAACCCAGATGCCCCTCAACTGAAGAATGGATGCAGAAATTGTGGTACATCTACACAATGGAATATTACTCAGCAATGAAAAATAAGGAAATCATGAAATTTGCAGGTAAATGGGATCTGGAAAGGATCATCCTGAGTGAGTTGTCCCAGAAGCAAAAAGACACACATGGTATATACTCACTCATATAGACATACAACATAGGACAAACCCACTAAAACCTGTGCATCTAAAGAAACTAAGCAAGAGAGAGGACCGTAACTAAAATGTCCAATCCCCATCTGGAAAGGCAAAGAGGAGGGACATCAGAAGAAAAAGAAAACAGGAAACAACCTAGGAACCTACCACAGAGGGCCTCTGAAAGCCTCTGCCCTTCAGACTATCAAAGCAGATGCTGAGCCTGATGGGCAACTGTTGGGCAGAGTGAATGGAATTTTAGGTAAGAACTGGGAAATAGTAAGAGCTGGAGAGGACAGGGTCTCCACAAGGAGAGCAACAGAACAAGAAAATTTGAACACAGGGAACTTCCCAGAGACTCATACTCCAACCAAGGTCTATTCATGGAGATAACCTAGAACCCCTGCATAGATGTAGCCCAGGGCAGTTCAGAGTCCAATTGGGTTACATAGTAATGTGAAGAGGGACTGCCTCTGACATAATCTGATTGGCCTGCTCTTTGACCACCTCCCCCTGAGGGGGGAGCAGCCTTACCAGGCTATAGTAGAGGACAATACAGCCACTTTTGATGTGAACTGATAGACTAAGATCAGAAAGGAGAGGAGAACCTCCCCTATCAGTGGACTTGGGGAGTGGCATGCATGCAGAGGGAGGAAGGAGGGTGGGCTTAGGAGGGGAGGAGGGAGGGGCTTATGGGGGGATGCAGAATGAATAAAGTGTAATTGATGAAAATTTTTTTTTAAAGATTTATTTATTTATTTATTATTTGTACAATGTTCTTCTGCATGTAGACCTGCATGCCAGAAGAGAGCATCAGATCTTATTATAGAGAGTTGTGAGGCACAATGGGGTTGCTGGGAATTGAACTCATGACCTCTGGAAGACCAGCCAGTCCTCTTAACCTCTGAGCCATCTCTCCAGCCCATGATGAAAAATTTTTAAAAAAAGGGAAAAATAATTTAAGAATCTTAAATGACTTTCAAAAGTGGAGGTTTTTGTTTTATTAATGGTATATTTTTAAGTACAGATTTTTAGATTTAGAAGAAAATCAGCTATTTTCATAAATCTTAGCATAATATTTAAGAAACATTAACCCAATCAAAGTTCTTAAATATTTTCCATGTTATCTTGGAAAAGTACTATTGTCAAGGCTCTTTTAACCTGGGATCAATTTTGTGTTAGTTTTGATTTGCGGTGTGAGGTAGGGACATGCTGTGGTCTGGGTGTGGGTTCTAGTCCAAGGGTCCATGCCTGAGTGTCTCTGTGAAGAGACACCATGACCACAGCAAGTCTTACAAGAGACACATTTCATCAGGACTGGCTCACAGTCCAGAGGTTAGTTCCTGCCATCGTGGTAGGGAGCATGGTGACGTACAGGCAGACATCGTGCTAGAGAGTTTCACATCAGGACTGGCAGCAGCAGGAAGAGTGAGGCACTGGGCCTGGCTTCAGTATTTGAAGCCCCAAAGCCTGCTCCCCCCCACCACACAGTGACACACTTTCTCTAGCAAGGTTAAATCTACTCCAACAAGGCCGTACGTTTTAATGCCATTGCCTAAGCATTCAAATGCATGAACCTATGAGGGTCAATCTTACTCCAGTCACTGCAGTGAGAATTTGGTCTTCAACGTGGTTATGAGTGACATGGTAGAATCTTTCAGAGGTGGGGGCTAGTGAAGAGTGATGAGAACCTGTGGGTACCACTTTGAATGGAAACAATGCTGGTCTTTAGGAAGAAGTTAGTGAGTTATTTCTCAAGGGTGTTACATAGGAGCAAACCTGGTGAGTCCTTGGTGTCTGGCCTTATGTTCTGCCCTGGGTTTTTCCACACATGAACTCCTGTTATAGTGTGCTCTATCATGAAGCCCTCATTAGAGCTGAATTTCCAGAAATTTATTCCATGTTTTCAGGCCTCTACAACTGTGAACTAAATAAATGCTTTTTCCCATTGTAGATATTTTGTTATATCAATAGACAATAATATTTTAATTTATTTTTTAAAGTTTAATGTTTTTTTTCTCATGTGGACATCCAATTGTCTAACCACCATTTGCTGAAAGTCAAATGAACTTTCACTCTCTACAAATGAATGTCTGCTGACATCACATTATCTTATTAACTCTAGGTTTTGATATTGGAGTTGAGTCTTCTCATTATGCTCTTCTTTTGAAATTTATTTTGGCCATTCTAAGTCGATTTGCTATAATACCACTTATCCAATTTCTATTCTGCCTTCCCAACAAATCTACAAAATCTAGGTTGATGGAATTTTGAAAAGCATTAATTCTATCAAGTGTTTTTAGTTAATGTACATGCAACACCTTTCTAATTATTTAGTAATTTTCTTTATCAATGTTTGTAATTATTAGTATTAAATTTTATTTTTAAATATTATATCTCTATGTCTTTTAGTCTCTTACCTCTTTTGATGGTTTTGGGGTGTCAATGAATAGATTTGGCTTTTAGACTGTTCCTGTAGTTATATGATGGTTATGTTTGATAATAGTAATTATAACTTTATTTCTAAACTTTGTTCATACTTCTCAGAATGTTCAAAAGTTTTATGAGCTTATTTTTAAGTTGATGCCCCCCCAAGGTTTAATAAATTATCAATATAAGAAACACATGGAGGAGAAAGCCTTATGATAATAGTCAGGACTATCATAAATTGCACTCTTACTATGCACGGATTTTTCCTGAACATTTTATAATACTTAGCTTATTTGCTCCTTATAAATGGCTGTGGGGAGTAGAGGAAACCCATGTGTGTGAATTCCTGAGTGAATGTGTGGTGTTGACATGGTCACGGCCTTGTCAAGGACCCTAGGCTCAGACCCAGAAGGAAATAGCAAAGTATTCTCTTTGCACTACTGCTCTGCCAGAGTGAGGCGCAAAGGAAAATGGGGAAGCGTCTGTCTGCTCCAGGTGTAGGTGATGACAGCGTGAATAGAAAATGTTTGCTGTAGTTTTCTCTCTCCAGATATGTAGCACCTCATAACTGTTCCCCTCCAGAAACTGCTCCTATATAGATTAGCTAAACCTGTCTCCTTTATCTAGTTGTATGCCATAAACCATGCCTCCTTGTCTATGTGTATGTAAAACCTTGGCTTTTGTTCAGATCTCTTTGTGGTGATGTGAATTAAAATGGCCTCCATAGATTTGAATGGTTGGTGTGTGGAGATGTTTGGGAAGGATTAGGTGTAGTCTTATTGAAGGAGGTATGTTACAGTGAGTGGACTTTGAGGTTTCAAAAGCCCTTTTCATTCTCAGCCAGTACGTGCTCTGCCCCTTGATTATTGTCTCAATATGCAACCTTGCTTCTCACCAAAGTCTCACCCATTAAAACTGTAATCAAGCCCCAATTAAATGATTTTTTTTAAAAGTTGCCTTGGTCATGGTGTTTGTCACAACAACAGAAAAGTAATTGTTGACAAGTAATTGTAAAAGACATTGTTCTGCTCCATATAATAAACATACCGAATTTCTGGGGTGCTGCACTTTCTCCATGTGAGCGCCTAGGGCGTCTGATCCAGGCTTCCTGTCCATGCATTGTCATTTTCATGCTGCTCCAGTCATGTCAAGCAGCAAATGACCTTGTGCTTTAGATCAATTATTATGGTTATTGTATAAAAGCACAAAGTAGTTGAGTAGTTTGTACAAAGTCTCAATAGTTAGATCTGCCTCTGTATGCACACTTAGAACCACTTAAGACTGCGATAAATTAGTAAATGTTCAAATAACAAATATGTCTGGGTATTTTAATTTCAAATTGCTTCCTGAATTTTCTTAATGCTTGACAATACTTTTGCAGTTGGAAACAATTCTTTTAAACACCATAGAATAATTTACTGGTAGGCTCTGTTCTTGCTTATAACTGATGTATCATTCTAAAATTTGGTCACTAATTATGATGGTTGACTTTAAATATCCACTTAACACAACGTAGAATCACCTAGGGGAGAGTTTCAATGACAGATTGTCTACACTGGATTGGCCTGTGGGCATGTCTATGGGAGATTTTGTTTTATTAAGCTAAATGCTATGGGAAGAGTCAGCCTACTGTGGGCAGCAGCATTTCCTAGGCAGGGGTTCAGGACTGCATAAGAGTATAGAAATTGAGCTGAGCATAAGGAATCAAACAAGCAAGCATGCATGCATTCTTGTCTCTCTGCTCTTGACTGTGGATGCTGTGTGAATATCTACTCAAAACGCTTAGACTGAGTTCCTGTAATGATGCACCATATATTGAATTTTAAGCCGAAATCAATACCTTTGTCCTGTAAGTTTCTTCTTGTCAGGGCATTTTATCACACCAACAGGAGGGAAACTAGGACACGAACTGACTCAGTAAGTAGAAATATTTTATTGTTCCTCATTAAATTATATCCTATTAGTGTAAGAAAAAAATTTCACACAGGGCATATACAAACTGTTGGTCATTCTGTAGCAGTTTCCTTTTTCTATTTTTAAAATTGTGTTATAAAAATGTTGCAAAAAAATCACACACCAAAATTAACTAGCAGTTTTTAATAGTACAGCAAAAAGTGCCCATCTTATTTCCAGATACACAGATGAAAAATCAAAGTGAAGCTTAGATATTTTCTTTTTTTAATTAACTAATCATGATTTAATTGACTAATCCTGAAGCTATCATACATGTCATAAAATATACTTAGTTAATACAACATTCTATGATAAAATCTTTAAAAATATGAATTAACTGGTACCTTTTGTACATTAAATATTATTTCATATAAAAATTCCAATTTCTGACTTCTTTGGAAAACTTAGGAAATTTTTATATTTGGCGCTTCTTAACAAAATAGTGTTTGGTGCTTATCAGCAAAAGTTATCCCAGATCTCAGCATTCCTTACCTTCCTGACTGGCTCCCCTTTTCTGCTTTGTTAATTTGCCCAGGCCTTAGATTCCCAAACACTAAGCACATCTGTTGAAAGTCTTCCAACCTTTGTTCCATGTATCTGTGTAAGTTTCCATCTCCACCTTAGAAGTTAAGTCAGTCACATGTTTGTTCTTCCAATCCAGTCGTCATGAGACACACATTGTACCCTGTAATGCCATGCTGGAGACAGAACAGTTCAAGAAGCTTGAGAAACTCACTGGAGTCTCCGCTACCAGTGAAGGGGCAGAAATATCCAATTCTGCTTCAGAATATCTCTCACTTTTCTAAGGTTATTTTTAAAAAAGAGTTTTTCAAAACCCATAGATTATAAATAATTTTCTTCATTTTCAAAATCTCATGAATGTTAGATCCATATGTCTACTTAAAGTGATTTGTTTACCAGTATGGGACACCCAGTGTCTAAGAAGAAAAACAGCTGCTTTTAATAGTAGGTGTTGAAACCAGATAAAGAGGTATACTTGAATAAATATGAAAAGAGGAAGACCATGTCCTCTTGCTCAGTACCTATGTATTTCAGCAGCATTAGTATTTGCCAAGCATCTCTTGTGTGTCAGGCATCATTCGAAGCCGTTGAGAAACTCACACTCTGTCTTATACTCCAGACAGTCAGACAGCAACAACTAAACAAACAATAAAGCAACTTTTATGTGCAGTAAGAGCTAGTAAGAACTATAATAAAAAGGAACAGGAGGAGGGGGGAGGAGACAAGAAGGCCTGGCCAATGATCGGAAGAGCAGTGTGGTCTTGGTAGGTCCTATGGAGAGAAGGTCCACACAGGACCTGAAGGAGGTGAGACAGGGACGTGTCCATCTGTAGTGAGAGGACATAGACCCGATGCCTTGTAGCAGGCACATACCTGGTGTATATGCGGGGAGCAGTGTGGCCACTCTGGCTGAGTTAGTGAGGTGAACTGCTGATAAATACAAGACTTTGAACACACATGGTACTCTCCATAGAGTTCTTTCCTACAGCTGCGGTCCAGTCTTCTCCATTCAAAACTACTTATTTCTTTCAAATGAATTTTTATTTACATAAGACATACAATTTCATCTTTTTTTTGTGTATACTGTTAACTGGATTCTCATGTGACATTTAAACTGACATTTCTGCTGGTTTTGTGTCTTGTTCGTGGACAGGCTAGTTAATGTCCCCAAATCAAAAGGCCACCAGGAAAGCCTGGGCTTATAATTAAAACTTGCTACCCTGGAGCTCTTTTGTTTAGCAAAGACACAGAGCTAGGGGTCATTAAGAGCTGTTGCACCTGAGCTGGGAATGAAACGCTTTGACCTTTTATCATGGCACTCATGAGGAGCCTCACTTTAGATAAAGAGCTAACAGAGCCGTGTGTGCTTTCAGCTATTCAGAGAAGACTAGACTCACCCACATCTGGCTAGCCAACAGTCTTGAGAATGCTTCTACTTAGGAGAGCTTTGACTTACCTGTCTTTAAAGCATCTGTGGTTCTAAGCAAGCAGCTTGCACACACATACACAGACACACTCACACACACACACACGCACACACACACCACTCACGTATACATTCAGGCAGGCATGCCCATGCACAAACAGTTATATGACCAGTCGCTAAAGCACCACAGTCTCCCAACTATGTGAGAGTTTTCCTCCTCTTTCCATGGATAGGACCCAGGCTTCACAACTGAGAAATCATTCAAAACCTGACTTTTAAATGTAAGATAACTAGAGCCTTGAGGCTTCACCTAGATTAATGTTTAA
The DNA here is from genome assembly GCF_030254825.1 of Meriones unguiculatus. NCBI lineage: Eukaryota > Metazoa > Chordata > Mammalia > Rodentia > Muridae > Meriones > Meriones unguiculatus. The sequence continues at coordinate 120,383,438 of NC_083358.1, forward strand.
ACATTAAAAAACGGGCCAAGATGTGTTTGATATTAAATCAGCTTCATAAGCATAATGATACTGGCTGGTCCAACTTGTCCATATATAAAACTAAATTTATGCTTAATTTCAGCACCTGCTTCAAATTAACTTTAAAAAATATTTTTAATTCTTTGAGAGTTTCATATGTTGTATTTTTTTATAAAACTAACTCTTATATATTTTCTTTTTTTCCTCTTATTTGTAAATCTTTCTTCTTTCTTTCTTTCTTTCTTTCTTTCTTTCTTTCTTTCTTTCTTTCTTTCTTTCTTTCTTTCTCTCTTTCTTTCTTGTTACATTTTATTAACTCTGTATCCCAGCTGTATCCCACTCCCTCTTTCCCTTCCAAACCCTCCCTCCCTCATCTCCTCCCTGCCCCTTTCCAAGTCCACTGATTCTGGAGGACCTCCTCCTCTTTCATCTGACCCTGTTTTATCACGTATCTTCAGGACTGGCTGCAAAGTCCTCCTCTGTGGCCTAGCAGGACTGCTCCTCCCTTTGGGGGTGGGGAGGTCAAAGAGCCTGCCATTGAGTTCCTGTAGGCATAGTCCCTGTTCCCCTTACTATGGGAAACCTATATGTTGTATTTTGATCTTTCTTCTTACCCAATTCTTTCCAGATCTATCCCTCCTTCCATACCCACCATTATTTTGTCCTAATTTTTAGCTAAAAATTTAAAAATTAAATACTAACATCACTTCTTTCTTCCTTCTCCCTCCAAACACTCCCACATCCCTTACCCCCTTTCAAATTGATATCTTCTTTTGCTTTATTAGTGTTACATATATATTTATACATAAATATATATACATAACCTGAATCTGTTTGGTGTAGCTTTTGTGTGTATAATTTCAGAGCTGACCACACTGTATTGGGTGTCCTGGGAAAGTCTAGTTTTACTTCCTTTCAGCAGTTATTAACTTCTTGTAGCTCTTTGTCTAGGACTGGGATCCTATTAGATTTGCCCATTTTGTGTGACTGTGTTTACTGATAGTATCATTGCTTAGGTCTTCTTTGGGTAGCCATATTGTTGAAATATCGTGGGTTGTTGCTCCCATGTCATTTCTCGGAGACACAGTCTCACTCAGACTTTTTGGTAACTGGCTTTTGCAATCTTCCCACACCCAAGTTCTGTGATGTTCCTTGAGCCACACATGCCACAGTTGTTTTCTAGATGTATTATTGCGCCTGGGCTCACCACAATCTCTTGATGTCTGCATTATGACCACTTTGTTTTTCTGTAATGGTATCCATTTGCTGTGAAAAGAAGATTCTATGATGAAGGAGAAAGCTGCATCTATCTTTATGTAGGTTTAAGGACACGTTTTAGAATTCAGTTAGGAATTATGTAAATTGGATCTTTTCTAAAATCTATTACTCCAGTAGCTCCAGGAGGCTGGCGAGGTTTCTAACAGCAGACACAATTTCTCTACTATCTAGTAGGCCTTAAGAAGTCCAATCAGACAACTCCTGGTTACAGCCAACATGTGAATGCCACCATTGCACTGATAAGGCTACCTTACTACAGTGATGGCCATTGTTATATTCATAGGCGTCACAGCTGGATAAGAATATTGATTGCTTATTTATGTTGGTGACTTACACACTAGTTTATGGTATTATGAAAGCCAGACCACAGAAAGGAGGCTTTTAGATTAGACTCAATTTGAATATTATGATTCCTGTGTCCAAAGTATGTGGTATCTTCAGCAATAGGCATTTTTTTTTTCTACCTCTGTGAGGCAACCAAAGTCAACAATGATAGCCTACATTGTTTTTGGAGTTTTTTGGTCTACCCTGACCAACACCTTAAACAGAGGTTTTTCATTCTTAGTATTAGGGTTTTGTTAGATAGTCTATGGCTCTTGTAGGGAGCATTGCCAGCCCAAGTGGCATAACATATATACATATGTGTATGCATATTTGTGTGAGTATATTCACAAGATACGTTTACATCATTTGTATGTACTTTAGTTAAGTATAAGACAATATAATTTGAGTTTTTATCAAGCATCCTTGGTGCTATTTGTCCCACTCCAGTTTATGCTGCTCACATACTCTTTGGTGTGTGGTTAGTAGGTGGTGTGTGGTCGACAAATCGAAGGTCAAACCATTATAGAAATAAACTATCATAGCAGCTATCACTCATTAATACTTCCTCAGCTAGGGATGGTACTTCGTGCCAACCTGTTCACACAGTGTTGAATTTTGTCTGATTTGAGCTTACTCATATCTTGTGTATGCTGTCACAACTATTGTGAGTGCATATGTGCAACTGCCCCAGAGTGTCGAGAAAATGCTGTTTCATTGCAGCTATCTGCCACCTTGGCCCTGACAATCTTTCTGCTTCCTCTTCCATAATTATTCTTGAGCTTTGATCCTGGGGATCAACTCTAGAGCTCTGTGGATGTTAGGCAAGTACTCTACTGACTGAGCTACATCCTTAGATACTTTACCTTGAAATGAAAAGTAAAGAATTAAAAATGGGTAAGAAGATATTTTATTAAATCCTTCCCTGCAAACTTAGTTATATTCTCTCTCCAAATTTCTGTGCCATATAGAATTATGGAGCTAGGAGTTATAGATAAGCTCAAAGAGTGTTTGAATTGCCCTGTGTCTTTATAGGCCAAGGAGCAGCAAGTCTCAGGAAGGCGAGTTCAGTCTCTAGGATTCACCATGGTTGCTCAAAATAGCTTGCAATAGCTGATATCAATGGTGGTATAATTAGCATCAATCATGAAAACAAGCTTCAGAGTATCAAAGCCATGGATTTTGGCTGTTTTGGTGTCCCTGCTAGCCATGTTTTTAATATTTGGGAATGTAGACTCTGTCATGGAGATAACCTTTGGAAAGCAGTATAGCCAAAAATTTTTAAAAAATTCTGTGCAGATGTTCTAGGTTATCTCCATGCATAGTACTTGGTTGGAGTGTGAGTCTCTGGGTTACAAAGTATTGAGAAGAGAGACTGCCTCTGACATAATCTGATTGGCCTGTTCTTTGATCACCTCCCCCTGAGGGGAGAGCAGCCTTACCAGGCCACAGAAGATGACATTGCAGCCATTCCTGATGTGATCTGATAGACTAAGATCAGAAGGAAGGAGAGCAGCCCCTATCAGTGGACTTGGGGAGGGGCATGCTCGAAGAAGGGGGAGAGAGGGTGGGACTGGGAGGGTTGGAGGGAGGGGCTTATGGAGGGATAAAAAGTGAATAAACTGTAATTTAAAAAAATTAAAAAAAGAATAAAAAAATTCTGAATAAGTAGAAATAATTACTTTCAAAGGTCAAAGTGTGTTGTTGGGAGTAGGGCTATCTAAACTTCTGTTGTGGTGATTCAGAAGACAGAGTCAATTAACACTTCTCTTAGTGGCAGATCCCCTTAAGAGAATAAAGAAAGGTTGACTTGAGGGACTTCCTAGATGGCAATGGCCATTGTGCACTAAATCTGAGTGGCAGAAGACCAGATTTACTGCGGTTACAGTGAGTAACTTAACAGCTGACCCCCAAAACACCTACATCAGTGTGTCCATGATGAAAGGGGACATCCCGGCAGCTGGGAACCACAATTCCAGACCCCGACAATCTCATGAGATCTGGCAGCATCCAATGAGGATCTGCCTATAGGAAGCATGGGTCCCCAGTACCAGGGACCTCAGCTGAAATAAACAAACCTCGGATTCTTCCCACCTTCCTGAAGACAATGCAGGGCCAAGGAGCCATGCAGAGTCCCCGTCTCACACAGAGCCCCTGACTCGCAGTTCCAGGGGCAATCTCTGCTAGCAATCAGAACTCAGATCTCTCCTGCTTCCCCATGAGCAGCTCTTTGATACCAGGGATCAACATCCTAACACCAAGGCTCTATTGATGTCCCTGCTGAGACCAGCAGTCAAAAGGAACATACAGAACATAGGGCCAAGATGGCAAAGCCCAGGCATTGTGTGCTGGGAGCACAGTGCCTGTTTGGCCTCCAAACGACTGTGTGGTTAAATCCGATTCCATGAAGCCAGGGACTGTTTGTTGCCAAGCTGACTTCATAATGCAAAGCCTGCTCACAATCTTCTTGAGCTACCCATCCCACCTAAGACCCAGCCAGCAGAGAGGTGAGCTGTAGGCAGCACTCATCCCTCATTGTCTGCCTTCTGAGGAGCCCAGTCGGGGGCCCTGACCAACATTCAGCTTAGAGCCCTTTGCCTGCTGACTCCAGGCCTGTCTGTCTCACCTGGCACAAGGCCAGCAAGAGGTGAGTGGGGCTCTGATCCACATCTGCCAACCCCAGGAGGCCTGTGGAGGCTTGCCAAGCTCCCTGGACAACAGAGACCAACAGGCCTACTCTTCACCAGAAATACCCAGATGGCCGGGTGGCGAGAGGTCATCTTAAGAACACAAGCAAAAACCCAGGTCCAGATGTCCACCACTTGAGAGCAGCTATCCTACCACAGCAAGCCCTGGAGCTACTAACGCACCTGAAGCACAAGAAAATGATCTTAATTCTGAGGTGAAAATGATAGAGGCCTTAATGGAGGAAAATAAAACTCTTAAAGTAGTGCAGGAAAATACAATCAAACAGGTGAAAGAACTGAACAAATCCCTCAAAGAAATAAAAGAAATACAGGAAACTACAATCAAACAGGAGAAGGAAATGAAGAAAACTCTTCATGAGCTAAAAATGAAACTAAAAGCAATAAAGAAAACATAATCTAAAACAACCCTGGAAATGGAAAACCTAGGGAAAAGGACAGGAAATACAGATACAAACATCACCAACAGAATACAAGACATGGAACTGTAATTAATAAAAAAATAAAAAAAAAAAGAATACAAGACATGGAAGAAAGAATCTCAGGGGTAGAAGATACAATTGGAGAAATTGATACATCAGGCAAAGAAAATGTTAAATCTAAAAAGCTTCTGACACAGAACATCCAAGAAATCTGGAATACTATGAAAAGACCAAACCTAAGAATAATATGAATAGAAGACTCCAGAAAATATTTTTAACAAAATCAGGAAACTTCTCCAACCTAAAGAAAAAGAGGCCTATAAACATACAAGAAGTTTACAGAACTCCAAGTAGATTGGACCAGAAGAGAAAATCTCCTGCCACATAATAATCAGAACACTAAATTTGCAGAACAAAGAATATTAAACACTGCAAGGAAAAGACCAAGTCACATATAAAGACAAACCTATCAGAATTACAGCTGACTTCTCAACTGAGAGTATGAAAGCCAGACAGGCTTGAACAGATGTCATGCAGACACTAAGAGAGCACAGATGTCAACCTAGACTATTAAATGCAGCAAAACTGTCAGTCACCACAGATGGAGATCCATCTTTCTGCTGCATACAAGAATCACAACCAGGCAATAAATATAGACATTACCTCAGAGTCAAGGTCTAGAAAAAGGTATTCCAAGCAAACAGTCTCAAGAAGCCAGCTGAAGTAGCCAGTCTAGTATCTAATAAAATAGACTTTCAATCAAACTCATCAAAAGAGATGGGGAAGGACACTTCATACTCATCAAAGGAAAATCTTCCAAGAAGACATCACAAATACAAGGGCATCCACATTCGTAAAAGAAACATTTATAGAGCTTAAATCACACATCAAACCCAAAACATTAATAGCGGGAGACTTCAACACACTTATAGACACTTGATTTTTGACAAAGGAGCTAAAACCATACCATGGAAAAAGGACAGCATCTTAAACAAATTGTGCTGCTCTTGTATGTCTACATGTAGAAAAATGCAAATAGAGCCATACTTAGCACCATACCCCAAACTGAAGTCCAAGTGGACCAAAGACCTCAACATAACACCAGATGCACTAAGTCTATTAGAAGAGAAAGTGGGTAAGACCCTGAACTCATTGGCCCAGTAGACAACTTCCTGAACAGAGCACCAACAGCTCAGGTTCTAAGACCAACAATTACTAAATGGGACTTCTTGAAACTGAAAAACTTTTGGAAGACCAGGATACTGTCAACAGAACAAAACAATAGTCTGCAAATTGCAAAAAGATGGTCACCAATCCTACTTCCAACAGAGGACTATTATCTAAAATATATAAAGAACTCAAGAAATTAAACATCCACAAATAAAATAACTCATTAAAAAAAAAAAGAAACACATCCACAAGGACCAAATATATCTGGGCACAGGGGTCTTTTCTAAGACTGATTCTCCAACCAAGGACCATACATGGATATAACTTAGAACCCCTGCTCAGATGTAGCCCATGGCAGCTCAGTCTCCAAGTGGGTTCCCTAGTAAGGGGAAGAGGGACTGTCTCTGACATGAACTCAGTGGCTGGCTCTTTGACCTTCCCCCCACCCAAGGGAGGAGCAGCCTTGCTAGACCACAGAGGAGGAGGACATTGCAGCCAGTCCTGATGAGACCTGATAAGCTAGGGTCAGATGGAAGGGGAGGAGGACCTACTCTATCAGTGGACTTATAGAGGGGCAGGAAGAAGGAGGGTGGGATTGGAAGGGAATGAGGGAGGGAGCTACAGTTGGGATACAAAGTAAATAAATTGTAATTAATATAAAAATAAAAATTTACATAAAAAATGAAGCACAAAGCTCAACAGATATCTTTTAACAGAGGAATCTTTTTTTTTTTTTTACTTTAAATAATATTTAATTAAATCTTTGGGAATTTTACAAAACGTATTTTGAACATATCTACTCCCCTAACTTTCAGATTTGCCCTCACTGCCTTATTCACCCAACTTCATGTTTTCTTCTTTTAAATTATTTTATTATTATAATTTAGTACAGTTTATTCAATTTGTATCCTGGCTGTGTCCCCCTCCCTCATATTCTCCCAATCCCACCTTGAGAAGCACTTAATGAAATGTTCAATGTCCATCAGGGAAATACAAATAAAAACAACTCTGAGATTCCATCTTACAACCATCAGAATGGCTAAGAAACAAATTCAAGTAACAGTACATGCTGGTGAGGATGTAGAGAAAGAGGAACACTCTTCCATTGCTTGTGGGAGAGCAAACTTGTACAAACACTTTGGAAATCAATCTGGTGCTTTCTCAGAAAATTCAGAATAGGCATACCTCAAGACCCATCTTTACTTCTGGGTATACACCCAAAAGATGCTCTACCATACAACAAGGACACTTACTCAACTATGTTCATAGCAGCTTTATTCATAATAGCCAGAAACTGGAAGCAACCCAGATGTCCCTCACCTGAAGAATGGATAAAGAATCTGTGGTACCTTTACACAATGGAATACTACTCAGGTATTAAAAACACAAAGAAATCATGTTGTTTTTAGGCAAATGGATGGAACTAGAAAAGATCATCCTAAGTGAGGTAACCCAGACCCAGAAAGACACTCATGGTATGTACTCACTTATTAGTGGATTTTAGCCATATATTATAGAATAATCATACAACACAGAGCCTAAGAATATAAGTAATACAGAGGATCCAAGGGGAGATGCTTAAATATCACTCAGAAGGGAAAATAAAATAGACAGAGGTAGTGATTGAAGAGAGGGAACAAAGTAGGAGAGGAAACAGATATGCAGGTGGAGATCAGACCTAGGGAGAGCGGGGAAAGGAGGACGATAGGCCTGTGGAGAAAAGAGAAACTGTGGGCAAGGGCATCTCTTTGACAAGACTTAGACCTAAATCAGAGTAGGCTCCTGGGGAGATATGAGAGATTTTAGCAGAGAGTCCTAGTAGTGGGACCCATAAAGATGGAAGAGGACACCTTCTAACTGGACAAGTCTAGTAGAGGGGAGGGAACATCAAGCCAGCCATAAAAACTTTGACTCAGCATTCACCCTGCCTACAAGATTTACAGGGATAAAGGCAGAGCAGATATAACAGAGATGAAGGGAAGTTCAAGCCAACGCGTGGCCCACCCCAAGACTCACCCCATGGGAGAGAACCAACCTCTGACACTATTAGCGATACTCTGCTATGCTTGTAGACAGGAGTCAAACAAAGTCCTCTAAGAGCCTTCACCCAGCAGCTCCTGGAAACAGATGCTGAGACTCACAACCAAACATTGGGCTAGGCATAGGGAGCCTTGTGGAAAAGTGGGTGGAAGGAGAAAAGGACATAGAGGTGGTACAAGCCTCACAAGAAGACTAACAAAGCCAGCTAACCAAGGCCAAGAGGGGCCTGCTGAGACTGAAGTGGCGAACAAGGACCATGCATGGTCTGGGCCTAGGCCACCTACAAAGTTGTAGCTCATAGGCAGCTCAATCTCATATGGGTCTTCTAATAAAGGGAGTAGGGCTCTCTCTTACATGGACTCTCTTGCTAGCTTTTCAGTTACTTTCCCCTGGATGGACTGTCTTGCCACACCACAGGGGAAGAGGACATGCTCAGCTCTGATAGGTCTTACAGAGCTGGGGGGGAGGGGAAGGGGGCTCCTCTGTGTTGAGGACTATGAGAGGAGTTGGAAGAGAGGGTGGGACTAGGAGGTGAGGAGGGATGGGGCTAAGACCAGGATGTGAAGTGAATAAACAAGTAAATTAATTAAAAAGGGATGACTTAGGGATGATGGGTTAGCAGGAAAGACAATGTGTTGACTTTTTTAAAAAACAGCATGAAAAGATAAATTCTGAGTGATATTAATAACTTGTGAAAGTTACATAATTTCTGAAGGCTAACCTGGGAGCAATCCAAAATTTATTTTTAAAAACAAATGTGTCAGACACATTTACACATAACCAATTTCCTAACCCATCAATGATAGAAACCTTGGAAATACATGCTGGAGTCCAAATATGTTTAACTAAACTAAAATGAAATAAAATCAAAGAGTAATGGTGGTTTTTGAATAAAATGCATATTTTATTGGTGGCAAAAGTAGCAATTCAATGAACCAAAAATCTCTCATTGAACCAAAGCAGCGCTCTGGACCTGTGCAGCTTTTAACTTGATCTACCTTGTGAATAGATCAAGAATAAATATTCTATGATGCACCAGTAAGGAGATTCAGCACTGTTGAACAACTCTACTGTATTCTCTAAGCTCTCTTTAAACCTTGTTATGGCTAGTGAAAAAAATTCATGTACTAAAGGTAAGTATAATTCTATGATAGAAAATATATTTTAAATAATTATGTGTAAAGAGATGTTAGGTAATTATACTAGGATTTTTAGAAAAATTCAACACAAAGCCCTTAGAGTCATGTGTGTTGGGGGGAAGAGACAAACTCAATTAAAGTAAATGTGATTAACGGAGAATAGCTGATCAGTACAATTAATATTCTCTTGGGAACAAGAGGAAATACTTGAATCAGGAAAAAGATACTGTTTTGAACATTGCATTGTTTTTTAGGGTGATTGGACATATTATTTAGGTCTCTTATAAGAGTTGATTAGTTTTTTAATTTATTTTTTTATTAATTACAGTTTATTCACTTGGTATCCCAGATGTAGCCCCATCCCTAGTTCCCTCCAAATCCCACCCTCCCTACCTCAACTCCTCCCATGCCCCTCCCCAAGTTCACTGAGAGGGGAGGTCTTCCTCCCCTTCCCTCTGACCCCAGCCTATCAGGTCTTATCAGGACTGGCTGCATTGTCTTCCTCTGTGTCCTGGTAAGGCTGTTGTCTCTTCAGGGAGAGGTGATCAAAGAGCCAGCCACTGAATCCATGTCTGAAGCAGTCTATGCTCCATCACCAGGGAACCCACTTGGAGACCGAGCTGCCATGGGCCACATCTGTGCAGGGGTTCTAGGTTATCTCCATGCATGGTGCCTGGTGGTAGCATCAGTCTCAGAAAAGACTCCTTTGCCCAGATCCTTTGGTTCTGTTACTCTCCTGTTCCTGCCAGGTCCTTCATCTCCCCCTTCTTTCACAATACCTCCTATGCTCTGCCTAAAGTTTGGCTATGAGTCTCAGCATCTGCTTTGATTCACTGCTGTGTAGAGTCTTTCAGAGGCCCTCTGTGATATGATCCTGTCTTGTTCCCTGTTTTCTCCCTCTTGCAATGTTTGTCACATTTACCTTTTTGAATGAGGATTGATCATCTTACCCAGAGTCCTCCTTCTTGCTTAGCTTTTTTAGGTGTACAGATTTTAGTATGTTTATCCTATATTATATGTCTAATATCCACTTATAAGTGAGTATATACCATGTGTGTCTTTCTGATTTTGGGATACCTCACTCAGGATTATCTTTTCCAGTTCCCACCATTTCATGATTTTGTTGTTTTTAATTGCTGAGTTGTATTCCATTGTGTAAATGTACCACAATTTCTGTATCCAATTCTCAGTTGAGGAACATCTGGGTTGTTTCCAGGTTCTGGGTATTATGAATAAAGCTGCTATGAACATGGCTGAGTAAATGTCTTTGTTGTATACTTGAGCATCTTTTGTATATATGGCTAGGAGTGGTATAGCTGGATCTTGAGGTAGCACTATTCCTATTGTCTGAGAAAGCACCAGACTGACTTCCAAAGTAGTTGTACCAGCAGTGGAGGAGGGTAACCCCTTTTTCCACATCCTCTCCATTATGTATTGCCACTTGAGTTGTTGATCTTAGCCATTCTGATGGGTGTAAGGTGAAATCTCAGGGTTGTTTTGATTTGCATTTCCCTGATGACTAAGGGCATTGAACATTTTTAAAGCATTTCTCTGCCATTCTATATTCCTCTACAGAGAATTCTCTGTTTAGCTCTGTACCCCATTTTTTAAAATTGGATTACTAGATTTGTTGCATTTTAACCTCTTTAGTTCTTTATATATACTGGATATTAGCCCTCTGTCAGATATAGGGTTGGTGAAGATCCTTTCCCAGTCTGTAGGCTGAGGTTTTGTTTTGACAACAGTGTCCTTTCCTTTACAGAGGCTTTTCAGTTTCATGAGGTCCCATTTATTGATTGTTGATCTTAGAGCCTCTGTTATTGGTGTTCTGTTGGGGAAGTTATCTCCTGTACCAATGAGTTCTAGGCTCTTCCCTACTTGTTCTTTTAATTGATTTAGCGTGTTTGTTTTCATGTTGAAGTTTTTTATCCACTTGGACTTTAGTTTTGTGCAGGGTGATAAGTATGGATCTATTTGCATTTTTCTGTATGTAGACATCCAGTTAGACCGGCACCAATTGTTGATGATGCTGTCTTTTTTCCATTGTATGGTTTTGGTTTCTTTGTCAAAGATCAAGTATCTCTAAGTGTGTGGATTTATTTCTGGGTCTTCTATTTGGTTCCATTGATCCACCATTCTGTTTGTATGCCAATACTGTGCAGTTTTTATTACTATTGCTCTGTTGTACAGCTTGATCAGGGATGGGGATACCCCCAGATGATCTGTTGTTGTACAGGATCATTTTTGTAATTCTGAGTTTTTGTTTTTCCATATGAAGTTGAGAATTGTTCTTTCAAGGTCTGTAAAGAATTGTGTTGTTATTTTGGTGGGAATTTCACTGAATCTGTAGAGTGCTTTTGACAGGATGGCCATTTTCACTATGTTAATCTTATCAATCCATGAGCATGGGACATCTTTCCATCTTCTGATATCATCTTCAGTTTTTTTCTTCAGAGACTGTTGGTATAATATTCTTATGGAATGTACTCTTGTTCATTCAAATTCTGATTTTTCTATCCCACTATCTGGTATCAATCTGGATATTGCATTGTGATGCTTAGAATAAGCCTGACCTGTCTCTAGTTGGTGTAAACATGCCACCATTTGTTCTCTGTGTTGTCAATAAAACAATCAGCCAGTGCTGTGCAATGGGGAAAATAGGGTAGGACATCCTGGTCTGGAGGAGAGGAGAAGGAAGCAAGGGAGATGAGAAGAGAGACTGGCATGACTGGACTTGGAACCATGAGGAGGGATGAACCAGACCTAAGATATGACTAAAAGCAAGTAAAGTGGGTGAAATCTGAATGGTAGGAAACTAGGTGAGCTTGGAGTTTTAGGATGGTGTTACTATTGCCCAGCATTGTGCTCTAGGTTAATTAAAAAAATACTGGTGTGATGATTTGGTTATATAGCTGGTTTAGGAATAACTGCTGTTTTAATTAAAAAATATATCAATAGTAAATTTTAATAACCCAAAACAAGAGACTTGGACATTTTTTCAAACAGGTCTTTCACTTGCTTGGTTAGAGTCACACCAAGGTACTTTATGTTATTTGTGGCTATTGTGAAGGATGTAGTTTCTCTAATTTCTTTCTCAGTCCTTTTGTCTTTTATATACAGGACAGCTACTGATTTTTTTTTTTTAGTTAATTTTGCATCCAGCCACCTTGATAAAGGTATTTATCAACTGAAGGAGTTTTCTGGTTGAATTTTTGGGGTCACTCATGTATACTACCACATCATCTGTAAATAGTGATACTTTGACTTCTTCCTTCTAATTTTTATCCCCTTTATCACCTTTACTTGTCTTATTGCTCTAGGTAGGACTTCAAGGATTACGTTGAAGAGATACAAAAAGAGTGGGCAGCCTTGCCTTGGCCATGATTTCAGTGGAATTAATTTAAGTTTCTCTCCATTTAGTTAGACGTTGGCTCTAGGCTTGCTGTTTATTGTCTTTACTATGTTTAGGTATGTGCCTTTTATCCCTGATCTCTTCAAGACTTTAAACATGAATGGGTATTGGATTTTGTCAAATGCTCTTTCGGCTTCTAAGGAGATGATCATGTGGTTTTTCTCCTTCAATTTTTTTTATATGGTGGATTATATTGATGGATTTCCATATATTGAAGCACCCCTGCATGCCTGGGGTGAAGCCTACTTGGTCATGGTGGATAATATCTTTTATGTGTTCTTGGATTTGGTTTGCAAGTATTTTATTGAGTAATATGCATCAAAGTTCATAAGAAGATAGATCTGAAGTTCTCTTTTGTTGTGTCTTTGTGTGGTTTAGGTATGAAGATGACTGTGTGGCTTCATACAATGAGTTTGGTAGTGTTACTTCTGTTTCTATTTTGTGGAATAGTTTGAAAAGAATTGTAGTTAGCTCTTCTTTGAAGGTCTGGTAGAAATCTGACCTGAAGTCATCTGGCCCTGGGATTTTTTTTTTTAAGGGAGACTTTTGATGACTGTTTCTATTTTCTTGGGGGATATAGGACTATTTAATCTATTTACCTGAACTTGACTTAATTTAGTAAATGAAATATATCAAGAAAATTCTCCATTTCTTTTAGATTTTCAAATTTTGTGTCATATAGATTTTTTTGTAGGACCTAATGATTGTTTGGATTTCCTCAGTGTCTGTTGTTTTGCCACTCTTTTTGTTTCTGATTTTGCTGGTTTGGGTAAATTCTCTTTGCCATTAAGTTAGTTTGGCTAAGGGTTTGTCTATGTTGTTAATTGTCTCAAAGAACCAGCTCTTAGTCTCATTGATTCTTTGAATTGTTTTCTTTGTTTCTAATTCATTGATTTCAGCTCTGAGTTTGACCATTTCCAACCTTCTACTTCTCTTGGGTGTGTCTGAATCTTTTTTTTCTTTTCTCCCTAGAGCTTTTAGGTATGCTGTTAAGTTGCTTGGATGAGATGTCTCAAAATTCTTTCTGGAGAAAGCTTCTGCAAAGCAAAGGACACCATCATCAAAACAAAGCGACCACCTACAGATTGGGAAAGAATCTTCACCAACCCTTTATCTGACAGAGGACTCATATCCAGTATTTATAAAGAACTAAAGAAGCTGAAAAGCAGCAAACCAAGTAATCCACTTAAAAAATGGGGAACAGAGCTAAACAGAGAATTCTCAACAGAGGAATATTGAATGGCAGAGAAGCACTTAAAGAAATCCTCAACCTCACTAGCCATTAGGGAAATGCAAATCAAAACAACCCTGAGATTTCACCTTACACCCATGAGAATGGCCAAGATCAAAAACTCAAGTGACAACACATGCTGGAGAGGTTGTGGAGAAAGGGGAACCCTTCTCCACTGCTGGTGGGAATGTAAACTTGTACAACCACTCTGGAAATCAATCTGGCACTTTCTCAGACAACTAGGAATAGCGCTTCCTCAAGATCCAGCCATACCACTCCTGGGCATATATCCAAAAGAGGCTCAAATACACAAAAAGGACATTTGCTCAACTATGTTTGTAGCAGCTTTATTTGTAATAGCCAGAAGCTGGAAACAACCCAGATGCCCCTCAACTGAAGAATGGATGCAGAAATTGTGGTACATCTACACAATGGAATATTACTCAGCAATGAAAAATAAGGAAATCATGAAATTTGCAGGTAAATGGTGGGATCTGGAAAGGATCATCCTGAGTGAGTTGTCCCAGAAGCAAAAAGACACACATGGTATATACTCACTCATATAGACATACAACATAGGACAAACCCACTATAACCTGTGCATCTAAAGAAACTAAGCAAGAGAGAGGACCCTAACTAAAATGTCCAATCCCCATCCGGAAAGGCAAAGAGGATGGACATCAGAAGAAGAATTAAAGAGGAAACAACCTAGGAACCTACCACAGAGGGCCTCTGAAAGCCTCTGCCCTACAGACTATCAAAGCAGATGCTGAGCCTGATGGGCAACTGTTGGGCAGAGTGAATGGAATTTTAGGTAAGAACTGGGAAATAGTAAGAGCTGGAGAGGACAGGGTCTCCACAAGGAGAGCAACAGAACAAGAAAATTTGAACACAGGGAACTTCCCAGAGACTCATACTCCAACCAAGGACTATTCATAGAGATAACCCAGAACCCCTGCACAGATATAGCCCAGGGCAGTTCAGAGTCCAATTGGGTTCCATAGTAATGTGAAGAGGGACTGCCTCTGACATAATCTGATTGGCCTGCTCTTTGATCACCTCCCCCTGGGGGGGGGGAGCAGCCTTACCAGGCCACAGTAGAGGACAATGCAGCCACTTTTGATGTGAACTGACAGACTAAGATCAGAAAGGAGAGGAGAACCTCCCCTATTAGTGGACTTGGGGAGTGGCATGCATGCAGAGGGAGGAGGGAGGGTGGGATTGGGAGGGGAGGAGGGAGGGGCTTATAGGGGGATGCAGAATGAATAAAGTATAATTGATGAAAAATTTTAAAAAATGAGTAAAAAAAACTTCTTTCTGGAGGCACTTAGTGCTATGAACTTTCCTCTTAGCACTGCTTTCATTGTCTCCCATAAGTTTGGGTAAGTTGTGCCTTCACTTTCATTGAATTTTAGGAGGTCTCTAATTTCTTTTTTAATTTCTTCCCTGACCAAGCTGTCATTGAGTAGAGAGTTGTTTAGTTTTCATGTGTATGTAGGCTTTTTGTTATTTCTATTGTTGAAGTCTAGTTTTAGGCCATGGTGGTCTCATAGGATACAAGGGATTATTTTGAACTTCTTATATCTGTTAAGGCTTGCTTTGTGTCTTACTATATGGTCAATTTTTGAGAAGGTTCAGTGAGATGCTGAAAAGAAGTTATAATCTTTTGAGTTTGGGTGAAAAGTTCTGTAGGCATTTACTAGGTGTTAGGTCCATTTGATTTAGGATGGATGTGCTATTATTTTCCTACTTAGCTTCTGTCTAGATGATCTGTCCCTTGGTGGGAGTGGAGTGTTGAAGTCTCCCACTATTAAGGTGTTGGGATAGATGTGTGATTCAAGCTTTAATAATGTTTCATTTACAAATGAAATATTTGTGCTCTTGTATTTGGGGCAAAGATGTTCAGTATTATGATGTCCTCCTGGTGGAGTTTTCCTTTGATGAGAATGAAGTGCCCCTCCTCTTCTTTTTTGATTAATTTTGGTTGAAAATCTATTCTATTAGGTATTAGGATAGGTATCCCAGCTTGTGTTTTTGGGTCAGTTTGCTTGAAAAACATTTTTTCCAGCCCTTTAGTCTAAGGTAGTGTTTATCTTTGTTGCAGATGTGTTTCCTGGATGCAGCAGAATGTTGGGCCCTGTTTCCACACCCATTCTGTTAGTCTGTGTACTTTTAATGGAGAGTTGAGTTCGTTGATGTTGCTAGATAGTAGTGACCAATGAATGTTAGTTCATTTTAATGTGGAGTTGGTGGTCTTACTGTGTTCTAATGCTTGTTTTCTGTTATTTCTTCGTTGCAAAATTATCTATATCCTATGTTTTCTTGGGTGTAGTTGATTTCATTGGATTGGAGTTTTTCCCCTAATATCTTCTGTAGGGCTGGTTTGTTGTGTAAATGTTGTTTAAGTTTAGTTTTGCTATGGAATATTTTGTTTTCTCCATGTACATTGATTGAAAGCTTTGCTGGGTATAGTAGTCTGGATTGGCATCTCTGGTCTCTTAGAGTCTGCATGACATCTGCCTTGGCTCTTTTGGCTTTCATACTTTCTGTTGAGAAGTCTGGTGTGATTATATGTTTTTATATGTGAGTATACGTGATTATATGATATAATTATATATGATTATATATTTATATGTTACTTGGCCTTTTTCCCTTGCTGCTTTTAATATTTTTTTCTCTGTTCTGTAGATTTAGTGTTTTGGATTATTATGTGACATGAGGAGTTTATTTTCTGGTCTAGTCTATTTGGTGTTCTGTAGGCCTCTTGTATGTCTATGTACATCTCTTTCTTTAAGTTGGGAAAATTTTCCTCTATGATCTTCTTGAAAATATTTTCTGGATCCTGGAATCTTCTTTTTTGTTTATTCCTATTGTTCTTAGATTTCATCTTTTCATGGCATCCTTGAGTTCATGGATGTTTTATGTTTGGAACTTTTCTGATTTTATTTTTTCTTTGAGATATGTATCCATTTCTGCAATTCTATCTTCAGCTCCTGAGATTCTCTCTTCCATCTCTTGTATTCTGTTGGTGATGCTTAACTTTGTGGTTCCTGATCTTTTCTCTAAGTTCTCCAGCTCCATGATTTTCTCTGTTTGTATTTTCTTTATTGATTTTAATTCTGTTTTCATGTCTTATACCATTTCCTTCATCTGTTTGAATGTGGATTCCTGTTTTTCCATCATAGCCTCAATTATTTTGTTTGTTTCCTCTCTATATGCCTCTACTTGTGCCTCTATTTGTTTGGCTGTATATGTCTGTATTTCAGGAGCTCAGTTTCTGTCACTGTGATTTACTTTCTTTGATGACCTATAATTTGGAACTGTGTGTCAAAATGAGCTCTATCCTTCAAGATGCTTTTGTCATGGTAGTTCATAAGAGCAACAGGAAATAAGACATGAAGTACTAGGGAAATTGATCACAATGACAACATATTACCACCTTATCACAAAATGGCAACTACCACATAAATTAGAAAATACGCGATGATGATGATGGCATAGTGGAGAAGTTGGAACTCTTGTATACTGTTTGTCAGAATGTACACTGACACAGTACTGTGGAAAACAGTATGGGACTTTCTAAAAAATTGCAGCAATTACTACATCATATAACTATTTTGGGTTTAGACGCAATAAAATTGAAAATAAGGGCTGGAAGAGAGGTTTGTACTCCAGGTGTGTAACAGCCTCCTTCTCAATGCCTAAAGCCAAAGCATCCGAGTAACTAGGAACAAAGAAATGGTAAGAAGTGTGTGACATGTGACATGTGACAAATGAATATTGTTGACCCTTAAAAATAATGTTTTCTGATATATGCTGCAACATTATGAGTCTTGAACTCACCGAGACAAATGAAATAAGCCAATTACAAAAGAACAAATATTGCATTACTTGAAGCATGTGAGAAACTTAGAATAGTCAAAATCATAAGTGATAGAAAATGATGTGAGGGAGAGGAGAATGAAAGGTAATGTTTAATGGGTCTAGAGTTTCAATTTAAAAAATGAGAGCGTTGTAAAGATATGGCGTAGCAATCATTAAAGGGGCAATGAAAATAAGTCACTACTGTGGGCTGCATTCTTAACAGGGATAAGATGGTAATTTTGTGTTATGCATGTTATAATCCAGTTGAAAAATTAGTGGAAGTTAACAGAGAAGTGAAAATGAATAAAAGGCAAGGGAGTATGATGCTCACATTACTGCAGAAGCAGATCAAAGTGTCAGTGAACTTCAGCTATCACTGAGCACTTTCTTTTTTTCTTTTTTAATGTTTTATTGGTGCATATTACATATTTATGGGCTTCATAAGGACACTTTCATTCAACTAAATCATATACTTGATGATATTTATTTTTTCATTGGTCTCCTTTCTCCCTTTACAATGTCTCCCTTTCCATAAAATTGTGACTCATGGGTTTTTGTTTTTGTTTTTTGGTTTACCAGACAGCTTCATAATTATAATTATTTTTACTTTTGTGGTAATTACCATGCTAAAAAAGGATTAGGTGGTATTACTTTGCCATTTTGATTTAAATTTTCCTGGCAATTCATGCTTTTAAATTATCTGTAGATGTCGTAACAATGGAGCAGCTTAGAGGAAAGGGTAAGGTTTACTTTGGCTTATGGTCCCAGGCTATTGCTTAGCACTGCAAGCACATCACAGGGCAATAGTATGCTTGGTGGTCCATTTCTGCATCATGACTTGAATTTTTTTTCTTTTCCTGGAAGGGTTAGTCTTTAGTTTATAAACAGCTGTAGAAGCCATTTAATAATCTACAAAACAAATTCCTTTCTGTTGACACAAGTGAGGATCTGCTTTGTTAATTATTAAATCCTGATGGAGTGGTTGCTGGCTCTGAAAATTGCAAGCCACAGGCTCTCAAAGAAATGAGATTCTGACAGAGGTTGGTCCAGGTGTTTGAACTGAAGGCAAAGAAGATGCTGTTAGAATCATAAAGTAGGATGGTACCCGTGATTCTGTATCAACATAAATCCTTACATGGGGTTGTTTAGAATAGGAAACCTATCAAAGATAAAACTTCCAAATTAAGTAATGCTGTTCATTACTTAAAAATTAGAAATGTAAAGATGTGTGTGTGTGTCTACTGGGAAGAGATTTTTCTTTTTTTACCAGTCTGTTCAGAGAATTTAAAAAGGGACAAAAGATAAACCATAATGTAAACTTCTCCAAACTCCTAAAGCATGGTTAGATAGTCAGACTAACCTCATTGGTTACTTGGGGGTCTGTCCTTCCTCATGTGTGCCGAGCTGGCAGGACTAAAATGCAGATGTAGAATGTGATGTTTCTTATTGCTGTACTGAGCTGCAAGGCAGGACTCAGACAGAACACACCTCTGTTCAAGCACTGGGGCACTTACCAGAAAGAATGGGGCTAGGAAAAATGAAAAGGCACATGGGACAGAGTCCTAAATTTCTAAGACTATTAAAAGCCCAAATACCAGTCAGGATTCTTTGAAAGAAGCAAAAGCATCTGTTGTCTGAGACTGTTCCTTTTTTATCTTGACAGGTCTGTGATGACCCTAACCTCAGGGATTTACTCACTTGGTATACTGGTCACTTATCTTTGTAGTGTGACCAAATACCAAATATTTATTTGAAAAGAAGAAACTTAAGGGAGGAAACCTGTATTTTTGGCTTATAGTTTAAGACAGGATCCCATTATCATGGTGAGAAAGTATAGTGGTGTGGAGCATGAGGTGAATTAAGAATGATGGTACTCGGCTCACTGTCCCCATTTAAAAAGTGCCATCAGTCCAGGCCCCCAGCCTGGGATGGTACCCTGGGACAGTACCTGTCATGTTCAGGGTGGACACTCTCTCCTCACTTAAATTCCTCTAGAGATTCCTTCTAAGACTTGAGGAATTATAGAAGGTATGGCCCCTGGGTGATTCCACGTCTAGTTGTCTAGACTGGAGTGTCACTTAGCATCTCCCCAAGACAACAAATAGGATTCAATTGGTAGACTGTGATGATGGCACACAAATAGACGGTAGATAGACAGAAGAGAACCTGGCCTTAGCAGAGAGATTATGTCATAGCTATGGGAGCTGATTATGGCAAGCTGTCTGCAAGGCAGAGGCATTGGGAGCCCTACGCAATGGCTCATTTCAAGGCCTCAGCTGCTGTAGCGTCCAGTCTACATAGCTATAAGAATCCTGTGTGTATGAGAATGTACTGCTGTAGGTCCTGAAGTCCCACAGCTGCAGAGCTTTGGGAAAGAAGAAAAGTGGTCTCTACTTTGCCTTTCTGTTCCCTCCCAACTGCCAGTTGATCCAGTGGGGCTGTGCATAGAGAAAGCGAACTACTTCTGTATGCAGTCTGTGGACTCACACAGCTGCTTCTCTGGAAGACACCCTTAATAGTAATCTACTCCTTCTTTAGCATCCTGCAGTCTAGCTAAGTTGACCCCCACACACTATCACTCCAGGAAGCCAGTTTTCTCTCTACCCCAGCCTCCTCCTAATCAGTGCTCTGAATCTGATCCCAGCATACAGGCATCACTGCAAACAGGAAGTAGGAGCTGTAGGGAAAAGGTTTACCCAACAAAAGCAGTCACAGACGTTGCTCATTTGCAATATCAGAAACATGGAATATGTGTGAGAACAGATTCCAAGCACTCTAACCCACAAAGGGAGAGATGTAATTTTAGATTGGGTTGGATATTTTGTGTTGAGTGTCCTTGCCAGAGATTCTGGGTTCAATATGTTCACTTGAACAGCTCAAAGTGCTTGATAGAAATGTGTATGCAGTGTTAGTTTATTCTAGAGCTATGCTGCCAGTAATTTCTTGGGATCCTGTAGAGAAATGAATATAAGGATAAAGAAATATTGGGACATATTGCTCATGTACAAATCACTTATCTACATCTAATTATATCCCAACTTAGGAACCCGAGGCAGCTTCTTCAGTACAGATCCACTTTAGCCAAGAAATAAGCTGCAAATGTGTAGAGTGATGGTCTTCTGCAGCCCAAAGGACTTTGATTTCTCTTTGGTAGTAGTGCCCAAGAGGACAGGGCTCAGTGACAGAGGAAAAGTAGGAGTTATCATTATCATAGGCAGTAGGACTTGAGCAGTGGTCACAGGGCTTGATTGACAGAAATTATTGGCAGGGATCAGTTGATTTACATGTTCCCAGAAATGAAAGAGATGCAATGCAGCCTCTTCTCCCCTTGATCTGTACACAGTGAGATCAGTCAACAAGAAAGCTTTAGGCAATCTGAGGAACTGTAATTATGAGCTATAACCTCTTTACTGGTCCATAGACTCATATCTCATAACACAAGGAAGGATAAGAATTGGAGAACGTACCCTATGTCATGCTGCAATCATGGACTGGGAGGTTCTTCCCATTCTTTCTCTTAAAAAGGCTAGCAACCAATGAGCTATTTAAATCTTAGGACATCATTAGTACAAGCTCTAGCTGGTGATAATTCCAGAAGATCAGTATGAGCTGTAGTCGACTATTTACTAGGTTCAGGAAGTATAAATGGGTAATGGTCTGGGTTGGCCTCACATTGGGCCAATTTCCATTCTTGTAGCTGGAATAAATTACTTTTTACAGGGTAAAAGCTCTAGCAGGGTAAATGGAAGCCTCTGTGCTCAAGGGGCTTCCAAAATAGTGAACCAAGATCAATGCTCCATACTTTTTGGGGCTGTGGGATGAGTGTCACTATCAGACAGTTAAAATGCACAAATACCAATTGCTATTGCACTTCCTAAATGCTTCCTTCCTCATTCAGTTCTTAGATCCTCATTTGGCTCTTTCCTTTGAGCACTGAGAAAATAGATGGTCCATGGGTAAAATGTCAATGGGTTATCAGAGACGATAAGAGACTGATTCATATTGATGCATGGTTCTATATGTAACTTGCTCTCTGAAGCTCATCAGCCCAGAATCTGTTACCCAATATACAGTTATAAAGTTGGTAAATGTTCTTTTCCTAATATCACAAGGGGAGGCCACACAATCTACTTCCTTTCAGCTGACACAAGTGATAGTAAGCCAAAAGCTATATCATCTCTTTGGCTCTGAAGGACAAATTAGTTCAGGGATTGGCAAGTCCCTCTCCTAAAAGCCAAATATACACTTTAGGCTTTGCAGGACACATATGGTCTCTGTTGCATATTCTTTTTTTTTTCCTGTTTAAACAAAAACTGGTCTTTGCTTATAAGACTTATATAAAATAGATTGTCAGCTAGATTTGGCTTCAAGGTTGTAGTTTGCTGACCCTTGATTTTCTCATGGGGACTTTGGCAATCTCAGTGATCTCTAAAATACTGTGCTTCTTCATTGTTCTTCTAATTGTACAAATGCGGGGCCTAGGGAAAAAGTGGTGCGCATGATGAATGTCTTGATAAGGCTCTTCACTATCATAGACTGTAGGTTAATCCAAGGAAGTTGAATGGCCTGCTGATTTTCAGGGGGTTGACTTCAAACCTGAATTTTGGAAATGGAGGCATCAGGTGACTAGCCACAGGCTTTGGGGCAAGTGAAGAGTGAGTGTCTTTGAAAACCCTAACTTCTGTTCTTTCCTTGCACCCTGAGAACTGATCAGGGGACAAGACTGCAGAAAAACCAAATGGCTAATCAGCAAGGGTGAAAGAAATGCAATGTCTAGGAGCCAGGGCTTTGCAAAATCAGGTCCTTGCAATATTGATTTTGACTCTATTCACCAGTAAGCCATTTTTGACTGAGAGTATTGTCTGACATGGATAAAAGCCAGTCAAATTTTAGCATTAATTGTGTACCCCAGATTCCTAAGGAAAATTCTGCCTGTAGGTAATATAAAAGCAATTATGTACCATGGGAATTTAAGGAAAGCATTCAGAAATTGCTGAAAACTATGTAATTGAGCAAGCAGAGATGACTTATCATTTTTTGTTCACTTTAAGAATATATTAAATTGGTTTGTGTATAATAAAAATTTAGCCTGCCATCAATACTTATATAAATAAACTTTAGCATCTCTGGAATATAGATTGTCAAAAGACAATCAAGGTGTGGTTTACTATTTCACGTAGTATGCTTTCTCTCTCTGCAGTAGTAAAAGCCACAACTGCATGGTTTATTATAAAGAGCATGACAAAGAGTAGGCAGTATTTTTTCTTGCTTTAGAAAGGCAACGCTCAACAACAAATAACACATTAGACGTTTGACCTAAACAGTGAGAAACTCGACTTTCCTGTGCTGTGTTGGCTTAACCCCATCTCTAAATCTGTCTGTGGTTGTAAGTGCTTGAACCTCTCTCTTGGATTTTATGACCCTTAGTAGCAACATTTCACTGCATGTGTGTGTGCACTCACCAATCATTTTTATCTTAGGTATTTGAAGGTATGCTTGTTTTAGCAAGGATCCCTACTAGCCAGATTCCCAGCATTCCTCTTAGATTAAAACCCCAGCTGGCAAATCCCCACTTTCAGAAACAATGGCAGGCTGCCCTTTATAGCCCCAGGACAACCTTAGACACCAATCTAAAGCTAGCCTACCTATAGGTAGGGCAGCTACCTATGAGTTAGGTTGCTGTAAGGAGGTCTTTTCTCTACAGGAGAGATTTTAATGATCTTAGTCAGCCTGATGGCTTGAATTGCAATTTAGACTAAGGGCAATAGATATTATTCAGTCAGTGGTAGGAGGAGGGAAGGGGAACCTCTAAATAGAAGCACAGATGATGAAATCTGCTGAGAAGTGTTAATGATCAAAGATTCGGAAAAGAGTGAAGAGTGGTCACGGATGCCAAAGCTGCAGCTTTTCTTCATCTCTCCACTCATAGCTATCCTACAGAAGGTGACTGCCACCCTAGCAACGAGAGCAGCTTCTTTACAGAGGAGGGACCTACGAGGTAGACGAATGCCGTTATGTCTTGTATTGAATTGTTCACTCAGTGAGTCACTGCTCATTCTGGCTACCACCTTTCCTTTAAATGTGTAAATCGTAGATCAGCTCTCACCTCCTTCTATTTTAGACAGTACAGAGTTTCTATTCTTCCCACTTCCTCCTATCTACTTGGACAGTCTTCCCAGCCGAGCATCTTCTGGTTCCATTGCCGTAGCTGTATTCTCCAGATTGTAGTGGCCATCATATTTCTCAGAGGAGAAACTGGGAACCTCGGCTGACTAAATCTCCTGTATCTGTACTGGATACTATTGTGAGATGGAGTGAGTGAAGGAAGGGACAGCTGTGGGGAAGAGCAGGCACACAAAGAACAAAACACCTCTTATGCCTTTCCTTTTTGGAAGAGGTAATGGAGATGGCCAGTGTTATGGCTTGCATATGAAATGTTCCCTACAGATTCATGTGTTACAGGCTAGGTCTTCAGCTGGGGGTACCATTTTGAGGGGTTTTGGAAACCTTAGGAGGCATGGAGAAAGAAGGTGGGTGGAAGCAGGGCCCAGGCAGTATTTTGCCCCAGCCCCCACCAGTGTTTGTCTGCAATCCCTACCTTCTTCAGAAAGTGAAGAAATTCCTCCCACCCCCAACACATGTGTATCACTGTATCACCGTGCATATTACCTTAGTGCCTGGGAAACACAGCCATAGACTGAACGCTCTGAAATAGTGAGTAGAAGAAATCTTTCCTCCTTTCACTTGTTCTTGTAGGTATTGTGGTCATAGCTATGCAAAGGTAACTGGACAGAGAGTGTCGTGTATTGAACATTTGATTCTGTCTGAAACTTACATGATGAAACTTTAATGGGGCCTCTGACTAGCCCTTAGATCACAGGGTGGATCCTTTATTCACAGATAGGATTTCTGTCCTTATGAGCGGATAAGAAGAAATGATTACTCTGTTGTGGCCACATAAGGCTCTGGCTAGAAGGTGGCCTTTTCTAAGCCAGGAACGGGGCCCTCCTTGGGCATGCTATCAAATGGTGCTTCAATCATGGATTGTAAAAGCTTCACAACCATGAACAATAATTGTTTGTTTTTTAGACCATCCAGTTCATTCTACTGGCTTGTTCTGAACTGCCTAAAATATGATCGTGGGGTAGAATTATGTGAGCATGTGAGCTGATATTTGGTCTGACAACAGGATTCAAGGAATATCCTGGAATCTTTCATTGGATTCCAATTCCCCCCTGAGCTTTCGGCATCTAGCCAGAGACAAATCGAGTTTCTCCCTAAACCACTGCGCTTAAATGCAGTTCAAAACCTGCTTGCAGGAGATATAATCATTCCTAGAGAGTGAATAAGACCCAGAATAAAGCCAACAGTTTTTCATCATCATAGGGAATTCCTTGTCTTACCCCTATCTGTGGGCCTCTCACTGTAGGATCATAGTTACTTTGTCTTGTCATTACAAAACACACCAAAGTATTTTAAAAATCAACACATGATGCAAGTTAAAACTCTGTTAAGAAAACTTGATAAAATGATCACAGTTTGGAAATAGCGCCTCCCAACTTCTACTTATGCTACACCTATCTATCAAGATTGTAAACAGTAGTCAAGGCTACAGGCATCTAGGATTTTGTTGGTACAAAACAAGAAAACACTAATGACCTAATTATCTTCTACTTATGGAAAGCATAAAGTGAGTCATCCACTTGCTCCTTTAGAGCATTCGTGAAGCAGAAAGTCTGTCCTGTAAACTGCTACTTTATCTTAAACCAAATGAAAAAGGCTGTCTTTTCATATTGATGAAATTCTTCTGTTCTTTTTCTTATGTTTCAGATGGTTCTATTTACTTCTAAGTGTTGTGCTTGAAAAGAACACTTCTGAGCTACTTGTAACAATTTCTCAGCTTTTGCTGTAGCGAATATTATGGCAATTCTCTAATAAGCTTACATTCTATTTGCAAAAAAATATTTGTTCCTTTCTATTTCTGGGAATATAAGGCAGAAATGAACACACCAATGTATATACAATGTTATTCCGAAATTTCAGGTCTTCAGTGAGTTAGTAGATGCACACTGCATGCATTTATTTACTTATTATATAAGACAGGATAATGTTTCCTAAATAATGCAGATGAATTTTTCTCTCTGTGGCAACTCAAAGTCTCTGCATTTGTTCATGAGAAAGGGAAGCATATTTTTTTGTGTGTGTATAAAGTTTGTTTTTGTTTTCTGTCAATTTTATCTTTCACAATGAAATAAAACAATACAAAATATTTATAATCTTTAAAATATTTTCTTTAGAGATAGGACAGGGCATTGGCTGAGGAGGTTGTAATTGTTCCGCTTTGGCCTATTCTCTCTTTCTCTCCCTTTATAGTCCCTTTACATCCTTGTTATAACTCCATCCCTCCTTCCCTCCCATCCCTACCTCCGTTCCACCATTTTCCCCTCCTTTTTTCTTAGAAAAGGGGATCTCCCTTTCCCATCCACCCCAGCTCATTAAGGTTCACCAGGAGTGACCATGTCCTTTTCCCCTATGGCCTGGCAAGTCAGTCCCACCACGGGGAAGTGATCAAAAAGCTGGCAAGTGAGTCCATGTCTGATGCACTCCTCACTTCCCTTCCTAGAGGACCCACATGAAGCCTGAGCTGTCCATCTGCTACATTTTTATAGGGGGTTTTGGTCCAGTCCATGCGTGGTCCTCGGTTGATGCTTCAGTCTCAGCAAGCTCCCCGGGGCCCTGGTTAGTTGGCTCTGTTGGTCTTCTTGAGGAGCTCCTGTCACCTCCAGGCTTTTTTTCCCTCTCCCTTTTCCATAAGAATCCCTACACATCACCCAGTGTTTGGCTGTGAGTCTGTAAGCATAACTGTTATCACAGAAAGAGAAATTTATAGTATTGGAAAAGCTTAGGGAATAGAGCAGCAACGAAGTAGAAAGCTACGAGAAGAGAAAGGTCAGAAAATGAGCAAGAGAAAAGTCAAGAGAATGAATGTGATCATCCTTTTCCCCCTCAGTTGATTGACAGGAGGTAACTAGTAAGAATCTTGAGACCCATTAAAAAAATCTCTCAAGATGGAACTTCTCACATTCTAGTCAGTATGACATAGCATATGAGAGAGTACCAGTCAATGAGGCTGTCTGGATGCATGTGCTATGTGGGGACCAAAGTTCCTACCTATCCTGTGGAAAAATGCAGACACTCTCAGAAATGTGTCTCAGATGGTATGCTGTGGTTGAAACAACCTTACCCAGGTGGAAGGTCTAAAGCAGTGTTGGAAAGACTCAAACTAAATTTAATTTGGTCAAAAATAATTCAAATGAATTTCTCTAGGAAAATGGAAGTGGCCCCCTTGTATCTTCACAAAAAATGAAACAGGATTTCTGTTTCCAAGAGGCACCGGTGACATCCAGTGAAGGAGATGAACCACTAAAGTAAGGCCAGCACAGCTGGGGAGCGATGGCTTCAGAGAATGCAATGTACAGATCACATTGGCAGGACGAGTTTGTTACTGGGTAGCCATCACTCAGACCAATTCGGGAATACCTGACAACTGTGCTCCTTGAAATCCTTACCGTATCAAATACCATCCATTTCACGAAGAGTGTTTCTGATCCTTCCGATTAGAGTTAGTTTCTTGTGCCTCTTAAGTGTTACAGTTCTTTACATTGCAATCTTCATTTATGCACAGTATCTCATTGTGTACTTGTACACTTGCCTCGATCTCTCAATTAAATTATGTGCTTATCCCTGTTTCTCCACATCCACATTCCTGTGTTTCCTAGATACTCAGTGCATACATCTGCTAGACTAAATACTGTATGGAATAGATAGCAGAACATTCAAGGAAACTAACTCTAAACATACTAAATGATGAATATAAAGTTTTGCCTTTTTCATGTCTTTCCTCCCGCCACAAAATACAATCAGTAGTCATTTATGTGAGTGTTTTTAGCATACAACATGAGAATTTTTCCTGCGCTGCAAATCTGTCTAAACAATTGTCGAGCTATATTTTAGGTAATTGGACTGGAGAATTCGATACTACGATGGAGCAGCTGAGAGTGGCCATTGTCACAGTAAATTCTACCGGAGTGGACGCAGGACTAGCCACAGGATTATCAACATGGATTGCTGCAGCCATGAATCATCTGAAGGAATGGGCGGGCATGGGAGTGTTAGCAGGCCTTCTGGTGTTGGTCTCCTTGGTTTGCCTGTGGTATATATGCAAGATTAGAGTCTCACAACAGTGTGATGCAGCCATGATCATTCAGGCCTTTACAGCCATTGAAGCAGGACATTCTCCCCAAGCATGGTTGGATACCATAAAAAGCTAAAATGATACGCTCAGGATGCGAGGCTAAGCACTGCACTCAGGGTCAGCCGCTTTCGACCCAGAGAAGAGCATGTTTGATTGCATGCGGGTTGATGCCCCAGGTCCCGCCTCTGAGAAAAAGGTATCAGACGGTCTGATGCTCTTTGGGTGGATGACACCTAAATGAACATCGGTACAAAGTCCCAATTTATTTCTATTATCAGAGATCAGACCTCTACTCTTGCCTGATGCGTCTAAAACAAAAAGGGGGAACTGTAGAGAGCTGCGGAATGCTATGCCTTAAAGATGGAGCTGGTTTCCGCCTTCCACCTTCCCGATGGTGAGTGCTCTCTGTCACGAACAACTCCACATTTGGCTAAGGCCGAGGATCTGGCTTGCTTCCATGTATGTGGACCTATCTGCATTGCCCCCGTGGCACGCCTGGGTTGGCTACCCAGAGGCTATTTAAGCTGTGGGCTGGCTTTCCCCGGGGTCCGAGGATTGTTCAATGTTCCTGAATAAACTGCATTGAAAAAAAAATAAAAAAATAAAAAAAAGAAAAAAAAACAATATATATTTTGTAATATGTAGGGTGTCAAATATTAAAAAAAATAAGTATCAAAAAAAAACCAAATAAAGCTGCTACAAACAAACAAAAAAAAAAAGAGTGATGGAAAGACACTGGAAAGAGAGCTGGAAACAGAAAGTAGTGACTAGAAGAGATTTTGCACAGAATTTTTACAACATGGCTCCAGAAATGCCTCCTTCCTTATGGTACTAACTTCAGTTGGTGTCTTTGAAACTGTGTCGCCTTGTACAGGTGTTAGCTAATGCTTCCACAACAAACACGAGGCTTTAGGAAATGGAGAAATAGCTAACCTAGAACAAACAAATGAGAAGGTTTCATGAGGAAATGATCTTGTTCCTCACATGCCCATCATTTGTCTCAGCGAAGGCATTACTGAGCAGAAAAGCATGCACTGCCTTATAGTCTTGGGACTTTCACAGCCAGTCTCTGAGACAGGATCCACCAAGCCCCATTTTACAAAGCCGTCAGACACCCCACCCCTGGAAGGCATTTGTCAAAGGTCAGGCAGGCTGTGGGTGAGAGCACCACGAGTGGGGCTCTAACTTGTCTGATGCCGGAGTACAGTTTTTGTTTTGATGAACTAACAAAGCTCTGCTGGGGAGGAGTCAGGAGTTTAACTGGAGCGTGGTGGTAGCCTTGGTTGCTCTGACTTACTCTTGTATTCCAGTCTTGTCTAGGCCACAAGCCAGGCCAGAAGGAGGTAACTAGGATCCTCCAGGGAAAGCTGTATGAATCCAGAAAAAGAGACCCGGGATGGCAATTTGACAAGATTATTGCATACATAGAAATTTCTGAAAATAAGAATACTCTGGAAAAGGATATATTTACATATGAAATGCAATAAAGCATTCAAAGGTAGTACTTTCTGCAGAGAACTCACTGCCCCCATCAGTCTCCCTGATTGCTATAAACATTTCTTGAAATGTGTCTGAAATATAAGTTTCTCCTCAATTTTATGCCACCAGTGACAAAATTATGTAATAAAAAGCAGTTGAGATGGAAACACGAAGAGTAACATTTTAATTTAGATGTTTTCCCATTTTATGACTTTTGTGAGAAAATAATAGCTCCACACTTGTTGAGGCAAAGAAATGAAATTGTTCCTTCTGAAGACCTCAGTCTTTGAGTGGAATTATCTCTGCCCAGTGACTGTCTACAATTTTCTCATTTGTGAGTATTTTTCCGGAATCCTTCAAAACTATTCTGCAATATATTCACTAAATCTCATCATATACGTTATTGTGTTGTAATTTTAGGCCTTTTATTTTCTTTAAGAAAATACATTTTTACCCTGTCTGTTAGATACGACATCTCTGTTACACACACGAACGCACAGCAACTGTGATATCTGCACTAGACTAAGCAAGTTAAAGTTTTCAGCAGGGATGGAGGAGAGACCACTGGAGGTGATGGCTACTAAGGGAGGGAAAGTCACTTTTCTTTGAGGGATGGCTGTTAGTGACTTATCCATGCTCCTGCAGCTGACCCCAGGCGTAGGTGGCAGCATGAATTGAACCCAGTCAGTTATAACAACAAAGAAGACAGGAAATTGGGAAGGAGATGGATTGAGAGGATCTGGGGTGGCAAGAGGATGTGATCAAAATACATTGTATAAAGACATGAAGTTTCAAAAAAAAAAAGTTAAATACATACTCCCAAATAATTTATCAATGGAAGTTTTTGTATATACATATGTTTGTGTTAATTCAGATAAAATTTCTTCATATAACTGGATTACAAAAACAGATCCCCTTGGGCAAATGTTCTTAATCTGGACACATGGATCCAGTGTCTGGTGTGTAGAGGAGTGTATTGGCAGAGTCTTTAGATTATTGGTTGAAAGTGCAGAAGACCCTCTTTCTTCCATAACATTAACTTCTCAGAAGACCCTATTGGTACTCAGGAAACTTAATTTGATTTTCCTTGTCCTACTTAAGAATACAAATCAAGTCCATATTTGTTCACAATTTACCCACTTTGTTAAGTTGCTTCTGCTCCCTCAGCTTAGGGGTAGCATGAGGCATGTTCCAGGGAAGACTTCTGAAGCCCTGCAACACTGGGGACACCCCTGGCTGCTGCTGGTGTCCCCTGCGGTTTTCTGAAGAGCTGACTTGACATACTTTTTTTTTTTTTTTTTTTTTTTTTTTTTTTTTTTAATACAGCATGGCTCTGGTGTACCCATGGGCATTCTGAGGTCACTATAGCAGCAGATGAGCCATACTTTTTTTTTAATTCTTTATTAATCACACTTTATTCACTTTGTATCCCCCCTGTGGTTCCCTCCCCCCATACCAATCCTCCCTTCCTCCACCCTCTGCATGCATGCCCCTCCCCAAGTCCACTGATAGGGGAGGTCTTCTTTTCCTTCCTTCTGATCAAGGACTATGCATGGAGATAACCTAAGACCCCTGCACAGATGTAGCCCATGGTAGTATCCAAGTGGGTTCCATTGTAATAGGAACATGGACTGTCTCTGACATGAACTGATTGGCCTGCTCTTTAATTACCTCCCCCTGAGGGGGAAGCAGCATTACCAGGCCACAGAAGACAAGGCAGCCACTTTTTTTTTTAATGAGTTTTTGTGACAAGGTTTCTCTTGTGTAGTCCTGGTTGTTCTGAAACTCTCTGTAGGCCAGGCTGCCCTCAAACTCAGAGATCCATCTGCCTCTGCCTCCCGAGTCCTGGCATTAAAGGTGTCTGCCACCATGCCTGGTTAATCCACACTTTTTATTGATATGTAACATAATGGTTCCCCTTAAGTGTCCTATTGGGGCTCTCCTACCACACTGGCTTTCTCTTCTAACTGATGCTCAAGCCTCCTAGGGTCCTTTAGTCACAAGCTCTCCTCATAACTTAGGCAACATGCAGATGTCGAGGGATCTGGAGGATTTAGGTAAGTAAACCAGCATGCATGTTTTCACTTTGCACACAGTTCCATGGTCCAGGATCATATTGAAGATTAAAATTTTCAAAAAACGAGAATGCTGGGCTTTTATCCCCTGGTTTTCATTACACAAAGCAGGATTGAGGTTATATTCCTTTGACTCTCAAGTTTGATGCTTTGTACAGAGATTACAGAAAAATTGTGCTCCTTCCCCTGATTCCCAGAAGCTAAGGCTATTTGAAAATGGGGCCCTTATTGAGGTTACTGGGTTAAAAGGAGACCATTCAGGAGGGCCTTAATGTAATTTGTGTCTTTTAAGAAGTGGAAATTAAGGCACAGAGGTCCCAGAGAAATGGGCACCTTTCATGGCCAAGGAGAGGTGCCAAAGAAATTAAGGCTTGAGATTCCTTGATCTTGGCATTTCAGCATTTAGAACTTCGAAAAAACACATTCCTTTGTTCAATACATCCAGCCCAGTCTCTGTATTGTCTTGCAGCAGCCCTAGAAAATGAAGATGGCCACCTTACACACAGCCTTCATCTTCCTGAGAGCTCAGAATTTCTTTTTCTACTCAGGGTGGAGTGGGAAGAAACTGTTTCTCACATGGTTATGCTGGAATGGATTAGGCAGGTACTGGTTCTCACATAGTTACACATATACTTGTTGGCATGTTGAATGCTTTTTCAAGGAGTCTTTGTTTCTTTCTCTGCATAGGGGATGATTTAGAAAAGATGAAAATTAACATGGGGTCTGCAATTATAGAACTCAAATAAATATATCATAAATATATCATCCCACTGTCAATGTGTGTGTACATACTAAGAATTCAGTTGTCTTGTGCTCTCTGGAGAATAAGTCTAGATCTCTTCAAATTTCCAAATGTGTTTATGACCATTAGAATGTTCATATCCACCATCCAATTATATTTGAAAAATTATTGAATTTCAACTATGTAATTTACGTGCAATTCTAGAAAAATATGTAAATTGAAAGAGTATTTACCTTCAATAAATGTAAAAATTATATTATACTCGCTTCATTAAAAAATCTTTTATCTAATTTTCCATAGAAAAGAAAAAGTAAACTGTCTGTAAAAATCTTAATTTCTTTCTCAAGCTTAGCCAGCCCACAATGAAGGATCACAGAATGGTATTTCTCCTGGAACAAGCCACCCTCTGTCCACTAACAAAAGTGAGAAGCATTCTGTCTCACTCATGCTCAAGAAAACGGGTTCACTTGCACATAGGGACCCTGACACTCCTTAGACTTCCCTTCTCTACTTTCTACTTCCTGTTGTGACAGTGGTCAAGGACTAGAAGAAAGAGACAATAATAGCAGTGGGGCAATCCCTGATCCTCCTCTCATTGGCCAACTCACTTATCTTGCCTCCTAATGCAGGCCACCACTCTTATCCATGTGGTTGCTATGGTCATTGACATGGTAAATGGCCCCTGCCCTTGGCTGACTGGATTAGGACTTGGTGACTGGGACAATCACAGTGTTTCATGTGAATCCACATTTGGCCCATAAGTCATGGATTTCAGGGGACATTAGTGACCATGTGGCAATGTACATCAAGAAACAGAGAAACTCTGGAAAAATAGAAGAAGAAAGGAGGAAGAGTGGAACAGAGAGTGACGGGGGACCAAAGTCCCTATGGAATGTCTGTTTTCACTTTCCCCAGTGCTTAGCTTCATTCTGTTCTTGGGTTCCATGAGATAGTTAACTAATTTTAGAATAATTTACCCTCTTTGCCTAAATTAGGCCAAGTTTTTATTTTTAATAAGATTGCTTTTAACTTAAATGCACACATATGAGCTAATCTAAATAACAATTTACAATGTTAAATAAAAACAAGGCAAGCCAGATGCGATGCACACCTTTATTCCCAGCACTTGGGAAGGCAGAGGCAAACAGATTTTTGTGAATTCCAGGCTAGCCTGCTCTACAAAGCTAGTCCACGACAGCCAAGGCTACACAGAGAATCTCTGTCTTGAAAACCCCCAAACCCCAAACCCAAAAAAAAAAACCCAAAACAAAGCCAGATATACTGAAGCTGATCCAGGAGAAAGTGGGAATGGCCTTGAATGCATTGGTACAGTAGACTTTCTGAACAGGACAAAGAATGCACAGGCTCTAATATCAGCAATTAACAAATAAGGCCTCATGAAAGCTGCTGTGACGCAAAGGACACCATCAAGTGGACAAAACAACAGCTTGCAGAATGGGAAAAGATTTTTCACCAACTTCACATCCAATAGAGGGCTAATATCCAAAATATATAAACAACTCAAGAAACTAGGCATCCAAAAATTAAATAACCCAATTAAAATGGGGTACAAATCTAAATAGAAAATTCTTGATAGAGGAATCTCAAATGCCTGAGAAACACTTAAATGTTCAACATCCTTAGCCAGCAGGAAAGTGAAAAACAAAACTACTTTGAGATTGCACTTTATATCTGTAAGAATGGCTAAGGTCAATAACACAAGTGACAGTGCATGCTGGGGAGGATGTGGAGCAAGGGGAACAATCCTTCATTGCTGGTAGGCATGTAAACTTGTACAGCCACTATGGAAATCAATATAGAAGTTTCTCAGAAAGTTGGGAATTATTCTACCTCAAGACCCAGCTATACCACTCTTGCGCATATACCCAATGGATGCTTCATCGTACCTCACAAAGGACTGTTGCTCAACCATGTTCATTGTGGCTATATTCATAATAGCCAGAAACTGGGTTCAACCTAGATGTCACTCAACAGAAGAATCAATAAGAAAATGTGGTACGTTTACACAATGGAATATTACTCAAATGACATAGTGGAATCTGCATGCAAATGGTGAAACTGGAAAACAAAATCATCCTGAGTGAGAATGATTCACTTACAGGAAATTATATGAAAATGATATTTCAAAATTGATAACTAAGCTACACTCCATTAGCACAGATGGGTTAGGTAAAGAACAGGGGGATGCATGGATATCCCGTGAGGGAACATAGAAGAGATTTTAAGGGCAGACTTAAAATGTGGGGACTGGAGTGGATGGGCAGAGATCAGGTTGTGGAACTGGGTGGAGCAAGAGAGTTTGAAAAGAGGTATCTAGGATTTGGGGGAGCATTTGGGAGAAGGTGTGGAAACAGTGCAGTGTAAACTTCCAAGACACTATAAAGATGATCCTAATGAGGGTTCCTAGTAGCGGGTGATACAGAATCTCAACTAGCCAGAGTTTTGCAGAGAGGCAAAGTTTCCAGTAGTGGGACTAGAGTGCATTCAATTGAGATGTTGGCTAAGTGGGTCTCATGGAAATCTCCAGACAATCCAGGCTGTTGCTAACTGTGCAAGCTGACAGTGGGGCCCTATTGCTGAGGACAACCACAGAACTTGTAGAACATGGAGTAGAGTGTCTACATCCATGGAGAACTAGAACTCACACTTACATTCTTGTCTCTTTGGTGTGGGAGATACTCTTCAGTATTGAAAGAGAAACATGGACACCAACCCAGCCACAAAACCTTTTACCTATAATCTGTCCTACCTACAAAATCTGCTAGGGCAATAGTGGCACAGAACTTGTGAAAGTAGCCAACCAATGTCTGATTTTATCTATGGTCTACTCTATGAGAAGAAACCGTATCTGACATTGCTTGGGTGGACAAGAACCAGAGACTAGACAGCAAAGAGATCTGGGGTAAAACCAAATACTACTGGAAAAAATCAATAAAATGATTTTAATGATATTCTGCTATACTCACAGATCAGCACCTTACCCAGTCATCATCAGAGAAGCTTCCTCCAACAGGATATGGGAACAGAGGCAGAGACCCACAGCCATACAATATGCAGACAGACTGTCTAAATTGGAGGCCTCCAACAAATTCCATCTCTCAGCACTCAGGAAATCCTGTAGAAGAGGAATTAGAAAGATTATGAGAACCAGGGGGTCAGAGGTCACCAGGGGGTTGGAGGTCACCAGGAGAACAAGGCCCTCTGAATCAATTAAAGTTGCACATGAGCTCACAGAGACTAAAGTAGCAAGCTGGGGCCTACACAGGCCGCAATAGGTCCTTTGAATAGGACATATATAACATATATATATATATATAACATTATATATAACATATATATATGTTATAGCTATTAGCTTAGTATTTTGGGGGGATTCCTGACTGTGAGAACGAGTGGGTCTCTGACTATTGTGCCTGCTCTTGGGATTCTTTTCCTCCTGTTGGGTTGTTGTGTCCAACTATGATGTAGTAGTCTTACCTCATCTTATTACATTTTATTTTGCCATGTTGGATGTTGTCTCTTGGAAGCTTATTCTTTTCTAATGACAGAGAGAAAGGGAGTGGATCTGATGGGGAGGAATGGGGCAGAGTAAGTGAGAGGAATGGAGAGAGGGTAAACTATAATCAGGATATATTGTATGAGAAAAGAATCTATTTTCAATAAAAGAAAAAATTGGGCAAAACCAAAGACTTTCTTTGCTGAATATCATTATAATTATGGTTAAGGATGAAGCCTGATACCACACATAGTGTCAGGTTTCAAAGAAATTTTGAATAATAAAGGGTTGTTATAGTGTAGATGCTCACAGAGGGCCTTTCTAAAGTTAATACCTATTTTGTATGGAAAGTGAGCAGATACCTCATTGCAAAGGGGTGTGATGCCAGTACCATTGCCTTTGACTTGACTTTATTGCTTTAGACAGCATGCTGATTCCTGGCAATCACCTTTGACTTTGGCCATACAAAGATATTTCAAAAGGAAATGAGAAAATATTCTGTCCTTCCCTGGCAAATGGAATTGCATTTCAGGAGCACAAGCAGCTGAAAGTTCAAGGCTTGTAAAAGCAGAGACTGACTGAGTTTAATAAACCACAGCAGCACCTGGATCATCCAGGCCGAAACATGGAAAATGCCACCAAATAACCAAAAGAAAAAAAAAGGTAAATATCAGGCTGTTAGAATCCTTAAAATGCTGTGTGTCGTACAGATCTGATAGAACGTCCCCCTTCCATTTTAAATGTTCTAGTTGATAGGCCACAATCTTCTGTGAGGGAGCTTGCTCAGAATGACCTGCCTATGAATTTT
This sequence comes from Meriones unguiculatus, assembly GCF_030254825.1. Taxonomy (NCBI): domain Eukaryota; kingdom Metazoa; phylum Chordata; class Mammalia; order Rodentia; family Muridae; genus Meriones; species Meriones unguiculatus. The sequence goes on from NC_083358.1 coordinate 120,419,905, forward strand.
ATTCATGCTGGGGTTTGTGAAGGGCATCTCACTTCGAGTCTTCATGTCCAGTCAGTAACTTATCTTGACAACTCTGTTTTAGGGAGAATAGTTTACTGGTTCTGACACTTCCACGGCAGCCTCTACAGTGTCTTTTAAGAGTGCCATTTTCTTTTTGCGCTTAAGCTTTTTTCTGAAGTCATATGCATTAGTGGCATTGTCAGTGTGGTGAAGCTTTGGAACACTGATGTTCATAGTCTTCCATTCTGTGTCTATTTGATGGGCAGACTGTGCCATCTTTCCAGTAGATTGCATGGACATTACTTGCAACTGGCTATGTTACAGGTGCACAGGCAACTCTACAAGGGTGACCCACAACCTGACAGAGTCTGATGGACAAGTTGGTCCTCAGCACCTTGCTTTTTCTTCCCCTCAGTTCACCTGTGATGGGAAAGTAGAGCATAAATGAATTGGAGAGAAGGCAGGGAGGGCTTTGGGGACCAGGGTGAGAAGAAGCCAACACAGTTTCTGTCCCACAGTTTTATGAGTCATTCTTTAGACATTGGTTGAAATTACAGAATGTTTATAACTGCTCCAAGCTCTGGGAGTGTCGCAGCCAAACAAAATATCTGAAAACCAAACTAAACCAATCAAGCAAGCAACCAAACCAAACCAAACCAAACCAAACCAAATGAACCAATTCAGCCAACCAAACCAAATTAATTGGGCCAATCCAAATCAACCAACCAGCCAACCAACTAAATCAACCAATTAACAAACCAAGTAACCAAACTAACCAACCAAACCAGCCAACCAACCAAATGAACCAACCCAACCAGCCAACTAACCCAAACAACCAACCAAACCAACCAGCTAACCAAATGAACTAACCAACCAAACAAGCCAACCTACCAAATCAACCAACTAACCAACAAACTAACCAAATTAATTAACCAACCCAAGCTGCCAACCAAACTAATCAACCAAACCAACCAACCAAAGAACCACCACCCCACGTTTCACACACAAACACGAAAGATGAAATCATTCAAGTCCCTGCCCTCACAGAGAAAAATAATACCTAGCAGCAAATAGTTGGGAAGTAAATGGATGTCTAGATTCAGGCAGTGACAGCAGGAGTGACAGCTGGAGGCAGGCACAGCTTCCCATTTTGTAATACTATTAAGCACTGCCTTAACCCAAATTGATTTCACCGACTTTAAGATTCCAGACTCTTTGTCTGACAAATGTCACACTTGTGTACAAGCATTTGCACTTTATTTAGAATGCCATTTTGAAGGGTTGCAAGGAAGAAAAAGGCCCAGTTTGCCTTTGTGGGTAAGTTCTGGGGAGAATTACCTCTGAGCAGAGTGGTCAAAACCTTTCCAAGAAAACCGGCAGGTGGCACCTGTAAAGCGCAGATGGGGAGAGCCATCCGCCCCCCCCCCCCCCCCCCCGTAGCCCCGACCGTCCAAGCTACCGGTCACCGGCGGGCTTGTTCGCGAGGAAGTGGGGGAGTTTGAGTTTTTTCAGACTGCGTGATTACACACCCGATTTCCTGACACCCCAAACACACCGAGGGCGGGTTTGTCTCCACACAACCAGGCAGTCAAAAGCATCTGCCTGACGGTCGGGAGCACTCTGCAAGGTGGGCACTGGCTCTGGGTTGCCCCCGCGCCCAGGTCTGCTCAGCCTGGTAGTCTAGGGGAGAAACAGTTCTCAGGACTCTGACCCACAGAAGTCACCAGAACGTGGGACACCACTTCACACCCCACCAACGCCCAACCCTCCTCCGGGGACAGTCAGTTGAGACCAGTGCGAGGCTCCTTCTCTTGTCCTTTTGCATTTTTCCCGTTCTGAAGCCGCTTCTCCTGCCCGGGTCTCCCTGTAGCTGCCTGGGGCCATCCCTCCCCTTCGCTCCTGTGATCCCACACCCCAGGGCGGGTAGCTGTCCCCTGAGACATCACAAAATCTGAGTGGCGGCGTCAGTAAACAGAAGCGGCGTGTTGTGGTCATTTGTAGCTGTGCGCTGGGGCCACAAACTCCATCTGTGGCGGGGAGGCGAGCTGCTCGGCTGCACTGCTGCTGCTTGTCTTAGGTGGCTGGTTGGTGACATTGGGAGGAGACCGCTCCGAGGGAGCGAGCCTAGGACGACGAGGAAGAGAGCAGGGCATTGGGGGTGGGGACGCGGCGACAGTGCCAGGGGGCGTGTGAGCTGCGGGCGAGGAGCAACTTCTCCCGGGCGCGCGCGGCGGGGCGGCGGGCGGAGCGTGAGCTGTTAGCCCGGAGCGGGGAGCTGGCAGCCGGCAGCGGCCCGCGCCCTGCGCGCCAGCATCCTCCGGGTTCCCAGCCCCGGGTGCTGAGCTCGCCGCTATAAATAGCAGGTTACAGCTTCTGCTCGGGCGCACACGCTCTCACTGGAGAACGCAGGAAAGTCATCCCGAAAAGTGTCTGCCGCTGCTATCGCCCCCTACTCAGCCTCTGCAAGAGGTAACATCCTACCTGGGATCCTGGGGCTCCGGGTAGGGAATTTTGCGGGGTGCGGCGGGTGAGGATGGGTGAATCCGGAGGCTGTGGGCACGCATCTGAGGGCTCAGGGTGGTGGAGGTGGGGACTGTGTCCTGCCTGTGAGGCAGCTGATGTGTTTCTTATCAAGTTTCCCAGCTTGCGACCGCTACCATCCCTTCAGCCTCGCCGCCCAGGGGGTGGCTTGTCAGGTTATCCCTGTGACCCCGGATTATTGTCTGCCGGCGCTCCCTCGGCCTGGCACTCACACATGTACTCACGCATGCACACAGACAGACCACACACGCACACGCACACACACACCACACTGCCAGGTGACAATGAGGTCTGGCCCAGCTGATCTGCCCAGGCTGTGCCCACCTAAGCGGTTCTTAAAAGGCTACATGGGTCTGCATGGGGGCTCCTTCTTAACCCTAGTCTGGCTGCCACCTGCTTCAGAGGAAGTGGTCCTGGTCTTTAAGGTGTGGAAGGGATGCTGGGGTCCCAGTTGACTAAAGAACCCCCTCGCTATGGCCATACCTAATCCCACCTTCAGCAACTCCTGGCCAAGAAAAACAAACAAACAAACAAACAAACAAAACAAATAAACAAAACCCAAACCCAAAAAACAGGCCTGTTTCCCCTTGGATTACCTTCATGCTCTACCTACCCCGAAGAGGAGTAGAGTAAAGAAAGAGTTAGGAAATCAGGACCTCAAAGTAAGAGGTGGTGGTTGGAGAATCGTTTGGAATCTGAATTCTGCACTGCAGCCTCCTTGAGCTCATCTGGCCCCTCTGGCAGGGCCGGGAACCAGAGTGAGTCCAGGAGTCTGCTTCTTGCGTGGACTTTGAGTTCGCAGTCAGTGCCAGAAGCACCTGAGTTTGCCCTTCCTCGACTTTGATTTTCCTTCCCTCCGGGAGGTGGTTTCTGCCCCTGAGCACACCCACTGATTTCTGTTTGGAGACAGAGCTTTATAGGTGAGGATGCGCATATTGATGAGATAGTTGCAGCCGCTCAAAACTTACTGGAAAAACCCCGACGAGAGAGGAGGCAGTTACTGTTCGTGGACCGAGGTTTCTTAAGGGCAAGGATGTTTTTGTTGATTTTGTCCCTCCAGCACCAACTTCCCAGGGAAACCCAGCGGGACATTCTATCATGCTTGTTTTTTTATGATCTAGAATGTTTCTTTTTCAATCTTTATCGTTTTCTTTCTCCTGCTTCCGGCTTTCTCCCTCTTTCTAAAATGCCATTTGAGGTTATTACTTGGGTATTTCATGCTGTTTGTATTTCCCCTCAGCATGCAAGAACTTATTTGTAAAGGTGTATCTTTATAAAATAAACAAAAGTGCCGAAGAGAGGGATGGGTTCATGTCTCATAGGATGGGCACCAGATGCCCCCCCTTCGTAGGTACACATCTACCTTTAGAGGACCTAACGGTTGCAGGAATCTTCTTAATGAATTCTGGAATCAGAATGGTATCAGTCTGAGTTGGTTCAGAGACTCATCAACAGAGTGGCTGCCTGATGGTGTCAGAGGGAGAGGCCAGAGAGGCTTGGGCGAGCAGGCACTGTCAGCTCAGTCCGTGTGGGAGGAAATACATTATCTCATGTTCTTAGGGATGTACTCCCGGGAAGCATTGACATAAAATCACAGTAATTGATCCGTGCCTCTGGGCCCAGCACATGGGCTTTAAACTCAAACCTGTTGGCCCTGTTGGTGTTGCAGTAAGCTAAAATGATTTGGAAAAAAAAAAAAGAAGAAGAAAAAAATGATTTTTATAGGATCTCTCTGTGTGTGAATTGTGTATCTGAATCTATATTTGTTTCTTGCTCTTTTCTTTTGGCCCTTCTTCTTCTGTATTTTGTTTTGTTTTGCCCTATTTTATTATTTTTTTGGATGCCTGTTATCTAATAAGAGACAGAAAGGGTGTGGATTCAGGTGGGAGGGGAAGTGGGGAGGATTTCTGAGGAGTTGTGGAGGGGAAAGTGCAATCAGAATATAATGTATAAAAAACTAGTTTCATTTAAAAAATAAAAAAAAACCTAGTCTCATTAAAAGAAAAGAAAAAAACAATGCTGTTTTTTTTTTCTGTGAATTTCTCTCAACTGTGACCTAATAGAGTGTCCTTGAAAGGTTATGCGTATGATGAGAAGCTAGAGGCTCTGTGTCATTGGGAAACATTTTCCAATTGAATATTAACATTCTGAATTGTATTCTCACTGATGAGCTTAAAGTGGTATTTATTTGTGATAAACTAATGGCCAACAAGGTGTTTGGAACAGGGCTTTGATTTTATCCTAACAAAATGAGAGCAACCTGATAAACCAAACTGAGTCTTGACCCCCAAAACATTTAAAGAATCACCAAAGTTCTGGACAGAAAATATTCTTAGAATGTTGGGCTCAGGACCACTTTGAGGATTCAAATTGACTGTATAAATCTTTAAATCTTACAAGATTCCTTTGTCAAAATGCTATCTGCCTCTAATACTGTAAACAGTCAGCTTTGGTTAGAGGACGATGCAATTACATTTTAGGTTTCTGAAATAGAAAGTGAAATGAAGCCAGCTATTTGTTCTACACTGTGGTGTAAATTCAAAGTTCTTGATTTCTCTTCTAAAATCCTGCATATTGCCTTTTAGCTCAAGTCAGGCCATTTCCCCCTCTTGGGTAGCAGTTAACTTCCACTGCCCTTAGGCAAAATCCTAGAAGGCAACTTGGTGAAAGACAGGAACAGCTGCCAACCCATCTTATCTCTTAGCAACCAAGTAGACATCAGTTCCAGGTAAGCATCCAGCAACTAAAAATGCAAAGTCCAAACAGGGGAAAATTGTAATTAGTGAGGAAAACGCTTTCTGCATATCTACCATGTTTGCCTTTTCCACTCAGTGGTACTAATAGTTAGATAAACAAGTGTCATATATTTTATAATCTGCATGGAATAAATGTCTGTCACTCATATAGCATTTTCAATTTCAATAATGACTACATGTTCAAAACATGTATTTTCTGTATTCTGTATCTTATTCTTTAAAAAGGACCGATTGCTCTCTTTAAAGGCCGAAAGAACTCACTCTAAAAGCCAGGTTGTTGTTGTTTTCTTTTTGCATGTTGCATTAGGAATCACTACCAGACAGCCCCTTAGCAGACACTCATTTCATATGTACTTTAATACTGTTCAATAAATAATTTCAGCATGGATATCTGTTTATAGATAAATACAAATGATAATGATAATGCTACAATTGGATTTTTGCATCTAAAAGTCATGTAGTCTTTGTGTTTCAAAACTTTAGAAAAAATATTTAGGCAGTGGAAAAACGTATAAGGAAGCTTATAAGCTTCTAAGGAGTCCCAGGCATAACTGGAGTCAAGCTATCCCAGCCCAGCCTCTTTATGCAGTTCTTGCCACATCTGTCTTTGCAGGGGGCCTGGGTTTGTTCCCAGCCCCTACAATGGTCAGCTCACAGGGCTTATAACTCCCATTTCCAGGGGATGCAGCCCTCTCTCATGGTCTTCCTCTGGCACCTACATATGCACATAAACTCATACAGGCACACATACATTCACACACACACAAGGCTACAGTGTTTTCTGAATTCTGACCAATCACAGACTAAGGAGTCTGAGACCATTGAAGGACGTCTTGTCTTTTATCTGGGGCACTGTGGCATCCCCAACCTCCTGCCCTAGGAGTACCTCCTTGTTGACAATATACACAAGGCTTGTGTGCTTATGGAGTCTTGACTTTACACCTTTCCAGTTGTCTTTGTAATTTTGCTGGCCTGTGGGTGTCACCTCAGCACAATGCAGTACTCTTAAATAACGTTTTCCAAACTTGTTTTCTTGAACTGTATTTGGAGGAAGCTGTTCTACCTACATGCCCTGATGGTATATTGGGGGCCATGCAGAGGACTAGGTGAGTGAACAAAAGACGTTGTGAGCTTCTCAAATTGTGAGCTCTGGTGGAATTTCCTTTGGGAATTACTTAAATTAATAGTTTCCACGAGGATGGAGATAACTTTTTAAATGGGAATCTTAACTATTTATCATCTATCTGTTATCTAGCATCTGACTACCCAACAAATTACCAATTAATATCTATCTATCTATCTATCTATCTATCTATCTATCTATCTATCTATCTATCCATCCATCCACTCACCTGTCTTCCTATTTTCAGCAAATAGCTGTGCAACAAGCTAACAGAGAAATGATTTAATGGTTTTCTATGATGTTTTCCAATGTTAGGACACACAGGCTATATTAAAGTCATGTTGATATTGCATCACTGAAGCAACAATAGCAATGAAAAAATCTTCCAAGATACAAAAGGAAATTGTATTAAAAACTTCTATCAGATGTTTACATAATGTAAATTTTAATTTAAATTATCACAAGGCATTTTTTATTTCTCAAAAGAGTGAGCTTTTCAAAGGTAAGTGGTCATAGTTTAAAAAGAGCTCTCAAAATTGTTCACTATGAAAATCGTAGCTGACTAAGACCTCGAAACGCTTCTCAGGGTGAGAACAGTGCCTCACAGTCAGTCAGGACAGGAACTCAGGCAGGGCGGGAACCTGGAAGCAGAAGCTAAAGCAGAGGCCATGGAGGAGGCTGCTTACTGGTTTGCTCCTTATGGCTTGCTCAGCCTGCTTTCTTATAGAAGCCAGGATGGCTAGCCCAGGGATGGCCCCATCTGCAATGGACTGTACCCTTTCCCGTCCATCAATAATTAGGAAAATATCCCACAGGCTCGCCTAGAGCCCACCTTACGGCGGCATCTTCTCAACTGAGGTTCCCGCTTTTCAGGTAACTCTAGATTGTGTCAAGTTGACGTAAAACTATCCAGCCCATGAAAAACAAAAATGAAAAACAAACAACAGCAACAAAATCTCAAACAACAGCACCCAAAACAACCTAACACCCATCCAGCTCTCTGAGTGTTTGCTGAGCTGAAACTGTGGGTCCATGGGAACACACTTGCCTAGTTGGAGGGAGAACTTGGGCAGTCCCCAGCACTACAAAATAAACTATCTAGAGCCCTTACAGTTACAGCTGGTGGCCCTGCGCGGCACGGCGGTCCAGGCAGGTGTGCATCCCAGAATCCGGGAGACTGATGCAGAAAGATCGCCATTCTAGAGTGTAACGTTAAACACCTGTCTTCCCTGGTCCTCGCGGTCACTCACAGCAAACGTGCTCTTGGTACTTCATGCATAGTTGCTGTTTAATTGTTGTCAGGCTCTGCGTTAGCAGACCAGAGCTCAGAAGTGAACTCCACTGACTAGCTTAGCAGGACATAAAAAGCCACGCGACATGAGGGAGAGGAAGGAAGACGGAGAGTCAGAGGCATCTTAACCTGGGGTTATAGCTTGTGCACTCCGGCAGACTAAAGCAGCCTGCAAGGAGGCATTAAAATATCATTTATAATTATCTAACATCACCTGCTGCCGTTCCAAACACCCTGATATGATGGACTCAATGATGTGTCTCACTTAGTTAAATAGTTAAAAAATTTTTTTAAGACCTTACAAAATTATATTATTTAAAAATGCTTTTGTAAGATTTATTTAGGTTTGTTTATGTGTATGTGTTTGCACACACATGTATGTAGGTGCACATACTCCCAAATGTGCAGGTCAGAAGTGGGTGTCTGCTATCCTCTGTCACTCTCTGACTAGTCATTTGAGATTGTCTCTTTAGCCTAATGCTGCCCTTTTCTGGGTTAGGCTGAATCCATCAAGCATCCCCTGTCACCATTACCTTTAGAGTTGAGGTTTCAGACATTCATAGGACATTCATTGGACATGTGGGTGAGGGATCTGAACCCTGGTCCTCATGATTGTTCCTAACCACTGAGCCATCTCTCCAGCCTCCCAATAAGCTATTTTCTCTAGGTGAAGCATAGCGTAAAAATGTCAGCTTTATGTGGTGTTGTATATCTATAATCCCCAGCACCCAGGAGGTAGAGGAAGAAAGACCTAGAGGAGTTCAAGGTCATCCTCAGCTACATAGTTGGTCTAAAGTCCCTGTGGCATAACAAGGGGGGGGGGCTGTCTCAAAACAAACAAAGAGAAACAAACAAACAAACAAAAACACACCTTAGCTGGTGACATAGTTCAGTGGCAGAAAACTTGGACAGCATAGGAAAGGCCCTGGTTTCAATTCTAAGCACCACACACACAAATACGACCTTAAAACAAACTGTTTCCTGTCTTCACTAACAAAATCTACATTTTTTTTAATGTTTACTTATCTACTTGAAGGTCTTAATGAGAGAGGTTGCTTTTAACAGTACGTATGATTTTATCTATTCTCAGCAGCCCCCTTTTTTTTTTCTGTTGAAACACTGAGGTTAAATATGTCTTTAAATTGTCTTCTGGTAAAGTTGTTTTAAAAGTGCATTGGCCCCTTTTGGTGTCTGTCCATGGGTGGCTGACATTGCAGACATTCGGCACCAGGTGGCAGTGTGCAGCGCTCAGCTGCTGTGGGTCATCTTCATTGAAGTCATTTTTAAAGACTTTCTTTTAAACTATTTATTTAATCATGGATGATTTAACCACCTTACAGTCTGCAAGCACATACACCTTAGAATTGTATTTTGGATAACTGTTATTTGAAATACTTTCAATATTTGATTGTAATATGTAGCACACTCTGCTTTTCTAACAAGTTTGATTACGAGAAAAACTCTTTGGAGTTAATTGAATTAGATGTGCCAGAATTTTGCTCATGATTGGGTGAGAGGAAAAAGAAAAATTAAACAAACACAATAAAAATAAAAGCGTATGGTCATTCTAAAATATACATTGTATTTACTCATTAAACATGCACATTTGACCCCTAACCCTTTCACAGCACACCTGACTTTTCCCCTAGGAATCACAGACTCTGATGCTTCCCCTGAGCTTCCCTCCATGTTGTATCTCTTTAATGCAACAGACAAACAAACAGACAAAACCAAGTGAGTTGAGCATAGTGGTATATGTCTGTAATTCCATCACTAAGGAAACAGAGATGAGAGGATAATGAGTTAGAGTCCATCTTGGGATACATAACAAGGCTCTTCCTTAAATTAACAAAACAAACAAAAGCAACACTACCAAGAATAAAACATGAAGGAAGGTAGGAAGAAGGAAGGAAGGAAGGAAGGAAGGAAGGAAGGAAGGAAGGAAGGTAGGAGGAAGGAAGGAAGGAAGGAAGGAAGGAAGGAAAGAAGGAAGGAAGGTAGGAGGAAGGAAGGAAGGAAGGAAAGAAGGAAGGAAGGTAGGAGGAAGGAAGGAAGGAAGGAAGGAAGGAAGGAAGGAAGGAAGGAAGGATAAATTACAATGCTTATGCTTACATCATCGTGGAATGTTTTCGGTGATAGCATGGTAAGAGAGCAAAGTAGACCAGCCTTGTAGGACTTATGACTCACTCTGCAGTGAACATTACTGAAACTATTTCTTCTTGATTAACCTGGTTGTAGACTTGCCTCTCTGTAGATGAATGATTGAATTATGAGTCATAACAGATATAATCAGTTCATTCACAAGCACAGCATGATGGAACAACTGTATCTTCTCCCTTTCTGGGTAATATGGGCTTTCAATCATACTCACTGCATGTGGCTACTGTAGGAATGGAGAGTGAGGGAAAATAGTCATCAACCAAAGCTGGTAATTAAGAGATGCTTTAATAATATTTATTCTTATTACATAAAATTTCAAAGCTCATGAGCCTAGTTCAGTGGACTCTTGTCTACCCCATAGCCAGATGCTATGGTTGTCCAATCAGAGCCATTTTTATTTTGCCTGTAATGTCACACATTTTCCAGTTTCTTTGGAGTTTGGGAGCAAATCATAAAAAATATATCCAAGAAAGCGTAGCTGTAAAACAGTTCTTTAGAAATTTAACTAACATAGTCAAGGTCATAGTTGGCTAGTAATAGAATGAATATAGGGTCAAGATGTGTCACAGAAGGTGATTTTAAGAGAAAATTCCAAGGATAAAAGGTCATTCTCTTCTTAGAAAACCAGAAATTCTGGCATCTTACAAGTTTGCTTGAATTAGAACTTATTATTTTTGGAAAAACTGTTTGAACATCTGAGAACTTGAGGCGTTGTTTGGGTGTCCTACCAAGCAAGCCTCACTTCCCAGTGCGTCTATAGACTTGCTGAAGGAGGCACCAGCCGGGGACAAACCAAAATAAAGCTCTCGGCTTTTGTTTGATTCAGATTCAAACCATAGTGATTTCTTCCCTGGGATGTGTTCAAAGGTTGCTTCACCCTTTATTCATGTTATTCAAGTCTCCTTTTCTACTTTATGCAAAAGTGAGAGTGAAGAGTGCTATATATTAAGTAATTAAGCCATTGAATTCTACTTGGTTTCCTTAAATGTTTTCCCACTCATTATTTTTCTGATTATAAGTGTAGTAAGCCTCCACTGACACAAGTAATAGACAAGTGTAGTTTAAAGAGGCAGAAAAAAAAATCACCCAAATCAACATTCTCAGCATTTTCTATTTTTTTCTAGAATTTTCTATGATTTTTAAAATAATGACTATAGTCTATTTGTGTGTGGCTTGAATTTTTTTTTAATTCAAATTTTTCTCCTTCAGATTGGCCTAGATACTGATTGATACCTGTTATCTCCAAGGTGCTCTGCTGGGCTATGTTCTCTTCATAGCAGTAAATAACAAAGATGGTTTCTTTGCCCATGCTGTCAAACAAGCTGAAAAAGAATGTTATGTAGGAGCTGAGGAGTGGCCCGTTAGCTCAAAGTGCTCGGTGCACAACAGTGAGGACATGGGTGTGTAAGCCCGGAGCCCCATAGAAGATGGCCATGTGGTGCAAGTGTCTGTAATCCCAACACTCCTATAGAGAGATGGGAGGCAGAGACTGAACCCCCAGGAGCTTTTGGTCCAGTTTGCCTGGCCAAAACAAACCAAAACAACAAAACAAAACAAAACAAAACAAAACGCAACCAACTTTCCCTGCTTCCAAAACAGGGGAAGGTGAGGACAGATGCTTAGTTGTCCTCTAATTCCCACATGCACGTTATGACATGCATTCGCACCAGCATTCACACAGAGGAATACACACACGTCATATGCACACACGGTACCATTCAAACACAAGGACATAGACACCAACATACACACACACATCAGGGAATTGTCATTTAGTAATTAGAGAAATTCTTCTTAGATTTTAGATTATTAGTGTTGATGTGTGTCTGTGTGTTTTGTTTTGTTTTTGTTTTTTTTCTGAAAAAAATTTTTTTGAGCCAAGGTTTCTCTGTATAGCATTAGCTGCCTTGGACCTACTTTGTAGACCAGGCTGACCTCAAACCCACAGAGATCCACCTGCCTCTGCCTCCCTCAGTGCTGGGATTACAAGCATGCGCCATCACTCCTGGCTATTGGTGCTGATTTCATTGTTACCAAATTGTGACTAATATTTTCTTTTTGATCTCACTTCCCAATATTCTTTCCCCCCTAAAGGAGCAATTCCTAGAAAGAGCATATTGAGTAAAGGACATGAAACTTTTAAAAGCCCTCACACTTACTACCAGATTATTTTCCAGAAGGCTTGCATTCTCATAGAAAGACTTGTCATTTCACCAGCACTAAGGATACTAAAAATGAGTTAATTCAAATGGGGAAAGTGAATTTAACAACAGAGGCTAAGACTAACTGATAACTGAGACCCTCTAGAGGCCATTCATTATATAAATCCTATTGATTGTCAGTGTCCATGTTAGACATTCATTCTGTGTGATAGCAACAAAGGGTGTCGGTCTTATCACTCATCATTGGCTTTTATTTATTTCGTGCTGGGTGTTGAACCAGGGCATCATATGTGTCATTCACTCATGAAGATTTATTCCTCGACCCCTCTTCCACTTTAAAAGTTGGGAAATGTTCTTTGGGGGATGCTAACTAAACTACCTAAGATCACACAATTGGCTAGTAGTAGAATGGATGTATGAGCAAAGTTGATTCTAGCTTAAAATCTAGACCTTGAAGTCTAGGAAGATAACTCAGTGAACAGAATGAATGCCTGAGTTTGGATCCCCAGCACCAATGTACAAACTCTGGGGTGGTGGTGTGCCCCTGTAACTCCAGCTTGATGGGGAGTAGGGCATAGACAGGTGTATCCTGGTGCTCCCTGGGTGACCAGCATAGCCAAAATGGAAAGCTCGGGGTCTAGCGAGAGACCCCATTTCAAAAACCAATATGGAGGCTTTGGCTTCTACAAGCGCATACATGGGTGAGCACACACAGGTCCATACATATGCACCGAAAATACACATACACATACCCCTCCCCCCCCATAATCTAGGCTTTTATGTGATATGTTTCTTCTTTATGGCTCCACTGAGTGAGACTGAATGCCATGCAATCCTTATTTTCATTCTCATGCTATAATCCAATGCTAATTCTGTGTTCAGCATGGCTGTACATTAAGACCCTGGGTTTCTTGTCACCAAACTGTCATTTATGTAGTGGTGATATTGAAATTTTGCTAGTTATGTTACTTGAATCTTCTTTGTGTAGAAGATTGAAAATGTGGTTGTGGTTTAGCCAAATAACCTGTTTTTCTTATGGCATTTTGAGTGTAAAAACTGTATTTTTTAATCCACAAAGAAGCTTCTGATGTCTCTATTTTTCTTTAAAATGATTCATATCTAATTATTAAATCCTTTTCTTTTTTCTCTCATATATCCAACATTTTCCAGTGGATAATATCAAATAAACAATCAACTGAAATTGGTCTTAAAAATAGGCAGTTTTTTTTGTTTTTTGCCATAACAATCTTTAAATATGATACTTATTCTTCATCTGGTTTTGATTCTATCAGTGGTACTAAAAATTCTTAGCCTGCATGTGTGGACACATCAAATACTTCTACACTTGCTTTTATAGGCTTTCAGTTTCGGTATACCCATTTCATTCTAGTGTTTTTTTTTTCTGCAGGATTAAGTGCCATTTTTAGATCTTTACATCCTGTACATTTGAGACCTCATTTTTAGTACTTTTCTCCCTCCCCTCCAATGTTCTTAAGACACTCTCATTGATCTTTCTTCCAAATTAATTTTAGAATAATTTTGTAATCCAATATACTTTGGAGTTTTAATTGAATCTTATTGAGTGGATAAATGGAATTAAGGAGAACTGCCAACTTTCAAAGATACAGTCTTATCTAAATCTCACTGAAAGTCTTACTTTGGCAATGTTCCATGCTGTGTATAAGGACACATAGCAGACACCAACAGTCTTGTCTAAATATTTTCCCTTTTTAGCATCCACTCATATAACTGACCAAGGAATCAGGCATTATGTATTGATAACCTTGGCTTTGCTCTTTACTAGCTTTCAATCAAATGAAATTGGCCATTTTGAACAGGTTATTTTCATTTTGTTTTTAGTGCTACTTTATATCTTTGACTCATGGTATTACAGAGGCACAGGAAGCCTGAAGGCTATATCCTTGAGTTCAACATATATTTGTTTTAAGTATTTCACTTTAACTTAAGAGTGTAGATTCAGTACAAATATTTAAGCAGTAATAGCAATAATAGTTGAATTCCTTAACCAGATAACTAATGAGGTGTTACAATACAGTTTATAAATATACAAAATTTTGTATAACAACTAAATAAAATGTAACAGATATTACCTCAGGGGTGATTTTATTTCTTGTATTAAATCTGACAAAAATCACCTGTAAGATAATCAACTCTGGCTTGTTACAAATGTGTGGCAGGGCTGTCTGTCTTGCCTGGGGCTATTGTTTATCATGTGGTCCTGTATATTAGCTATAAAATTCCTAAAAACAAAAATCGCCGAGAAATGTTTTCATATGCACAATGTGTTTATGTGTTTCTCAAGGGCTACCTCCCTTTCTACACTAACACCTATTCTTTGACCTTAGCATAGGAAACCATTTGTATATTGAAATCACACAAGAGAAAAAGCCTTTCTTTTCTCAAGAGGACTCATCCCATTTTCTCGAGGCTGAGACTTTTTAACTCTGACTGCACCTGCTTGGGCTAGTATCAGGAAGCTGCCAAGAGACAAGTTTTTTCAAGCGGTCTTCAGGTCTGTGTCACGCCTGTAGTCACATTATTTCAAGGGTAGCTCCTTTGTGTGATGGAGATTGCTTATGGGAACTGCTATTCTGAGCTATGCATTTTGGTGTCCTGCAAGAGTTAGGGTCTTCTGGCTGTTTAAAACAGCAAGAGCGTATGCATAGGTGAGTCTCCAGGTAAGAATATACTAACGTCCAGGGCTAGGTAATTCAGCCTGTCACAGAGGAAGACAAGAGCTTCTAACTAGTTTCTGATTATTTGCTGTTTTCTATGTTCCATTTTGCATGCTTCTATTCACTTGTATATTTGAAGCATGGAACAGCAGAAGAGATGAAAATCATCCCAAAGCTTCAAGGGAGTTTTTCTCCACTTGTTTAAATTTCTCTGGCAGAAGCTCTTGGAGATGTGATGCTGAGAAAGAGTGTGTGAGAGGAAAAGAGGATGCTGCCAACCAAAGACACTGTGGCGGGGCTTTAAATCACACATTAATTTGGGGCTCGTATACATCAAGAGCAAGCTGGCTGGCTAAGCTAGCTGAAACAGCATGTTCGGGTTCAAGTGAGAGACCACGCCTTTTTATGTACGGTGGAGAGAAACAAAGAGGACACACAGCTTCCTGTGGTCAGGAGAAAAGAGAGCTTGTGGAGACACGGTGGTGTCACTAGACCATGCTATGAATAATCGTCACTCCAAAGAAGTCACGGTGTGTTTTGATTCTGATGCCACACATCCTAGCAATAGGCTGGAAATCTCTTGCATTTATTAAAAATGTCTGAACTGAGCTTTCGTTTGTCTAAATCAAGACTCCAGTGATTTTGGTGAAATCATCATGTAGTGTTTGAGTCTCTGTGTTAGTCAGCTTTCTACTACTCTAACAAAATAATTGAGGTAGTTAAATTAAAAGAGAGTAAACGTTTGTTTTGGTTCAGAGTTTTGAGAGGTTCTGTCTGTGGTCTGTTGGCATTGTTTCTTCTTGGGACTGAAGCTAGTTAGAACATCATGACAGGAGCAGGAGAAACTGCCCATCTCATGACAGCCAGGACATGAGAGACCAAGAGACTGGTGTCACATAATAATAATAATAATAATAATAATAATAATAATAAAAATAAAAATAAAAATAAAGCACATGTTCCAAGTGACCCAATTGAACATTACCAAGCTGAGGTTCAAGTCTTTATCACATGGGCCTTCAGGGGACACTTAGACCTGAGTTACTGCAGTTTGTTATTTTACCTATTATGTAGACAGAAGAATCAAGTGAGATCATATTTAACACTGTCTTATAAAATATACTATCAAAGTCCAATATTAGCATTGATGATCATTAAAAATGTATCATTTTGTTATTTCCTGTCTTTAGAATCAGAACTTAGAGTTCAATTACAGCTTGACTTTTTACTTCATTTAGATTTTATTTGTGTGTGTGTGTGTGTGTGTGTGTGTGTGTATGTGTGTGCAGGTGCCAGAGGAGGCCAGAAGGTGGTGTCAGATCCCCTGTACCTGTGTTCAGGTGGTTGTGAGCTGCCTGATATGAGTGCTAGGGACTGAGCTCACGTCTTCTGTAAGAGCAGCAAGAGCTCTTAACTGCTGGGCTGTCCCTCCAGCCCCTCAACTGCAGCTTAGATGTGCCAACAATATTAAGTTATTCTGCATGAGAGAGGTATGTGGCTGAACATGTGCAGTAGGAGAATGTATTTGTTTTAGCGCACCATTAACTAGAAATTTGAATTATAGACACAATCGTCTCTATGAGCATATAAATAAAGTACTACATTTTGTACAAGATTTACCGAGAGTTTATCAAATTGATGATGAGCATAATATGCTCTTAAAATTGAATTTAGGTGTCTTTTGTCAGATCAGGATAACAAAAAGTTTGTAAAACTTTGAATTTAGCTGAGCTTGTAGAGCATATGCATTCATTTGATACTCTCCCCATTGTTCTCCATAGCCTTGTACTTGACTCATTTCCCTTGTTACCTGTCTGGTCCTTCTGGGCAGATGAGCTTCAGTCTTCAAACTAGAGACACTGAGTGGATTACAAATGTATAATTTTCTAAGTTATATGTTTGTATGTATTTTCATGTAAAACAAGTTTCAATCAAAGGCAAGGGACATAAACTTCAATGCTGTGTCTTCTGGCAGCATTTTTGTTTGAAAATAGTTTGCATCTGCTTAAGCTTAAAGCTTGACTTAAAATCAAATGATGGGGATAATGAGATGGCGTGCCTGGTAAAGGTGCTTGCTACCTAAACTGACCACTTGAGTCCCTGGCTCTCATGTTGCAAGCAGACAATAGACTTTGGTTGTTGTCCTCTGACCTTTGTATGTCTACCACGGTGTCCATATGTATACAAAGAGACACACACAGTTTGAACAGAAATGATCTAATTGAGTAATAGTTTTATATTTGAAAATAGAAGATCAAGGATTATCTGTATGTGAAATCACAAAAAAAAAAAAAAACAACAACAACAAATTTGGATGACAAGTCAGAGTCTGATCAATTGGATTTTAAGCCACTGCTCTTTGGCACTATCAATCTTGCAAAGAAGCCATAAGGTGTAAATACAACAAAAGACATGAAACTCACACTGTTTGAGGATCAGTGTCCTCAGGAAGTAGTGAATCTTAGAGCTACTTGAAGTAATAAAGACATGGTCTTGAAGTAATAAAGATAAGTTAGACAGTATTTTCTACGTTGTAGGAATAGAGTTTTAAACAAAATTCTGGCACCCCAAGTTGAAACAAAATATTCTATGATTATAAGCTCATTTTCTAAGTTCACAATTTAAAAGTGTTCTTACTTGTAAATGTTAAGGGGATTAATCAGACTTCTTGGCTGTACCAAGGAGAACATGTGTAAAAGCCAGGAGTGTGGAGTGCATTTGAGTGTTGATACTGGCTCACATGCCAGCACGCATCTTGCCTCTAGATTACTTCTCCTCCTGCTGTGTCAGTGCGTGGTATAGGCAGACTGGCTCCTGGTTCATCATGGGGAAAAGGCATGGGGAAGGGACCAGTTCCTCTTAGCAAGAAGAGAAGAGAGAATATGGGGAATGCTGACACTCATTTGGTTTTCTCTTCCCCCCTTTGGATTCAGCCCAGGACTCTTGTTTGTGGGATATTGACACCATATCTAGTTCATCTTCAATGGAAAAATGTTCACAGAGATACCCAAAGGTGCATCTCAGTAATGTCCTGGGTATACTCCTATCCAGTTAAATTCAAGGTTGAAATAAAATATCACAGTTTTTATTACTTTATTGGGGATTTTTATTTGCTTTTGGTATTTTTACTTTTAGTTTCAGTTAATCATTGATTCTAATGCCCAGTAGGACTTACTGTATATAATAGTCTCATTATTGTTTTAATAAGTGAATATTCAGTATAGTAGGGTTATTTTACTCAAGAAAAATCACATAGGTGGTCTAACAATGGAGATGAAGATCTAGACAAACTTGACTTAGCAGTAAATCCTTACAATTTTAGGGAGAATTTGGGATTGGAAGAGTCATTGTGTGTGTGCACCGTGTGGGTACACTCCATCATGTGTATGGGCCTCCTGGAGCTGGAGAGAGAATGTCATGAATGGGTAGAGGGCAATAGCACTTGTGCAGGGCTGACCATGTCTCATCAGACACTTGCTAAACCCATTGTTTAAACATGCTCTACTTTTCGGTAGGACATTTGTTGCCCTGGCACTAGAGCCTGTGCAAGGTGGACCAGTGAAATTCTCATCACACTTGGAGGTAAACTTGGGCCAAGACTTGCAAGGTGTTTTTATGATAGTGGTAGGGCCAGTGCTTGTCCTGGTGAGGATGTGTACTTGTGAGAAATAACAGTAGAAAGTTGAGATACACAAGACCAAAACAAACAAACAAACAAACAACAAAACAACAACAACAAACCCAAACACGTATTTATGGGAACACACAAAACCAGAGCAATCTATTTTGATAAAAATAATATCTTGTTTGTTTGACATTCTGAGTTGCACATTGATTGTTCTCCTTACAGTTGTGTGACCAAAGTATTGTTTCCCTCACCTTTCAGGAGGAGACGCGACATTCAGAGAGGTAGTTTATTATGTTACAGGCACACACTAAGTAACTGATAGGTTGAGGCTTCTAAGCAAATTCCTTAAAACACTTGAGGACATACCCTTGCCATCTGCCCAGCAGAAGTAAGGACTCAAGAGTTCAGAGTTCAGCCTTCTTCAGTGAACTTCCATTGTTGGGAAGGAAAATACTTATCCTCCTGCCCCACCCCCAAGGCTTGCAGCCAGGGTGGCAGAGGCAAGCAAGGCCTTGCCTGTTGTTTGTGAACTGACAATGTGATCACTCCAATCCTGAGGGAGTTTGCCTAAAAACAATATTCATCTGTAGGATTTTTCTTTTCTTCAAGTTGTGAAAATGCTTGTTGGAGTTTTACTAGAGCCACACTGTTGAGTATATACCTAATATCTGGAGATTCGTGGTGATTATGAGCATGAAATTGTCCAGCAGTTGGAAAGCTTTAATCATTCACTTTGATCATTCTAGGCCAAATTTTGTTTCATGGCCTAAAAAAACCATCATGGTTGAAGAAAACATGTGCTGTGCTGTCCACAGGAGCTTTGGAATCCAATCTGCTTCTCTTACACGCTTGTTTCATGAGCATTGGGCACGCTTAAAAACTTGACTCATTGCTGAATTTTCTACTCAGAACATTCCACGTAAGTGGAAGTAAATGTTAACTTGTGTAAAGTGCACTGGCTAAAGCTGTCTATAGATGATGGTGGCTAAATGCAGAACAGCCACAGTACATGCTAGATTGTTTTCCCTCCTGCTGTCTTAGAAGATACGTGTTGAGCACAAAATATATTTTATTTTTAAGAAGGCTTTGTTTACCCCAGATGGCATCAGTGCTGCTGGGAGTTTATTTGTGCCATGGTTACTTATAGTACGAATATCATGGGGACTCAGCTACCGTGCAAGAACAACGTATTTGGAAAAAATAAGCACATCTCAGGTGGCAAGCCTTCATTAAGATAGGCATGAATTAATTCTGTCCTGTGAAGGATCCTCGGTCTTCTAATGAAAGGCAGTTGTGAATTAGCATTGCATAACTGTGGTGTGCAGATCTGTTTGTGGAGGCTTTTGTGACAATCCTTCAACACATATGCTTAATCTTGGGAAGAGGGTAAAAAGCTTTCTGGAATCGTAAAAAGAATGTGAGTTTTTCAGCTGCATCATCATTCATTGAAAGAACAGGGGAATGTGTATGTGCATGTCCTCTGAATTAATAGATAGGAAGGTTCTCTCTTCATCCTAATGAGTCTTCGAAGAAGACATCTGCAAAGAACGGACTGAAGTTTTCCCCACGGGGAGATTAATGTTTTTCTGTGCAAAAGCAGATGATCCAAAATTCCTTTGCTCTGTGGCACTCCGAGCTGCATAATCTTACAACCTCATCCCCACCCTGTAGCTGTGTTCCATATAACTTTTGTTTGAGGATCACAGCATCTGGTTGCAAAGCCCTATCCGGCCTAGATCCTAGGATTCTGTCTGATGCATGAAATCAGAAGACAGTGTGTCTGCTGCTCCCGCCAGTAGTGCTGACAGGTTCTGCCTCTCCAAGTGTCTTGGATTTGCTGCTTGCTTCACCAGCATCAAAGCTGGGTAGAGGGAACTGTTGTATGTAGGAGTGCATCCTTGAGACCTCTCATTTGTTCATTTCTGAAGTAAACCTAGACATGGTTCCTTTAATAACGTACCACCTGTTTTGCTTTGCTCATGCTTCCAGTCAGTCTTTTGTCCTCTTCTAGGCTGAATTAAATCTGCACATTTGCTCTCAGTTTCGTTCCCTCCTGCAGCCCAAAGGTGGACATTTCCTTCATCTCCTGCATCTTTCTCTCTTCTCATTCCTATTTTTGCCAGTAAATATAGTCAATATTTTCACCTGTTCAAACAAACAGAACTCCCTTTTCCTGCTTTACTCTCTTCCATGGGAGAGGACTAAGCACGGAGGCAGGATGTTGAAACTCTCCCACAGCTGCCATCTTAGTGTGGTCTCGGCTGCATCTCCACAGCTCCGGTGAAAGATGGTCATTAATGTCATTGAGCGAAAGACTTTGTATATCTTAGTTATTTCTGACTTTAATTTTACTTGGCAATTTGGCAGTGTTAGAGATGGCTTTGACTCTCCCTTTTAAAAATATTTTCTTGACTTTCTTTTTTACATCATGGTTGTAGCCCCCTTCCTCTTCTCCTCCCCGTCCCACCCTCTCTTCCTGTTTTCCCTATCCCCCTCTTCTACTCCTCAGAGAAAGGGGAGCCCCTTTCCTACCCATCCTCCACATCATATCAAGTTGCATCAGGACTGAGCAAATCTTGTTCCCCTGTGGCCTGGCAAGGTAGCTCTGCCCAGAGAAAGCCATCAAAAAGCAGGTAACAGAGTCCATGTCAGAGCCAGCCCCCATTCTTCTTACTAGGGAACCTATATGAGCACGGAGCTGCTCATCAGTTACATCTGTGTAGAGAGCCTAGGTCCAGTCCACACATGGTCCTTGGTTGATGCTTCAGGCTCCACAGGCCCCCTTGGTCCCTGGTTAGTTGGCTCTGTTGGTTTTCTTGTGGAGCTCCTGTGTACTCCGGGTCCTTCTAGCCTTCCCCTAACTCTTCCACAAGGCTCCCTGTGCTCCACACAATGATTGGTTGTAAGTCTCTGCACCTGCTTCCATCAGCTTCTGGGTGAAGCAACTCAGAGGACAGCTGTGCTACACTTCTGTAAGCACAGCAGAGTGTCATTAATGGTGTCAGGGTCGGCTGTTTCCCCTGGGGTGAGTCTCAGGTTGGGCCAGTCATTGGTTGGACATACCCTCAAGCCCTGTTCTATTTTTGTCACTGTACATCTTATAGGTAGGGTAAATTCTAAGTGGAAGTTTTTGTAGGTCCTGTCTAGTTAGAGGGGTCATTCTCCATGACCCCTGTTACTATGAGTCTCAGTTAGAGTCACCCAGACTTTCCTGATACTGAATTCTTCTAAAATTTTAATATTTGTATATGAAATAGCATGAATATATGCATGTGCTAATAAGAAAAACTAAGCATGTCTATGCATGTCCACACACACTTGAATGATGCTAATCATTGGTCAATTTGCATAAATCTGACATCTTGTGTTGCCTATTATAATCTTTGTTTCCATGAACATGACATATCTCTCTTTGGTAGCATATCTACGTAGGTCCATCCTTTGTTACCATGAGGTCTGCATATCCTGCATTACACATACTCTTAGCTGTCCTATTTTAACTGTATTTTTTAAAATAATATCTCTTTTAAGAGTATATGCTCTTCTTTTTGTTAATGGCATGTAGAAATAGTATTGATTATAGTGTGTTGATTTTGCTGCCACATATTTTACTAAATTTTCTTACTTTAATATTTTCATGCAATTTTACTGTTTTCATGTACATTTATTGCAGTGGATGTCTATGGTTAGAGTATCCTCTTGGCTCCTGTTTTCCTTAAAGTGCTGCTTATGCTGTTTGCCATTGAAGGGTACTGTTAGGAATTCCACCGCTCTGCAGTTCCCGTCCTGACTTCCTCCAATGATGGACTGTGATCTGGAAGTGTAAGCAGAATAAACCCTTTCCTCACCAACTTGCTTTGTGGTCATGGTGTTTTGTTATAGCAATAAAAACCCTAAGGCAGCATGCCTGGTCTGATTGCCCACAGAGATCAACCTTTGGGTGGTGGGAAGGGTGAATAGGGTAGATGACAAAAATTCAACACAAGATATCTATCCCCTTTCCACTTTCCTTCTTCTTCAAATTTATCAAATAGTTTTCAATCTGTCTTGCCTCTTTCTCAAAATTCAGTTCTAGCTTTTCTTTCTATGCATCTCATGCATAGTTATTTTTATCTTTTAGATATCTGAAGTATAAGTGTCTTATAGATTTTTTTGTTGATTCTTACAGTAGACTGTTATCTTGAGTTTTGATTCATTTTTATAAAATATGGGCATATTTCTGGTTAATTTTAAAAGTAGCTCTTAAGGGATTTGAGGATCCTTTTCTCCAGATAGGATTTATTTGTTTCCATAAGACATTACTGACTGCCTGCTTCCCCAAGCCCTGTTTGTAGGAACAGCTGCACTCAAACCCCAGGCTTATGCAAAAGAATAATTATGTAAACAGTTCTTTTTGAGAGGCTATCAATACTGTTTCCAGCTCAGAGCTTTTCTTATCTTTTTCCTTAGTGGGTAGGTGGACATTTTCCAACCTATTCTATATACAGAGCCCTTCTCTTTGAATGTTACTGTTAGGAGGAGGCTTCAAGTCACTTGTTATACATGACAGAGGTCTAAGGCCTTAATAGCCTCCTATGCCCAGACCTGAATAATCGTGAATGCTTTTTAACCTATCCGAATGCAAAACTCTGAGGTGGATGAAGGGTTCCTCTCTCATCTTCTCCATGCTTTGTCTTCTTCCTATTTACTTCCCTTCATGTTTTGAGCACTTCAGGGTTCTATCCAATTCTCATTTCCTAGTTAATCTTATGAGTTATATCTTTAGTATTATTCTTTACATGATATATTTATTTCATATTCACTGCTGTTTTGCCTGCATGTATGTTTGCTCAAGGGTGTCAAATTCCCTGGAACAAGAGTTACAGACAGTTGTAAGCTTCCATATGAGTGCTGGGAATTGAACCCAGGTCCTTTGGAAGAGTAGCTAGTGTTCTTAGGTACTGAGCTATCTCTCCATCTGGTCATGAGTTATGACTTTAATTCACAGTCTTCTGTTATCTTTGTGTGGGAGGGACCCGTGTTGGAACTCTTCACCAATATCTGCCTAGTGTTTAGCATAGAATCTAGTCCAAAGAGAGAAAGGCCAGTTTGTAATGATTGTTTGGATGGGTAATCATAATGTCTGTACAGAGTCTGAGTGGGTGGTTGAACTATGAATGGGAGTGGTTGTAAAAATCACAGCATCATAAAGCCCAAATGATCTTTGTGCCAGTTTCCTGAGGGGGTTGACTCTCTTCTTGGTAACTATGTTTTTGGCTTTTGATTTGTCTACACCTTCATGCAGTAGAAAAGCTGAAGCTTTTTTTTTTTTTTTTTTTTTCTGTTTCCTTTAGCTCCATGTATTTGTGACGAGTGTGGGCTTGGGGACCTCTCAGCAACTCCTGTAAGTGATGGGGTATTTCTTTCTGCAAATGGGGGTATTACTGAATTTATTTTAGTAGATTTTGATGAATTATTATTGGCTTTTTTTCCCAATTAACTCTAGGACCTTCTAGTTTGTGAGTGACTTTATTAAATTGGATGTTTGGTCTTGAAGTCTCCACTTCAAGTGGGGCAGATAAAATAAAATTAACTTCTGCAAATATTCAGAGCATGCAGCTCCTTGAATACATGGAAGAGCAGCTTAAGCCAATAGAGCATGACTCAGATACTGGCAGCTCAGGACTGGCTGGGAGATTCTTCCCACAAAGAACAGTTTTAGAGAACAAGTCCTTACTGGGGAGAGACAAACAAAAGATGCTAGGAACCTCTGGCTTTGCCAAACAAGAGGTGACAGGCCTGGCAGGCAGTATTTGTGCCCCCCTCCAAGGCTTTGCATGCAGTAGAGGGAGGAAGACCTTGGGATTGACAGAGCAGCCATCAGAAGGCCTGTAGCTAAAGACAAGCTGCTACAGTCTCAGGATCTGCAACTGAAAGATATCTCAACAAGAGAGCAAACTTCCAGGGCTTTTCAAAACAAAACGGTTATTGTGCTTAATCTTGGCTATTTTTTTATTAATTACAGTTTATTCACTTTGTATCCCAGCTGTAGACCCTTACCCCATCCCCTCCCATTCCCACCCTCCCTCCCTTTTCTTCTCCTATGCCCCTTCCCCAGTCCAATGATAGGGGAGGTTCTCCTTCCCTTCCATCTGACCTCATCTATCAGGTCAGGCTTCATTGTCTTCCTCTGTGGACTGGTAATGCTGCTCCTCCCCTCAGGTGGAAGTGATCAAAGAGTCAGCTTATGAGTTCATGTCAGGGATGGTCCCTTTTCCTATTACTGGGGAACCCTCTTGGACACTGAGCTGCCATGGGCTACTTCTGTGCAGAGGTTCTAGGTTATCTTCATGCATGGTCCTTGTTTGGAGTATCAGTCTCAGAATAGACCCCTGTGCCCAGATGTTTTGGTTCTGTTGCTCCCCTTGTGGAGCTCCTGTCCTCTCCAGGTCCTACTATCTCCCCCTTCTTTCATAAGATTCCCTGCACTCTGCCCAAAGTTTGGCTTTGAGCCTCAGCATATGTTTTGATACCCTGCTGGGTAGAGTTTTTCAGAGACCCTTTGTGATAGGCTCCTGTCCTTTTTCATGTTTTCTCCCTCTTCTGATGTCCATCTGGTTTGCCTTTCTGAATGAATATTGAGCATCTTACCCAAGGTCCTCCTTCTTGCTTAGTTTCCTTAGGTGTACAAATTTTAGTATGCTTATCCTATATTTTATGTCTAATATCCACTTATAAGTGAGTATATACCATGTGTGTCTTTCAGCCTCTGGGTTACCTCACTCAGGATGATCTTTTCTAGATCCCACCATTTGCCTGCAAATTTCATGATTTCTTTCTATTTAATTGCGGAGAAGTATTCCATTGTGTAAATGTACCACAATTTCTGTATCCATTCCTCAACTGAGGAACATCTAGGTTGTTTCCAGCTTCTGGCTATTACAAATGAAGCTGCTATGAACATGGCTGAGCAAATGTCCTTGTTGTATACTTGAGCATCTTTTGGATATATGCATAGGAGTGGTATAGCTGGATCTTGAAGTAGCACTATTCCTAATTGTTTAGAAAGTGCCAGATTGATTTCCAAAGCGGTTTTACATGTTTACATTCCCACCAGCAAAGGAGGGTTCGCCTTTCTCCACATCCTCTCGAGCATGTGTTGTCACTTGAGTTTTTGATGTTAGCCATTCTGATGGGTGTAAGGTGAAATCTCAGGGTTGTTTTTATTTACATTTCCCAGATAGCTAAGGATGCTGATCATTTCTTTAAGTGTTTCTCTGCCATTCATAATCCTCTATAGAGAATTCTCTGTTTAGTTCTGTACCCAGTTTTTAATTGGGTTACTTGATTCGTTGCTGTTTAACTTGAGTTCTTTATATATTCCTGATATTAGACCACTGTCAGATATAGGGTTGGTGAAGATCCTTTCCTAGTCTGTAGGCAGTTTTTTTTGTTCTGGCAACAATGTCCTTTGCTTTACAGAAGCTTTTCAGTTTCAGGAGTTTCAGTTTCCATTTATTGGTTATTGTTGTTCTTAGAGCCTGTGCTGTTGTTCTGTTCAGGAAGTTGTCTCCAGTGCCAATTAGTTCAAGGCTCTTACCCACTTTTTCTTCTAATAGGTTTAGTGTGTCCATTTTTATATTGAGGTCTTTGATCCACTTGGATTTTAGTTTTGTGCAGGATGATAAAGATGGATCTATTTGCATTTCTTTTTGGGGAGTCTTAGGGGGTGTGGCCTTGGGGGTATTATGTCACAGAGGTGGTCTTTGAGAGTTTAAAGACTCAAAAAAAAATCCTGGCTAGTTTAAAGAACTTGCTGGGTCATTCCTTTTCCTCGAATGCTTGAAGTTGGAGAGTTCTGGCCAGAGTAAGAGACAGGCTTAGCTAGCCATGAGTTTCTAGCAAGAAGTAACCACTGAAAAGAACAGTTCCCTGGGGAAAGTTCTCCAAGCAAGGATCCGGGCAGCATGGCTCTTTAGATACAGAGCAATTTCAAAAGACTAGAGTGGGAAAGATTTTATTTGGTTTTTACTTGTCTTTGTTTTTTTGGTGGATGTAATTTAAACTTTATTTTTTTTTTCTTAGAGACAGGATTTTTCTGTGTATCCTTGGGTCTCCTAAACTCACTTTGTTAGCAAGGTTAGCCTTGAACTTACAGAGATCCACCTACCTCTGCCTCCCTGAGTGCTGGGATTACAGGCGTGTGCCACTGTGGCCGGCTCTGTGATTTAAAACTTACACACAATAATCATAGAACCATCATTCCCTGCTATAGAGCACCAAAAAGTGTACACTGCCAACTGCTCCCCACTCCTCCCTCCTCCCTGCTGTCTCTGGTTCCTGGCAACCACCATTCGACTCTCAACTTCTATGACTCAAACTGCTTGGACTCCATATAGGAGTGGAATCATGGAGTACTTGCCTTTCTGGGCGTGACTTATATCAGCCACTGTGCTGATGCCCAGTTCGACCCATGTCGTTGCCAATGGCAGCTTTTCATTGACTCTGTCTGTTTGCAGACTATGCAGTAGCCATCCATTGCAAAGAGAGGCTCCCCAGACAAAGGCTGGAGATGCTGCAGTCTGTGGTATAGCAAGAGTTCACTAGGATCAAGTTTAATGTTATGTCAGTCTAGCAGAATAATAGTAGGTCTGTTCCCACCGACACTCCTCGTGTCCAGGGTCTACCTACAACCAGTCTATTTTTAAATTTTATTTTTTCATATACCTATTAGTCATTTGTATATCTTTCTTAGAGATATGTCTATCTAGACTTATTGCCAGTTTTAATTAGAATTTTGTTTCACTATTAAGTCATTTTATTTATTTATCTATTCTGGAGAGTATCCCTTTGGAAGATGTAGTATTTGTGAAGTTTTCTCCCATCCTGTAGGTGTATTATAGTCCTGAGACTTGTTTGACAAAGAAGGCAAACTATAAAGTGGAAAAAAGAAAGCATCTTCAAGAAATGGTGCTGATCTAACTGGATGCCCACATGTAGAAAAACACAAATAGATCCATATTTATCACCTTTCACAAAACTCAAGTTAAGGTGGATCAAAGACCTAAACATAAAACCAGACACGCTAAAGAGAAGAGAAAGTGGGAATCAGCCTTGAACTCATTGGCACAGGAGACAACTTCCTGAACAGAACACCAACAGCACAGGCTCTAAGATTAACAATTATTAAATGGGACCTCATAAAACTGAAAAGCTTCTGTAAGGCAAAGGACACTGTCCACAGGACAAAATGACAGCCTACAGACTGGGAAAGGATCTTCACCAACCCTATATCTGACAGAGGGCTAATATTCAGAATATATAAAGAACTCAAGAAACACCAAAGAACCAAATAATTCAATTAAAAAATGGAGGTACAGAGCTAAACAAAGAATTCTCAACAGAGGAATAAAAGTGGAATCTTATAATCGATGTTCAGAAAAGTTTCATTTACACTGAATCATGGTTGGGCCCTTTTGAAAAAAGGAACATAAAGATAAGAGTTAGAAGAAGGTGCCCAGCTAAATACTGGAGAGGACCTGTAATAGTCAGAAAGATGAAGGCTGCTGCTATCCCTGTCTTGAGCATTGTGTAATTCTGATACTTTCCATTGAACTTTTGCTTCTACCATTTTGCTATGTCCTATACTACAGCTGAATAATAGTAGCTGATTTCCCCAAATGTACCCTCTGCTTGCTCACACCATTCTCTTCCTTTAGGACCCTCTTCCATCCATAACATCTCTGTCTCTCATGCTCTACCCATACTTTAAGGTCCTGCCCAGGTGAGCTCCTCCTTCAAGCCATCCCAAAGCATGCTGGGTGGATGCGACCTTCAGGTGTGGAGCATCAAAGTACTTGTCATTGTTGCCATATTTGCCGCTTACTACAGGCTTCTTTGCAGGATGGATATTGGCCTCTAGGCCCATTTTCCAGATTTCTTCTAGACTGTAAGTTTCCCACCTTGAGCAATTGCTTCGGGAGAGAGTTTGTACAGAACTTGGCATGCTATAAGCACATGCTACTTCACATCCACTTGAGAGATGAACAATGAAGCCAATATGCTGGGTGATTAGAACCAACCACATAAAATTATAGCAAGGTCTTACATAATTGAAATATTAAAAAACTTCTGACGTGAGCCTGTCAAGTGAGGCTGGTCCTCTCTGGGTATCTTTATGTCCCAATGATGACAAGTTAGTAACTCAGGTAACCACATTCATTACGAAAGGTAAGAGGCCTTCCCGAAGTCAAAAGAAGGAAAATAACCTATTGCACTCATGAAATGCAAATAGCTTGCCCTTTAAAATATGTCAAAAGGAGCATGGTTTTAGAAAAGTCTGACATTACTTTAGCTCATCAAAGAGAACAAGTACACCAAGCCAAGGCTGCAGAGCTGATTTCTTTCCCTTGGTGTATTTCCTAGTTTGAAATCTGGCACTAAGACAAGGGTGACTTTAAAGAATGTCCTCCCTACACCGACAAGAACAAACCCCAATCCAAAGATTTACATTTTGGATAATTTCCAACTTATAGAATGGAAAATTAAGGTTGCTTTTTTCCCCCTTTTACTAGACATTTTTTAAAGAAATTATTTTTAAACCTAATCTTAATCTATAAACTAATTAAAAATTTGTTTTCTCTAACGCAGTCTCTCTGGGTATCAAACTACTTATAAGGGTAAAGCCTGTGCCTAGTAGGAGATGGCCAACACAAAATGAACTCAGTGGTATTTTGGGGGGTTCTTTGTTCCTTAATGCTTTATCAGGACTTTTTAAAAAAAAACTACTGTTTTTTTTGCATATATATTATGGTTTCCAGGTTTGTGTTTTTATAGAATTTGTGTTTTTACAGAACTTGGCATGCTATAGGCACATGCTACTTCACATCCACTTGAGAGATGTACATCTGTGTCTGTGTCTATATGTGGTGTTTTGTCTTTTTGTTTTTTTGCCTCTCCTCCTCACTTCCTCCTCCTCCCCCTCTTTTTTTGCCTCTCTGGTTTGTTTACTTTTACTGTATTTTATTTTACCATTATTATTATTTTTTTAGATAGATACCTGTTGTGTTCTAAAAAGAGAGAAAAATAAAGGTTGTGGATTTGGGTTGGTGGAGAAATGGGGAGGTTCTAGAGGATTTAGGGGATATAAACATTAATCAGGATACATTATGTGAAAAAAATCAGTTTTTAAGAAAGTATGTAGATCTTACAGCCTGAGATGTTGGTGTTCTGTTCAGGAAATTGTCTCCTTTGCCTAAGAGTTCAAGGCTCTTACCTAATTTTTCTTCCAACACATTTAGTGTGTCTGGTTTTATGTTGAGATTTTTTTTTTCATTTTTTTTTTTATTTATTTTATTTTTTTTATCAGTTACATTTTATTAACTCTGTATCCCAGCCGTGTCCCGATCCCTCATTCCCTCCCAGTCCCTCCCTCCCTCCCTCCCTCCCTCATCTCCACCGTGCCCCTTTCCAAGTCCACTGATGGGGGGGACCTCCTCCCCATTCATCTGATCCTGTTTTATCAGGTATCTTCAGGACTGGCTGCAAAGCCCTCCTCTGTGGCCTAACAGGACTGCTCCTCCCTTCGGGGGTGGGGAGACCAAAGAGCCAGTCATCGAGTTCCTGTTAGAAATAGTCCCTGTTCCCCTCACTTTGGGAAACCAATTGGTTACTGAGCTACCACAGGCTACATCTGAGTGGAGGTTCTAGGTTATATCCATACATGGTCCTTGGTTGAATGTCAGTCTCAGAAAAGACCCTGTGCCCAGATATATTTGGTCCTTGTGGAGCTCCTATCCTTTCCCCATCAGACTAACTCCCCTTCTTTCTTATGATTCCCTGTACTCTGCCAAAGGTTTGGTCATGAGTCTTTGCTTTGAAAACACTGCTAGTTAGAGTCTTTCAGATGCGCTCAGTAGACTCCTGTCATACGTTCAATGCACATCCCATCTGTCTTTCCGCAATCCAAGTAATCCAATTAAAAAATGGGGAACAGAGCTAAACAGAGAATTCTCGACAGAGGAATATCGAATGGCAGAAAAACACTTAAAGAAATGCTCATCCTCATTAGCCATCAGGGAAATGCAAATCAAAACGACCCTGAGATATCACCTTACACCCATCAGAATGGCCAAGATGAAAAACTCAAGCGATAACACATGCTGGAGAGGTTGTGGAGAAAGGGGAACCCTGCTCCACTGCTGGTGGGAATGTAAACTGGTACAACCACTCTGGAAAGCTATCTGGCGCTTTCTAAGACAAATAGGAATAGTGCTTCCTCCAGACCCAGCTATACCACTGCTAGGTATATACCCAAAGTTTGTTCAAGTACACAAAAAGGACACTTGCTCAACCATGTTTATAGCAGCTCTATTTGTAATAGCCAGAACCTGGAAACAACCCAGATGTCCATCAACGGTGGAATGGGTACAGAAATTGTGGTATTTTTATACAATGGAATACTACTCAGCAATCAAAAAGGAGGAAATCATGAAATTTGCAGGCAAATGGTGGGATCTAGAAAAGATCATTCTGAGTGAAATATCCCAGAAGGAGAAAGACAAACATGGGATATACTCACTTATATAGACCTATAAGATATGATAAACATAATGAAATCTATACACCTAAAAAAGATAATCAATTGAGCGGACACGGGGTAAGATGATCAATCCTCGTTTATGTTGAGATTTTTAATCATCTTAACTTTAATTTTTGCATGGTGATAGTTAGGATCTATTTGCATTTTTCTACATGTAGACATTCAGTTAGACCAGCACCATTTGTTGAAGATACTGTCTTTTTTCCATTGTATGGTTTTGGCATCTTTGTCAAAAATCAGGTGTCCATAGGCATGTGGGCTTGTTTCTGGGTCTTATATTCGATTTTATTGATCCACCATTCTGTTTCTATGCCAGTACCATGCTGTTTTTACTACTGTTTCTCTATAGTATGGCTTGAGATCAGGGATGGAGATACCTCCAGAAGATCTTTTATTGTAGAGGATTGTTTTAGCTAGTCTGGCTTTCATGTTATTTCATATAAAGTTTTCTTTCAATGTCTGTAAAGAATTGTGTTGGTAATTTGATGGGAATTGCATTAAATCTGTACATTGCGTTTGGTAAAAATGACCATTTTTCCTATGTTAATCCTACCAAGCCATGAGCTTGGGAGATCCTTCCATCTTCTGATATCTTCTTCTATTTCTTTCTTCAGAGACTTGAAGTTTTTTTCATACAAGTCTTTGACTTGCTTGGTTAGAGTTACACCAAGATACTCTATGTCTTTCGTGGTTATTGTGAAGGGTGTTGTTTCCCTAATTTAGGACACTGTCAACAGAATAAATTGACAGCCTACAGGCTGAGAAAAGATCTGCACCCACCCTACATCGAATAGAGGTTAATATCCAGAATATATAAAGAACTCAAGAAATTAGGCACCAACAAACCAAATAATCCAATTAAAAAATTGGGTACAGAGCTAAGCAGAGAATTCTCAACAGAGGAATATAGAATGGCAGAGAAACACTTAAAGAAATGCTCAACATCCTTAGTCATCAGGGAAAGGCAAATCAAAACAACCCTGAGACAGTCCCTGTTCCCATTACTATGGAACCCACTTGGACACTGAACTGCCATGGGCTATATCTGAGCAGGGCCTAGGTTATCTCCATGCATGGTCCTTGGTTGGAGTATCAGTCTCAGGAAAAAACCCTTTGCTCAGATTTTTTGGTTCTGTTGCTCTCCTTGTGGGATTCCTGTCCTCTCCAGATCTTAACTATATACCACTTCTTTCATAAGTTTCCCTGCACTCTTCCCAAAGGTTGCCCATAAGTCTCAGCATCTACATTGATAGTCTTCAGGGCAGAGCATTTCATAGGCCCTCTGTGGCAGGCTCCTGACTTGTTCCCTGTTTTCTCCTTCTTCTGATGAACTGATTGGCCTGCTCTTTAATCACCTCCCCTTGAGGGGGAAGCAGCCTTACCAGGCCACAGAGGAAGACAATGCAGCCACTCCTGATGAGACCTAATAGACTAGGAGCAGAAGGAAGGAAAAGAAGACCTCCCCTATCATTGGACTTGAGGAGGGGCATGCATGCAGAAGGGGGAGGTAGGAAACTACAGGGGGGATACAAAGTGAATAAAGTATAATTAATAAAGAATTAAAAAAACAACCCTGAGATTCCATCTTATACCTTTCAGAATGGCTAAGGTAAAAAACTTAAGTGACAACACATGCTGGAGAGGTTGTGGAGAAAGGGGAACCCTCCTCCATTGCTGGTGGGAATGTAAACTTGTATAACGACTTTGGAAATCAATCTGGCACTTTCTCAGAAAATTGGGAATAGCAGTACCTCAAGATCCAGCTATATCACTCCTGGGCATATACCCAAAAGATGCCCCACCATTCAAAAAGGACATTTGCTCAATGTTCATAGCAGCTTTAGGGAGTTTTATGGAGGAAGAGAGTAGTGGGGACAGAGCAACATGTAGGAGATAGGAGCCCCACATGGAGACCAACCAAACTAAAAGTTCTGAGCCCAGGGGTCTTACAGAGACCTATGCACCAAGGGAGGACCATGCATGGACCTAGACTTTTGTGGCCCATTGGCTGCTCAGTCTCCATGTGGATCTCTGAGTGAGGGGAGCAGGGGCTGCCTCTTTCATGAACTCAGTTGGCTGCTCTCTGATCACTCTCCCCTGGTGATGCAGCCTTGCCAGGACACAGAGGAGGAGGATCCAGGCAGTCCTGATGAGACTTAACAAGCTATGGGCAGAAGGCAATAGTGGAGAACTCCCCCTTTCAGTGGACTAGGGCAAGGGGATAAGGGAAGAGGGAAGGAGGAAGATGGGGGAGAATTGAGGGAGGGGGCTTCAATCAGGATATATAACAAATAAATTGTGAAGAAAAAAGTTAAAAAAGAAGAAATTGCATGAACAGTGGCAAAAAAGAAAGAAAAGAAAGAAAGAAAGGAAAGAAGAAAGAAATAAATTTGTATAAGAACCCAAGTTTGGTTCCCATTGCCCACATGTGGCTGCTCACAATCCTGTAATTGCCTGTAACTACAGGGGGCATCTGACACACAGTATTTAGTGCTTGTTATTGCTCTAATTGTAACTGCTGAGATCATGATTAAACGTAATAATACAAGGAACGACTCGGTGTCACAGAGCAAGTGTGTAAAGGGCTTTAATTAGTTTTTTGTTTGTTTGTTTGGTTGGTTTTTTTTCTTCATTGTTCCATGTGTAAGGAATCTTTAACTCTTCTGGTCAAACTTCACAGAAGACTCACCTTTACTGTCACCCAGTGGCAGGGAACTCAGTTTCTGCTGGGACTCCCGAAACTATTGTGTACATAGAAGAGCTTATTCTTAGTAAAACTTCTTCCTACAGATTCCCAGTCGTTGTCTTATGGGACACAGAGCAAGATCTAATTTTCTCCTACAGAGGAGCGCATGCTCCTTCTAGTTGAGGGGCAGAAGCTAAGGTTTCCTCACACCTTCGTTTCTCTTTGGTAAGATGGTGACTTATGAAGTGTATCTGGAGCTAATGAGGTTCTGTTGTAGCAACAATACCCAGTAACAGGGAGCTACAGTCTGCCCAGGGCTCACCACCTGGCAGGCTGCGTGCTCTCCACAGTTCCAGGAATGATTTTATTGTTGTTTCCAATTTATGTTTAAGAGCTAAATTGAGACATGTGTCATTTTGCTCATGAGTAAGATTGTTAAATATATAGGAAAATAACTCATATGTAGTTATAATCGGACAGTCACAGAATAAATAGTAAAAGAATAGACTAAAGCTACATAGTTTGTAGAAACCTGAAAAGTAAAATAAAGTGTAGTAACTATATTTATCAGAATCAAATAATAAACATTATAATGCAAAAATGTGTGTTTTTATCTTGTTCATATATGTTTTTATATATTTCCAAACAGCAAAGAAAATAATATTGCCCTCTGGAAAAAACATGGCTACCTTGTAGTGTCATTATAATTAAGGCAGAGCATATTTGTAAGATAATATGTGAAAATAGAAAACTGACTAAAATATAAATCTAACTGCTTTAGGAGAAAGTAGTATATAAGAAAAGTAAAGAATTCACTCAAGAGAACACAGGCTCAAGAGAATGCAATAACTACTCCATCTTCACTGGAGACTTTTATATGTTATTGCTAAAAAACGTGAATTAAAACAAACAAACCTCAAACAACAACAACAAAACAAAATAACTGACCAGGGAGATGCCTCTCCACATATTGGAAAGTAATTCACACAGTTTTCTAATAAAATGCAGGGCACAGATTAAGTTATCAATTTACTACAAGCAATATATAGTTGTGATAGAAAGTACGAGACAGAGTCCTGTTAAAAATCCACCAAATCATAAGAAGGACTGCCTCTGACATAATCTGATTGGCCTGTTCTTTGATCACCTCCCCCCTGAGGGGGGAGCAGCCTTAGCAGGCCACAGAAGATGACAATGCAGCTACTCCTGATGTGATCTGATAGACTAAGATCAGAAGGAAGGAGAGGAGGACCTCCCCTATCAGTGGACTTGGGGAGGGGCATTCGTGAAGAAGGGGGAGGGAGAGTGGGACCAGGAGAGAAGGAGGGAGGGGCTTATGGGGGGATGCAAAGTGAATAAAGTGTAATTAATAAAATAAAATTTAATTTAAAAAATATATTAAAAAAATCCATCAAGTCTCCAAGACCAGTTTCATAATGCATACAAAATCTCAAAATCAGAGCAAAAGGATGCTGACTTTGCAAACATGTTATTTCCTTCTCCTTCCAGAGTCAAGAATTCCAATTTAGGAAATCAAAAACCAAGTAAACAAATAAATAAATAATACAATAATTTATGTATTGTATGACTATACAAAAGCAAACCAATCAATTGTACATACATAAAGTTGCCAAAGAGGAGAATGTTCTGCCATCCTGAAGTCCTCATTTGAATCTGGCATGTCTGTTTACTTATAGGGACTGTCACAGCAGGGACAGATAATGAATTTGACAACTGAAGTAGGAACAGTCCTGTCTTTAAATCCAACCTATTCCTGCTTCTATCAACTTGCTCAAAATCAATTAAATTCACATGATTGTTGTACAAGACAAGGTTTAATCTAATTTAACCTAATTGAGGTCTGCATTATTTTTATTTGAAGTCAGAAGCCTTACCTGGAAATGAACTCTTTGATGTCGAATTTGTAGGAACAGAACCTGAGTCACATGCCATAATTTACTCCCTTCAGGAAAAGCCTGTGTGGGAGAAGGGACTGTGGGCTCAGCTTGGGAGGAGTTGGCGATATGGCCTGGGCATGGAGAGATGGTACAGGCCGGGGATGGCGGAGGATTAACAACAATGGTTCATAGAAACTTTTCTTTTCAAGATCTGAAGTACGGCTGAGGCTTGGTTAGATTTGGATTCTCTTAGGAAGAAGAGGAAGGATTGTGGATGCATTCACCAGTACACATCTTGGGTTATCAGCCAAGGGTTTTAGTCAGACATTGACTACTGGCCTTGTGTGGATGAACATAAGTGTGCATGCTCATCTGTGTGCCGACTTTTCCCATGACAAAGCTTTGTCATCACCGGGATTTATAAAGGACTTTAAAACCAGCTTCTGCTACATACCTATGTAAACTTTAATTTTGTCAGCTTACTGTGGTCTTCAGATATACCTTGCCAGAGAGTCAAGGAATGAAAGTAGAATTTCAGACTAAACTCATACTAATGCGATCCCTCTTTACTGCTGGGTATCTGTCGATTTAGATGAAGATATAAAGCTGTGATTTGGAATTCTGGTTTCATCTTTCTCTAAGTCTCCCTTCAAGTCTTCCAGTGTCCACTGTAAGACCTCCTGTTCTGTGTGCTGTTTCTTGCCTGTTGCTTGGTGACTCAAATGGGAACTAGACTCTGTATTGTGTTCCCAGCAGGGGACCAGGCTATACAGATTGGTTAGAATGAAATGGCTCTGACACAGCAAACACAATTACTGAAGGTCATTCACCGACAACAGGACAGAAAGATGTCTGCTGCAGGGCGGTGCTTTTGGTCTCTGGCTCTTTGGAATTGGCCTCCTTTACTCAAACTGCTAAGGCTGTCTTTTGCTTTCATCAGTACATACTTCCCCCCTCAATCCTTGGCTCTTTAATCCACCCCAAAGCATTTCTAGGGAGACTGGGAAGAGAACTGTCTAAATGTCTGATTGCTTTTCCTGCTATGGAAAATACTGTGGAGAAATCCCAGAATACAATACTGAACTGAATAACCTTCATTGCCCAACAAAGGCTCCCAAGACTATGGCAGTCAGTGCTGTTTAAAGTACTGGGCATTTGGAAATAAGTGAAAATGGTAGCATTCTTGTCTGGGCTTTTGCAGATGGTTGGACCAATACCTCATAAAGTACCTGATTAGCAGGAGAGCTCTTCATGGGAAGAACAATGCAAAGATGAGTTAAGGGATTGCTAGGTGGAGGCTGCCCTGATTCAGGAGCAACCTAGCAGTGAGTTACAAAGCCATGGCCCTGTGGCAGAGCAGAGGTTCAAACAGCCTGCACAATGCTCACATGTATATAGGAACCCTATATACCTGAATATCCACGTTTGTTTCGATACCATCCACAGGAGGCAAGTTATGGAATCAGCCATGATGTTCATGATCAGATTAGTGGATAAAGAGCATGTACTGCATATTACACATAATATTATGTAATTATGTAAAGAAGAAGGAAATGATGTCTCTTGCAAGGAAATGGATGGGATTAGAGATCACCACATTAAGCAAAATGAACAAGATTCAGAAAAAAAAAAGTGTGTGTTCTCCAGCATATGTGGAATCCAGATATTAAAGCAGCATGACTGTAGAAGGCAAACCACTTGGGAGAGGAAAGAGACCAGTGGTTGATGGAGGAAAGAAGGGAGGACTAGAGAGAAATGGGCCCATTTCAATTGCAACTCTTTCATTTGTTTATTTTTGAAGAAAAAATGAAGCTTCTGAAATAAAAAGAAGGAAATTTCCTCTGGAAAACTGTAATAATAAAATTAAAAATCTGGTTTTGTGTTTTTCTGGGAGAGCAGGTGCTTCTCAGTGAAATTCGGGTGTCAGGGAGGGGGTTTGACTAGGTAGGGGTGGGGATTGGAGTGGACAGAGGAGCTGGGAAGCTGGGCCTTGCACAAAGCTGCTCTCCCTGTTCTCAGTTCTGCTGCAGGAGCTGGTTCCTTACTGTCTTCCTGTGTTTTAGGTTTGTTAGCCTTGCATTTCGCTGATGTTTTTGACTTTAATTTCTCTCTGGTTTCTTGTTATTTATGCCTCTCCCACCCTCTTCCTTTCCTTGCCCTTCCCCTGTCATTTCCCCTCTCCATTTCTGGAAATCCTGCTTATCATTTTTCTAATTCTAGCGAAAGGAAGCCCCAAACCCAACCACACATTTATCAAAGAAGTCCCAATTTCCCGGTGTCTTTTGTTGTTATTTTGCTTTCCTTTTTATGTAGTCCTAGTTATAAAGTTGGGCGAGACACTTTTATTTTATTAGTCTAGATGTTAAGAATGTGAAATCCTATATGGGAGGATGGGAGAGAGCTGAAAACATTAACAATACTGAAACTCATTCATTCTTTTCGAATGCTGGGTTTCTGGGCAATGTGCAGTGAACTTCACTCTGGCTCTCAGGCTGATGGAGTGGCCAAGCATTTTATCAGTTAACAGTTATTCCCATGGTGCTGCGTGCTTGGCTGAGGTATCCTCCCAGCCTACCACTTACTCAGAAGTGTGCTGTGGAGAAGAGACTATTAAGTCAGCAGGAAGGGTGAAAGGGCTGGGGAGTGTCTGGGGAGCAGCAAGTTCAGAAACAAGAAAGTCATCCTGTGCAGTTCAGCTTTGTAAGACTGGGTGGCCGAGGGGATGCTGGGAGATTGCGAAAGGGTTGAAGGATGCTGCTTGCTCCTGCTTTGGAACCTCATCAGGTCTGTGACTGATAATTTCATTTCACACATCTTTAGTTTTATTGCTTTTTAGCCATGGCTGGAAACATCGCTGAAAAACTTTTATCCTACAGTCAGGATCGTCAACCACCCTGTTAAATGAATGAATGCCTTGTGCAGTGTAGGGCTGGGCTTCTAACCAAATCCCATTTTCTCCCCGGATCCATCTTAATTGTGTGCCTCATCCGTGGCATCTATTTTGATATATACGGGCAGGGATGTAGTATTTTACAAAGCTTGTTTCACCTAAATCCATTCTATTTTAAAATTTGTTTTTATTTTGTGTGTAAGCACTTGCCAGCATGCGTGTATGTAGGCCCCTGCATGCCCAGGCCTGTGGAAGCCTGAAGACGGTATAAGATCTCCTGGAACTAGAGTTAGGGATAGTTGTGAGCTGCCATGTGGATTCCAGACAGGAACTGAAACCCAGTGTGCAGAAATCAAGATGTTTTCAGGGCCTTGCTTTCTCAGGGCCTTGAGGGAGGGGATTTCTTGTCTCTTTTCTGGATATCTGGATTTTTGTGGTCATTCATAGTCCTTTCAACTCACGGGTCTTAGAGTTACTATATCTGCCTCTATTGTAACCTATTCTCCCCTGCCTATTTTCCTTTATTATAAGGACAGTGATTTGGGATTGGTAAATTTGAGATTATGGCCCACCTTACTGTTGTGCACTCCCTATGCTTTACTAGCCTGGAAACACCTTATTTTCAAATAAGGTCACATTCTAGGTTCTGCCTGAACATGAATGATGAGACATTCATGAATTTAATGCATTGTGCTATCCAGGTAGGTCCTGTTCTTTGTGTTCAAAACAGCACTTGGGACATGGTCAGTGTTTAATAAATGGTGGTTTACTTTGAACATTCGAATGTCCTGTAAGAAAACAAAGCCAGAAATTTGTGTAAGGGAATAATGTCATGTCATCATTTCTGCACACACATGTGTGCATGTGTATGTGTGTGCACACGCATGCCATGGCAGTACCTTGCTAGATGAATACATGCAGGGCACACTGTAGCCTCATGAACAACTGAAATTAATTATATAAATATGTGTATATGTTTATTACATATTTGTTTAACCTGTGACTTTTCTAGAGAAGTTAGACGCCATAAAAAATCGTCCTTTTTTTTTTTTTCTTTTCAAGGTTGGATGTTCATCCTGTTCCCTGAAAGGAATGAATAGTAGTTCATTTTTCCTTCCCCAAAGAGTAACTCTTCCTGTGAAAGCTTACTTAACTTACAGGCATGGCTAGTATGGAAACATTTCAGAAAAGAGTATCATCCGGCTTTTATTAATGAAATAATATCTTACGACATGCAAAGCGACAACTCTGAGTTGCAACTACGTGATGTGTTCTGAGAAGCACTTCTTTAAATGAGCGCTGCAACGCTAAGGGTAGAGTGCTCCTTCCAGCGAGCACTCTTTCCCTGAAGTCTCAGTGCTCAGTGCTCTGTGTAAGGCAGAGGCATTCCCCAGGGGCTGGGCTGCACAGGCCAGGAGAAGGCAGGTCTTTCCTGAAGCCAGCCAACTGCTTTCCTGACATCAGCCTGTTGCCAGAGAAACAGCGGTGTTCACACAAACTTAGCAATGTGACTTCATAATAAAGCTGCCCTTTATTTTCCTTGCACAGTGGGTAGACAGGAGCCACTATAAAAGGAAAAGCCATCTTGTTTGAGTACACAGCAAATGATTTACAAAAGTGAAGATAAACTTCATAATCACAACTGGAAGAAAATGGTCTCTTTCTGCATCAGTATTTAATTGAACTCTTAAAGCAGGGCATCGTGATTCCTGAAATATACTTCCTAACAATGTTCCTGATTTGTGCTGAATAAAACACACGATTACAGCTAATGCATATAAAAATGTGTTCGAAATTCACCCAGCATTCATTAAGTCTCATAGATGTAACTTAAATATCAACAATAGGACCCTGTCCAAAGACACAGTTTGGCTGACTGGGAGGCCAGAGAAGGTGTTCTCACCACAGTTTATGTTTAACATGGGAGTAACCTGAAAGGCAACTGTTCACGTTTATGAAACTGGGAGTAAGGAATATTATAGAGTTAAAGTTGTGTGGCTTTTGTTAAAATCTACTTTTTAGACCAACTTGGGATTTATATACAAATCAGGGAAATACAGTTCTCATGCAGCCCACACCTGAGCTTCCCTGATAATACAATCTCACAATGGTACATTTGTTACAGCCAACGAACCAGCACTCATCATTAACTACAGCTCACACTTCATTGAGATTTCTTTAGTTTTGATCTAATTTCATTTTCCTTTCTGGAATTCCACTGATTTCACCTCATATTTGGGTTGTCATGTCTGTGGAGTCCTCATTTGCCCGAGGTAGTTTCACCGGCCTTCCTGGCTGTGGCTGACCTTGGCAGGCGTGAGGAATTCTAGTGAGGAGTACTCCTTGAGGCTTTCATCGGATTCTGCTGGATTTACATGGCTATCTAGGCGAGGAAGGCCTTAAGATTGTGATGCTGTTTGAATCACTTATCAAGAGTAAATATTTGTCTTTTAAGCTTAACCTCCATCACCTGCAGGGTACTGTTGGTCAGTGGTACAGTACAGTATTGCACCACCATTTTGGCCCTTTCCACCCAGGATTCTCTGGAAGAGAGTTAGCGCACACAGCTCGTGATGTAGGAGTCTAGGTGGCAACTCTCCACTGTTTTAGGTGAAATATCTACATAAGTTGTTAAAATTTTCTGCACAGCAGACCTGTCTTTTTCATATTTAGTCAATTATTTATTCATGTGAGTATGGGTTCTTTGGTATTTATCTAATGAATTATAAGCTAATGCTACTTTATGATTTTATTTTTCACTCAACTTGTCTCTGATTTGGTCATTGAGAACCATTTCAGGTAGGTTCTGAGTCCCTTTTAGTTCAGTCAGAGAAAACTGAAATCATCAGTAATGCATTGTGGATGTTTTGGTTTATGACATGTAAACACATTTTTGTTTAAAATTCCAAGCTTGGGAGTCTAGTTTGTCCACACCTGTTAAGTGTTTCGTGCAGAGAGTGGTCTTTGCCAGGTAGAGTTAGTTGAATTCTGAGGTCTTTGAGGGGTATAAATATGAAGCCCAGAGGAAGAAGGCGCGGCTGCATGGAGGAGGGCTGTTTGCTGCTGGTCCGTCCTGCTGCTGCATCTGCTGTTTGCTGACTTGCTGGTTGCCTGGACTTCTGGATTTCTGGATGACTGATACTGGTACCTCCCTACACAGAATCCAGCAGGAAGTGGCAGAGAGAACTCTGCTCCCTGTCCCCACTAACCTTCTTTACCATCTACCTGGTGTTGAGGGGTTGGAAGAGAGGTAGAAGCATTCAATAACCCTAAATAATGTAGGTTTGTTAAAAATCAAGGTCAACAGTAATTCCTGTCTTCATGGAATAACTATATAAAACAATTTTTGAAAACAGAGAATGAATTATTTGGCTAAAATGGTAGGAGGTAGTTCAGCTCGATAATGGTGTCCATTTATATTCCTGTTTTCATTCTTAGCTTTCAGTTAATTTTTTCTGTCTCAAGAAAAAATGGATTTATGGTTTATGTTAATACATTTGACAATTATTTCATGCTTTCAAAGCTTCTGAGATATTAAACAAATAAACTGGGGATGCAGATAGTAAAAACTCTCTGTCTTAGTTAGGGATACTATTGCTGTGATGAAACACCATGACCAAAGCAAGGTGGGGAGGAAAGGGTTAACTGGCTTACACTTCATATAACTGTTCATCATCCAAGAAAGACAGGAATTCAAACAGGGCAGGATCTTGCAGGCAGGGGCTGGTGCAGAGGCCATGGGGTGGTGCTGCTTACTGGCTTGCTTCCTGTGGCTTTCGCAGCCTGCCTTCTTATAGAACCAAGTGCCACCAGCCCAGGGATGGCACCACCCACCATGATTCGGGCCCTCCCATATCTATCATTAACCAAGAAAATGCCTTACAGCTGGATCTTATGGATGTATTTTCCCAACTGAGGTTCCCTCCTTTCAGATAACTGGTTTGTGTCAAGTTGACACACATTGCCTAGGAGCCCTCCACCAACATTTTGTTTTTTGTACCAAATATGCAGTCTGTTCTTTAAATAGAAGGGAAATACAATCCTCTTTTGCCTCCTCTTCTTTTGTAAACATTCTTCTTTTGTGTCATTCAGTTTCTATTACTGGAACAAATGTCATGGTAATAACTCATAAATACAAAAAGCTTCTTTGGCTTACAATCTTGGATGACTCAGTTCATGATAAGTTGGCCGTGCTGTTGCCTTTGGGACTGTGGCAAAACAGCATATCACCATAGGGGCAGGTGCTTCCACCAGGTCTCCCATCTCACACCCAGGAAATAAAGGGAGAGATGGGGGTGGGGCTACCACAGTCCCCTTCAAAGGCTTGCCTGCCCCAATGTCCTAAAGCCTTTCAACTAACCCCCTTCTAAAATATCCTCCACCTCTCAATAGAGACATCCTGGGGAAAAAGCACACGGACCCTTTGAGAGTACTTGAGGTCCAAACCCTTGCGTGCCCTGTCTTTGCACACACGGGAAGCTGTCTTGGTAGAGCAGAGATCGTATGGCATTCTCACCTGCTGTCCTTTACCTCCTCCAAAAGCCACAGAGAGCACGCTCCCACTTGTCCACACCCAGGGGAACATAGAGCTGTTTTATTTGATTGTTCCCATCTCTCTGAGGAAACACTAAAGTAGGGCTAGTGTGACAAAGCAGAAGAGAATGTTCTTAAGAGTTCGACTAGAGAAATGTATATTACACATTTTTAAACACTTACCACTATGTTTCACTAGGTCCTAGTGCTCCAGTTCAGATTATAAATTAATTCACAAAGTTACAGCGTGGCAAGATTAAAGGAAGTCAGAGATAAAAAGTGGAGTTTCTCTAGTTACTTTG
Source organism: Meriones unguiculatus (assembly GCF_030254825.1). NCBI lineage: Eukaryota > Metazoa > Chordata > Mammalia > Rodentia > Muridae > Meriones > Meriones unguiculatus. The sequence goes on from NC_083358.1 coordinate 120,463,151, forward strand.
TTGTTCTATAGTACAGAAGACACCTATATGTAACACATCACTAACTTAGTATTCATTATTTTGGTTGGTGGCCCAATGATCTTTTAAAATGAATTTTTTTTATAGTTTGGATCTATACTCTGTGTCACTAGAAAGCTTTGTCAACTTCTTTTATGTGGTATTGTTTATTTATCTTTTTCTTTGCCAGTGGGAAGGTATAGAGCACAGCTCAACAGAGTAACACAAAACACTGTCACCTTGCTTAGTAAAACTGGGATAAAAGGAGGGGTTGATATTAAATAAACATTGCTATGCTGGCTTACTGCATTAACCTGATGGCTTCTACAGGTGAACTGAGCTCGAGCTCACCCAGGAATTGTTTTCCTTCTGTGTAATATGTAGGAAAGATCCATTGACATTTCATCTTGCTTTTTATCCAGTTCATGGTGAAGAATGACAGGATGAGTTGCTGTAAGAATGGCCAGAATGAGAGAGCAGTTTCTGTCCTGAAACAACTCCTGTTCGTAAAATGTAACACACTTCTAATACAGTGCTATTTTTATTCCCCGTTGGCTCGGACAGCAAAGCATATTCCGAGTTTCTCTTGGATTCAGGAAAAGTTACGGAGTACTGGGATGGAGTGAGAGACAAGTGATTTCTATAACAAGGTTAGTTTTGAACTTTACTTTCAGCATTTTTAGTACTGTGCTCACAAGCATGGAGGGAGAAGTGGAGGCAGGGAATTCAACATAAGCACCTGCGTTGCCACCCATTACACTAGTACGTTTAGTACTAATTATAGGAAAATCTCTTTGGTTTTATGTTTGGCATGTGAGAAGGAGTTGAAAATCCCCCATTTCTGTCTAAAATGATGTTCTAGAAGAATGTTCTTCTAAAATTCAGGTGGAATTTACATATTTCTGTAACTATAGCCTGCTGAATCCATGTATCTGAACAAGAAGGGAATTTTTGGCCCCAATTCCATAGATTCTAGAATAGTTGCTCCAAACTGTATCTGTTTCATTAAAAAATAATTATGGAAAAGGTACTAATAAAGTAATAGAGTTATTTCTATGTGGCCCATTTTCTTCTGAAAATGAACAGGACATGTTCATGCCTGCTGCTGCATATTAGGCAGGGGGACTTGACTGAGTTTGCAAAGAGGAAAGTGAACAGAACTTAATAAAACTGGTGAAACACCCATGTTGATAATGATTGTATAACAGTAGCTTCTAACTTTCAGAGAGAGGAAACAAAACAAAAACAAGAAATTTGATTATGTACCACTGTGGTGGTGTCCTGGGCAGAGACAAATGGAGTCTCCGTCTGAGAACTACGCCTTGAGTGGAATGTGACTTCTGGAACAGTGTAGCCACCATAAATACCTACCATACCAAACTGGCTTTTTATCATCTTTAATATCCCAGATATAGAGACTTATGCATGTGATAGATAGCACACTTTCTGAAGGGTTTGTTGTCCGAAAATGTAGAGTCCATAGTGGAAGTACACCATAGTGATCTACCTCTCATTAGATTTTCTTTTGTTTGGGAACAGAGACTGGAGAAGTATTTTTGTCCCTTTGTATAGAATTCCTACAGCACCCTGTCCTTAGTAGGTTCTTTCTAACTTTTTTTTTTAATTCAGTTATTGACCTAGGAGTTGGGACTTGGAAATGACTTCTAATTGAGTATACATTTATCCAGTTATTTAATTCTTTGGTAGAAAATACTTTGACACTTCCACATGCTCGTATTGAATTTTTCTTCAGGGCTCTCTTGGTGAACAAACACAGATATAGGCCCTAATTCACATGGGATAGAGGCTTATTACAATTAACTGGAAAAATAACATTCAAAATATTAATATTCAACAGCCATGTGCGTTCATATATAAACTATTAAGATTTTAAACACTAGCCACCTAATTGATTTTAATTTGTAGGTGGCATAAGACTACTTACTGGTACTACAAATTCTGCAAACAGCTTGTCAAGTCCTTTCCATGAACTCTGGTTGATTTTCAGACAGCATTTCTTTAAATATTTGATGACAATTCTGGCATCCTTCTCTGGATCGCAATATGGTTAGTCACATTAAACTTTTGGATGCTTTCCTGATAAGTCTTCTCATAAGCATGCTCATGTAGCTGGACAGTGGAGATAAGCTGCTCTTGAGTCAGGGAGAGATATGCACCTGAATATCAGTGCTTTTCTTCTGGGTAGGCATCAGGGAAATGCTGGCCCATGTCTCTGCCGATGTCACCTGGGCCAGTGCTGCCTGCTTGCCGTCAACAGCCTTCCCTGCCTGTGTCGTGTTGGTCTGAAACAGTGACCGCTGCTGCCCATGCCTCCACAGCATGGCTCCTCCTTGGTGTCCTAGAAATGCCTATGAGTAGCGGTAGGGAGAAACACCTTCAGAAACACTGAACTGCATTCTCAGATCCTTCAGCTACAGCAACAGCGTTAGTGACTCTTACAAGAAAACGTGTGAAGAATGTCATGACTGGGTTGAGAGAAATTGATAATTTATCAAGTGCAGAATGATTCTGTTCTGTGTTTATAGAGTGTTGTTAATATTCCTTCTTTACTGAGGTTCTAATTCTTAACTTTATAATGTCAGGGAGTCCCCAGAAATCTCCGTTAGGTCAGAATGACTCAAGTGACTACAGTCTCATGCCTCATCGTTTTTCCATTCTGAAGAATTCTGTGACCTCATTTATGTATTTATTTGTTGTATGTAACACTTAACATAGCCTCTCAGTTTTTTTTTTTCAGCCTTGACAAAAGCTTTGTATGCCAATCGTTGTTTCTTTGATGGCTCCCAAGTGTAAAGAGCTAACATCTGACCTTGATGGACAGACTCATTCCTAGTTGCTTGTGTTCCTCTTAGTAAGGAAGAAACTAGTGTTGCAGGGATAAAGGGCCTCGGTCACAAAGTGTTGTAAATTCAAATATATCTAATGATTAGCCTACCACAATTTTAATTTTTTCTTACAGTGTTGAAGTATTAGGATATACTAGTTAGAATTACAAGTTATGAAAACAAAACAAAAATGGAGGAATGATGACCAGCAAAAGAACAATTTGAAAATCCTGACCTCTCCTTCTTAAAGATAGTAGACTAAATATTGCATTGAAGTTGAGACACCCAGGGTGTATTGCAAGAGTGTTTGGCAGAGGTTCCAAACAGAACAGGTAGCAATGTACAACCAGGTACAAGTTAGGTCTATTTTGCATAAATCCCTGTCTGTCTCTGTCTCTCTCTCTCTCTCTCTCAGAGCATAAGTGATTAAAAGAAGAAAGCTTTCTCCTTATTGTTAGAAGTCACAGCAGAATTATATATCCAAAAATGAGTTTTCAACAAAACTTTATAGAAACCCTTAACTCCTTAAAATGAAACAATTCATTTAGGCTCATGTGACTAATGCCTGTTCTGTTGCTCTTTATTAGAAGTTCTGTAAATCCAGCAACCTCTTCTTGAAGCTCTCTAGGTCCTTGCCCAATCCAGAAGTGGGGCCTTGTATTTGCAGCAGTCAATACTTGTCTGAGCTTCTTTTATTCTTTTGTGAACCTTCTTGAAGACACAAGATTTTAGGATCCTCATTGTTTGCAAAAGTTTCTAGATTGTCCTAGGAGTAAGGAAGTCTAAGTATTAATAAGACACTAAATATTCATGGTTAAAGAACTTATTGATGACTATTCCTAAGTGAAAGAGAATTTGGTTATTTATATAGTATGTAACAACTTCATCAAATAAAGATCTCATAATTCAAATGAGGACTAAAGTACCAAGACAGATTATGTGAACACATGAGCATATGAACATATAAATGACACATTTATAAAACATGCCTAATATGTATCTTTAAAATATCCATGGGTTCTGTGAAAATACTAAGGTTAAATAAAGCTTTAAAAAAACCCTTAATTTTAGAATCTGATTTTGAGGCTTTTATTAAAACTATTAAGAGGTTTATATACAAGTAAAAACAATTAATGAAAAAAAAAGGCCATGAGTTTGAAGGGGAGTGGGAGAAGTATATGAGAGAGTTTGGAGGGAGCAAAGAGAAGGGAGGAATGTTGTAATTATATTATAATCTCAAAAAGATGCCAAGAGGTTTGAAATACATGCTATTGCGTGAACCTGCGTCATCCATCTGAAAATAAAAATGGATCATAAAGTCAAATATAGAAGGTAATATTATTTAATGAAGACCTTTTTATATTGAATCTTATTTTTAGATTAAAAAAGACAAATCTCTGGGTGGTGCACACGCCTTTGATCTCAGCACTTGGGAGGCAAAGGCTGGATGATCTCTGTGACTTCAAGGCCAGCATGGTCTATAGGTTCAGTTCTAGTACAGGCCAGGCTACACAGAGAGACCCTGTTGTGAAAACTTGAGGGAAAAATGTCCTAAATCTAGGTGATATTGATGCACACCTTTGATTCCAGCACTGGGAGACAAAGGCAAGTGGATCTCTGTAAGTCCTCAAAGCCATCCCGGTGAGTTCCAGGGCAGACAGGGCTGTTACATAGAGCAACTGTCTCAAAAGCAAAACAACAACAAAAATTAAGGCAAATCCAGATTGAACATAGTGATTGAAAAAAAAAAAGGTGCAACCTTGAACCATTAAAATTATGAAGATATATCATTGGAGAGAGCACAGCGAGGCATCTGTACACTGCCCATTAGGTGGAGAACACTCAAAGCTTGTATCATTTGTCTGCAGTAGACAAACTTTGTAAAGCAAATGTTTGCTTGAAGCTCAGTAGTATACAAAGCTGTGGTTTCCCATTCTGTAAACAGTACTCATGAAGCTTAGCACTTCCAAAGTCACAAAGACTCACCTTCCTTAAGGAGTAAAGACCCAACAACTGAGCATGCAAACTGCTAGAAATTCCCCCGTTTAAACCCAGAACTTTTTTTCTCTCTCTCCTGTTAGCAACCTAAACAGTGATACCTCTCACCATCTTCTACTCAGAGCAAATCAATATTCCAAAGGGGGAAAATAAACTGTTTTAATGCTATATTATAGCTTTGAGTATGTGTTTTTTGACATATAATCTTAATCTACAGATAACTCTTTCAGTTATACCCAACTTGCCCACACATAAAATTGCTTTTAAACAAAAATTTGTATTTTCTAAGCCTTTTGTAAATGCATCCTACTCGGTCATTTTTCAGCTTGTATAAATCTTCGGTTTGGGCCTGTAGTTTTGTTGATTTTTTCATGTTCTCAATATATATTTCTCTTTCAAACAGTACTTTCTCTTTTAATATTTTTACCATAAATGGATTTCATGCTTATAGCTTTCTTTATAAAACATGTCTCACTTTCCTCATCTAGAGTGTTTCCCTTTTTACTTTTAGTTAGTGTACAGCAATGCACAGCAGCCGTGAATCAGCACCCATTAATGATTTTCAGAAAAACACATTTTAAAAAAGTTTTTAAATAACATCCCAAAGAGGGGAGTTGTCTTCCTTTGCTAATATGACTTTTCCAACCAAATCCTAAGTAGACTAACAACACGATGATTTCTAAGCCACGTGGAGCTGATGTGAGACCCTTTGTTCTCACAAGGGAAAAGCCTGACAATTGGTGTGACCTACAGAAGACAGACAGCTTCCAGACAGACCTTGATGACATGGTGAGGTTCAGGGCACCTGCGCTGAACTCAGAACTCTTTCCAAAAGTATCAACATGAAACATCTTCTCCAAAGACTCAAACTGCTCACCTTATCCCTCACTCACTGAATCCTAGGCCGAAGCCCATGCTCTGAGCCCTGCTGAGTCATTTCTGTCTCAGAATACACATTTTAGTAATATAATCCTCAGATGTAGAAATAGACTCAAACATTCACTGCCTTTACCTTTAAGTAATATCAAATACTATATTCAGGTATTTATAAGTTTAGGATTTATTTATTTTTATATGTATGGGTGCTCTGCTTTCTTGAATGTATGTGCACAGTGCGCATGCGTGGTGTCTGCAGAGGCCGGAAGAGGCGATCAGATACGTGGAGCTGCAGTTACTGAGAGCTGTGAGCTGCACTGCAGGTCCTCTGCAAGAGCAGCCAGTGCTCTAAACCGCTGAACCGTCTCTCCAGGTCCTATTTATCCAGTTTAGACATATATAGTAATTGTTTTAAAAATTTAAGTTAATTAGAAATGACCCAGACATCTAATTAGTGTCACTTAATTTAGTATAACAGAACCTTAGAAATTTCCCAAGTCACATGAACTTTGAGATTCTTTTGGATTCACTTTACTTAACTTATTCATGTTCCTCTGCTTATTAGCTCAATACCATGAAGACAACATACAGATACACATCCAGCCATAAAAGCCCCTGTGTGCTTCAGAGTATACACACGCATACAAACATAATAACACGTACGAACTCGGGAATCTGCTACTTTCCCCTTAGTGTTTTTATTTGCTAGCATCTAAGTTGTGTTTGTTTCCATTAGAGACTTTGGACTTTGATTACGTACTTTATTTTACCAATTGATGTAGAGAGTTAAGCAACTGTAATTTTGTCTTTTAAATGCATTACTTCTTGTTGAGACAAGAAAAAGTTTAAAGAAATAGAACTTAGACCTAGATATTAGTATTTGCAGAGGCAAAGGAAACGTGGGTAAAAGCCTGACTGAAGTAAAATGGTCAAGGGTGAGTCTTGCTATCAAGCTTAACTCATGGTCTTCCCTTGCTGTAAGAGCTCCGAGAGGGAATTTCCTTTACAACTGCAAATTTATTTATAAAGCTTTACAGTAGCCACGTAAAACTGTCAGAAGGTCATAGTTTAGACTTCCTGGTGAAGTTTGTTAATTACCCATTGGCTTCAGGGCATAACAGTTGAAGCAGGAGGGAAAGGTGTATTAATAGAACCTGCCTGGCCACACAGTTTGGGGAAAGGCCTTTTCAGAGCATTCAGAAGCCTTTGTTTGTTTATTTGTTTTAATTTATACCAAGTTTTAGTCATTTTAGAAGACAATGTTGTAGAAAGACATTTCAAGTCTCCTGCAGACTATTAAGTCAATTGAAGGAGTGATGGACGTCTGCACTGTCAGTGTGCAGCCTGGGGAGTTCTCTAGGACCTCTGCTCAGGTGCAGCTGGATGCTTCACTATGTGACAGGAAAGACTTTCAGGAGAGGGAAGCAAGTTAGATTTGGTTGAGTAAAGCAATGTACACACTAAGAGGTAGATTTAAGATACATGCTCAAACATGCCTCAGCAGTAGCTACATGTGAACTCTGGTTTTGAAAGCCATGTTCTTCAAAGAGTATACTCTATATCTGAGCAGAAAACATTAAGTTGTCTATGCAAAGCACTGCTTTTCCTTCAAGGTCATAAAATAGTATATTCTGAGCCACACGTGCATGACCATGGACTACGGACATAGATTCAAGTTGCCTTGAACCACTTCTTCCAACACCGAATGTATTGAGCATTTTGTAGTCATAGGAAAAAATCATAAACCAAAGATTTATCAAATACATTGTGGGAGAAGAGGTAGTGGAATACAGCAAGGTAGGGAGTCTCTGTCCATAGGTCTTACATGCTGTCTTACAGCAGTGTTAGTTTCTTGGTTAGGAGAAGCCAGTACTCTGCAAAGAATACACTCCAAGTGTGACCTCTCCATTAGAAGGATGTTAGGGGAGCACAGAGTGGACAATGGATGGATATGAAGAGTCCTAGGGTAGCTTCAGGCATTTCACTTCTGTATTTGTAATCTGCCTCTTCACAGTCATTCATGCCAATCAGAAATTTTTGTAGAACCTTCAGTCATTATTTTCCCCTCCATCATTATTTTCCTGGGAGCATTGGTTATTAAAGTCAAAACGTTTAGGGATACTTATGTAAATAAAATTTCTTCTATCATTAAGATTGTAAGTTGTGTTGTTGCAAGTTAATAGATAAGAAAGGTATATTGTGATAAGCATAGGTCAAAAAGGTCAGAAAGACTCTGCTTGTGTTCTCTGTCACTTTTACTGTATTGAATGTACCTCCTTTTGACCAAAAAAATAAACAAGGATAAGATTATGCTTTGACCAAACATGGCTTATCCTCTCTCGTGAAACTTTCTTAGTAGGGAAGGTATTATTTGCAGGTCAGCAGTGTTAAAATCCCACAACTCTCAGCCAGTAACAAGTCAGATCCTCAGGAGCATGACAAACCACCTTCCTTTCTCACGCCCCATCTTCCTATCCCACCTTTACCATGGAAGGGAAGCTGAATATCTGGTTGCTCTAATGTTTTAAGTGCTGTCTTTGGTCCTGGTTTAAAAGCATTTTCTTCTTCTGAGGGAAGTGAGTGTGTATTATGAGTGGAAATTTCCACCAAAAGACATATTGCTGTAGATGGACAAGCTGAAGAGAGAGCCCAGAAGTAGCTCAAGTTGTAATAGAAATGGTAGTGACTTGTCAGCTGCCATGCTACCATTTGAGTGGTTTGAGCACTTGGGAGGGGACAGGTGCATAGAGCAGAGTTGAGATCAGAAAGAGCCTGGCTTGTTCTCATTAAATAGGCATTTCAGTAAGAGGGAAAGGCAAGGCTTCCTGTATGTCCAAGGAGCATACTGTGGGAGATGCAGGAATTGTGCTGATAAGGCTGAAGAATCCAAACAGACAAACAAACAAACAGAGGGTCTAGGAGAGACTCCACAGCTTCCCAGCTAGGTCCCCAGAAAACTTCACGTTTCCCTGACCAATAGCCAAAGCCAGGCCACTGTGATGACACAGTAGATCCCTAACCCTCAGACAGCAGGGAGCTGCTGCATCAGCAGAGGTGTGAACAGAAGCAACCTTGGCAGATGTTTAGTCCAGCTGTTACTAGAAGGTGAGGCCAGAAAACATGTTTGTTCAAAGTCAGCGCTAAAGAAGACATAGAGAATGCACCCCAAATCTCTGTCCCCAAAGTTATAGGACACAGAGTGGCTTTGTGTGAAAAGTGAGAACAGCGAGGTGATGAGCAGAATGTGTGTGTGCTGTGTGGGGTCTTCATCATATTTTCTTTCCTCTTCTCTAGAGCAGTGTCACAGCCAATTGGCTTTCCTACAGTTATTTGATTAAAATTTGAGGAATTTTTTTTTCTTCAGCAGAAAACAAAATCAAACAAAAACCATGGGTGGAGGAGTTAAAGGCAAAAGGAAAGGGAAAGATCCCAAGATAGTGTAAAAGGGAAACTTTATTACACACAGAGTCTCTGTTAGCTTTTATGAACTATTTGTAGGGAGTAGATCTTTTTCTGAGCTGTACTTAGAAGCTTTGGAGTATCAATGAAAACAAGATTTGGTTTTAAAACACTTTTTCAATTGAACACATAATTATCACAATTTTAGAATTTTGGGGGCTGGAGAGATGGAGCAGTGACTACAAGCTCTTGCTGCTCTTGCAGAGGATCCGGTCCCTCAACATAGTGGCTGTCAAGCATCTGTAATTCCAATTCTGGGGATCCATTACCTTCTTCTGGCCCCTACAGGTACTGCATGTATGTGGTGCACATACATACACATAGGCAGAACACTCATATACATACAAGTAAAAAATAAATCTTACGAATCTGAATTTCAAAAGTTCTCTATTTTGGCCATTTGAAGGGTAGTATTGTGAATACTGTTTTCTAGGTAGCAGAAAAATGAGGTATTATAATTTTATGCAAAAAGTCAGGAAATTTTTCAAGAAGAGATTGGGCTTGGATGAACAATTTTCCTTAATTTTGATGGGACCAAGGCAGGGCTGTGCCTTGGGTCAAGTATGTTGTTTATCAGCTTTCTTCTCAAAGGATCACCTCTGAGTTAGTTTTGCTCTTTTCTGTGGGTTATAAACCCAAACATCTTAGAGTGAGTGGGTGACTGAGGTGCCAGGTAACCAGCATTTTCGTGAACCTCCTGCCTGAGTGCATGTTTCTAAAAGGGTCTTTTTTTTTTTCCGATGCCTATGAGACCGCTGCACATCCAGACAGTGCTGCTATTTTCTCTTTAGGGTAGTGTTTGTCTAAAGCATCCTTTAAGGCTCAGAGCATCAAGGACTCTTTGCTTTTTTTTGAAGTAAGATTGGCTCTCATATGTGTTTATTGAGGTCAGACTAAAAAGTGTTGGTCACAGTCAAAGGCAGATTTACATCACAAAGAACAAAGACAGGCAACTTCAGTCTATAAAAGAAAGAAATTGAAACAAAAGCTATGTTACCTCACTGTCAAATACCCTTGCCTTCATCTGAGGCCTGACCTTCAAAAGAAGCAGAAAGTAGTCCCTGTAACACATGGAGACAACCTGCCCTTATTCTAGACTCAGATCATATATAAAGAAGATGGAAAGGTACCTCTTCATTGGTTATGCAATGACTCTTATTTATGATGTAGGAAACAGCTCATATGAACCCCATTTTCTACTGAAGCTCTTGAAGACTTAGGTCTCTGAGAGGACTTACCTCCATCTGAAGCTCAGTCCCTCCCTCCACCCCAGAATCAGAGAACACAGTATCATTTTAATACCAAAGGCTGAATTTTGGATAATCAAGGATCCAGTCATACTCACCAACAAACAAACAAACAACAACAACAACAACAAAACAGTTAATCTAAGAAGCAAGTTGAAGAACTTCAGAGGAAAAAGCAATGGGTTTATTAGTTTCAACACAAAGATAGTAACATAAGAAGAAAGCAGGAAGGAAGGCTGGTAAACATGCCCCTATTTTAAGAACTTGCAAGTAAAGAGCCTGCTTCTCCGGATATGCAGCCCTAGTCAAAACAAGGGAAAATACTGTTAAGCCAATGCATCACTGTGGTGATGACAATTTACGTATTAGGTATTTTTATTTGGGGTAAGAGCGTTAGCAGCCAGATATAAAATAGTATGATACCAACCAGCGTTGGGTTTGGGAAGAAGCTCCTTTCTGGCTTTGATGTTATAGTGGAGACTGGTGGCAGCTTTCCATGAGGCTAGTATATAGGTTAGACGGTTGGCTAGTGAGACAATATAGGCATCCTGGAGAGTCCTTTGTGCTCTGCAGGATCCAGTGTGAGGGAGCTGAGATGGGTTGAACTGGGTTTATTATCTGTGTTAGTGGTAACTGCACAAGTGAAATGCTAATACCAGTGGACTTTTTTTCTTTATGACAATCAAATATTTATATCCTGAATCTACGAATAAAAAATATGGGTGGATCAAGGTGTAGCGTGGGTTTATCAGTTATCAAACCACAGGAACAAAGGCACATTCTAAACTGTGTGGACACCCAGAAAACTAATGAAAGCTATTTCATTTCATAATGTAAGGAGAGTTAGCAGCATCACTGATAAAGTTTTTCATGGTGGATTTATTTTTTTTTATGATTGAATAAGTATATAATGTGTATTTTTTAGATGTGACCACTTTTATTATTCAGTTCAGTGGTAATAGGTATAGCCACATCATTGTACAAGTTGATAATAAAGTCTCAAGATTAAGTTCATACATATACCAAAGCTTTTAAATTGCTTTCAATTTAAAATGGGGCCACTATGAATATTTCCCTATGTTCAGCCATGCAGGCATTCAGAAGCGGTGACAGACATGATCCTTGGAGCCTTGTCTACTGCTGCAACTAGCAGAAGTCTTTGACATACACATGATGCTCAATTCGAAGGCATATGGCATGTAAGAGTTATGCAGTGATGATTGCTTCAACTCAGATTTCAAAGAAAAGTCTGTATCTGGAGTGGTTTCTGTGTGGTGCAATCAGAATGCTTGCGGGCAGCCCTGGAAAGGGTGATGCTTAAGAGGTTTGTGTAAAGCCAAAGTGTTGTGGCGGCTCCGTGAAGCTGGTGCTGCCAAGAACAGACAACATGCTGAGAAAGCTAGAGGCACAAAACAGAGCCAGCAAAGGCATGAAAGCGCGCAGGCTGTACTGAGCAAGGGTTCAGGGTTATCACTGCCTATGCAACCCCTTTATAGGTTTTACCGTGTCAATGCAAACCAAAGACACTGGACATGGAACTGCAGGATACACTCTATGCTCAGATAGTTTTGCTCTTACTTTGGTTAGATTGGTCCTTGCTTGTCTCACATTTCTCCACTATGGAATTTGAATGTCTAGATTTTGCCACCGTATCTTAGAGTCTTGAGTCTTGGAGAACACTTAGAGCTTGGACTTTAGAACAGGGAGTGAAATATCAAGGTAATAAGGATTCTTGGCTCCGAGTTGAGTGCAGTTGGAACTGAGGTAGACGTGAGCCTTTGGGTAATAATGGACATATTATCATGGCTTAAGGAAATGCTGTTTGGGATTTCAAGTTGATAAGGGATGGGTTTGATTTGAGAAGTCCCTATTTAATAAAGTACAGCTCTTGATATTTCTGTGAAAGAATTAGCTAGGGAGCAAAGACCTTCGATGAATGTTGGTAGCATCATCTCATAGGCTAGGATCTAGATGGCATAGGAGAAAAAACTCTAACACTTGTTAGAGGGGGCAACCCTTCCTAGCCTGGAGAGGTGTTCTCCTTTCTGCTTCTGAGCAACTGTGAACTGAGCTGCTCTGCCATGCCTCCCCAACCCTGATGCATTTCTGAAACTGTGAACAAAATAAATCTTTTCTTCCTTGAGATATTTTGCTTAAGCGTTTGGTTACATTGATGAAAGCCCGACTAACACAGCCATCAGAATTCATTTAGATGGATATTTGGCAGTAATGTTATTTGTAAAATGATTTTTATTGCCTTTAGTGAGTATTTTGTGCCTTTTTCTCCACATATAAAAATATCATCTTTCAGTCATTTATTTGGAAAAAAATCAACTGGGTGTCGTATGCCAGGATTATTGTCAGCACAAGGGACAATATGGTGAATAAAACACAATGTTTTAGCCTTTTAGTATCTATATTATGATATGGGAGAGAATGATAATGAGATATAGTTTAGTAAGTTTTAGAAGATAATAACAAACTGCTTTAGGCAACAGGAAAGCCCAGAGCAGTGTGAGGGAACCAGAGGTAACACAGGTGGGGCTGCAGCGGTTGCCACCTGTGTGGGATGGTCAGCCTACATCTTATCATGAGGATGATTTAAACAAAATCTTGAAGGAAGTGAAGGTTTGAACTCGGTAGCTTTGTGGGAAAATATTCCAGACAGTGGTATAGAGGGCAAAGAGCACAAGGTAGGGGGAAGAGCAGAGGACATCTACACGGTAAAGTGGAACCCCGAGGACATGCGAGATCACAGGTCTTCTGAGTGACACGGAGAGTCCACGTGTGCAGTATGATGTCTCCACTGAGTGGGAATGGCAGTGTTTAGCTTATTTCATAAAAGAGCTAGTATTTGTTGTTCTGTTTTGCACTGTTTAGTAAGAATTGGCATTAATGTGCCTTTGTTTTGCTGGAATCATCTAAGAAGCCACCAGCTTATTTCTTTCCTCTATTTCTGTGTTAAAGTGCAGAGGAAAGTCACTATGTGGGATTCTGTGTAGTAAAATTTACGTGTAGAACAGAAAAGAGTTGTGTTTTGTTCTTTTCAGGAAAAATGCAAAATAGAGTCTTTGTGGAAATTTTATTCTTACCTAATAAGAAAATAAAAGGCTAACGTGATTTTACTGACAATCTATTCAACTTTAGTTGATTAAAATTATTTATTGGGCATCTGCCATTTGATTCTTACATGAAAATATTCTTGAAATTATAATGAACTGCTAATTAGTTGATAGCTGCCTCAAAACCCTGTTTGATTATATGAGACACTTTATTTTAATTAGCATACAACATATCAGAGATCACTATGGAATTTTCAGGCAATGTTTGTTTTGATGAATTTCCCTTCCTTTCCCTCTATCTCCCCCTACTCTGCTCCTCTCAAATGTGTTTTAACTTTACAGGTATCCATCCTTTCCCTGTTCCTCTCTACTCAGCATTACTTGGTCATTTTTCTAGTTTTCAAGGCTTGAGCCATATGACCTGAATTTCTCCCATGTGGTCCTACTGTGAGAAAGATGAACCAGGACAGCCATCCACAAGCCAGGGTCTTCAGGCAAGTGAAAATGTGTGGCTTTTGTCTTCCTGGGTATCACATACATTAAAGCACTTGGTTTTTTGTTGCTGATCTTGCAACCTGTCCATCACTTTATTCAGCTTTACTCTTTTGCATAGGAAGGACAGCGAGAATCGGTTTTAAATTATCAGTGTCAACCTAGATGTTCCTCAGTGAAGGAATGGATACAGAAATCGTGGCACATTTCCACAGCGGAATACTATTCATCTATTAAAAACAAGGAAAACATCTTACCCCATGTCTGCTCAATTGATTATCTTTTTTAGGTGTATAGATTTCATTATGTTTATCATATCTTATAGGTCTATATAAGTGAGTATATCCCATGTTTGTCTTTCTCCTTCTGGGATATTTCACTCAGAATGATCTTTTCTAGATCCCACCATTTGCCTGCAAATTTCATGATTTCCTCCTTTTTGATTGCTGAGTAGTATTCCATTGTATAAAAATACCACAATTTCTGTACCCATTCCACCGTTGATGGACATCTGGGTTGTTTCCAGGTTCTGGCTATTACAAATAGAGCTGCTATAAACATGGTTGAGCAAGTGTCCTTTTTGTGTACTTGAACAAACTTTGGGTATATACCTAGCAGTGGTATAGCTGGGTCTGGAGGAAGCACTATTCCTATTTGTCTTAGAAAGCGCCAGATAGCTTTCCAGAGTGGTTGTACCAGTTTACATTCCCACCAGCAGTGGAGGAGGGTTCCCCTTTCTCCACAACCTCTCCAGCATGTGTTATCGCTTGAGTTTTTCATCTTGGCCATTCTGATGGGTGTAAGGTGATATCTCAGGGTCGTTTTGATTTGCATTTCCCTGAGCGCATCTGATAGACTCTAACTAGCAGTGTTTTCAAAGCAAAGACTCATGACCAAACCTTTGGCAGAGAACAGGGAATCATAAGAAAGAAGGGGAGTTAGTCTGATGGGGAAAGGATAGGAGCTCCACAAGGACCAAATATATCTGGGCACAGGGTCTTTTCTGAGACTGACATTCAACCAAGGACCATGTATGGATATAACCTAGAACCTCCACTCAGATGTAGCCTGTGGTAGCTCAGTAACCAATTGGTTTCCCAAAGTGAGGGGAACAGGGACTATTTCTAACAGGAACTCAATGACTGGCTCTTTGGTCTCCCCACCCCCGAAGGGAGGAGCAGTCCTGTTAGGCCACAGAGGAGGGCTTTGCAGCCAGTCCTGAAGATACCTGATAAAACAGGATCCGATGAATGGGGAGGAGGTCCCCCCTATCAGTGGACTTGGAAAGGGGCATGGTGGAGATGAGGGAGGGAGGGAGGGACTGGGAGGGAATGAGGGATCGGGACACGGCTGGGATACAGAGTTAATAAAATGTAACTGATAAATATATATATATATATATATGCGAATAAAAAAAAAAAAAAAACAAGGAAACCATGAAATTTGCAGGCAAATGGATGGAACTTGAACAGATCATCCTGAGTGAAGTAACCCAGAAACAGAAAGACACTTATGGTATATACTCACTTACAAGGGGATATTTGCCGTATAATATAGGGTAGACATAGTATAAGCTACAGACCCATAAAAGCTAAATAACAAGGAAGAGCCTAGGGTGGAGGCTTAAATCTCACTCAGAATGGCAAACAGGATAGACACCAGAAGTGGTGGAAGAGAGGGAACATTGGAGCCTAATACAGAGTGTCCTCTGAAAGGCTCCACCCAACAGGGGATGGAAGCAGATGATGAGACTCACAGCCAAACTTTGGGCAGAGCCTTATGGAAGATGGGGAAATGGAAGGATGGAGAGGGGTCAGGATCTACACAAGGAGACCAACAAAGCTAAAATACCTGAGCCCGGGGGGTCCTGCAGAGACTGAGGCACCAACCAAGGACCATGCATGGAGAGGACCTAGACCCCCTGCTCAGATGTAGCCAATAGGGAGATCAGTCTCCTTGTGGGTTCCCAGTAAAGGGAGCAGGGCTACTCTGTCATAAACTCTGTTGCCTGCTCTTTGATCACTGCTCCTGGTGATGAGGCCAGGACACAGGCAGTCCTGAGAAGACTTGGTAAGCTATAGACAGATGCAGAGGAGCAGAACTCCCCCTTGCAGTGGATTAGGGGAAGGGGATAGGAGGGAATAGGGAGGGGTGGTGGTACTGGGAGGAGTTGAGGGAGGGGCTTCAATTGGGATCCATAATGAATAAATTGTAAAAAAAAAAAATTAAAAAAAAATCAGTGTTTTCTAAATGGCAACTGATAAAGGACAAACAAGTTCCAAAACCAGAAGCTGGGGGTTGCCATTTTCATCAGGCTTGGTGACATCACAGCCACCACATAGCTGACTTCTGTATTGTTTTGGTAGTCAGCACCTTGAAGGGAATCTTGGAACCTGTTGAAATGTTTTTAGCTTTAAGAAATAAGATTCCTGACTGAACATGGAGTAAGTGGAAGGTGATGTTTTCCCATGTGGCCTATGGTGAGAAAGGTAGATCAGGATTGCCACCCACATTTAAAGGTCAAGCATTTAACAGATGGCTGGAGCCCTTTGGTGTTCCCAGGGTTAGAAACAACTGATATGATGAAGCCTTTAGAATTTAAATACATAGAAGTCATTAGGATAAGAAAAATACCAGAAGTCTGCTTAGTTCTTTATGGTAGAACAAGGGCTGATTAATTAAATAAATAAAACATGCAGAGGATATTGATGAGGAGGAGACCAGAAATACTTTTGTTGCAGCGTTTACTTTAAACATCTGTGATCCACCTTGCAGACACCACGGGCCAGTCGCTGAAAACACAGAGCTCGTCCACAAAGGAAACACAGAAATGATACGCGGCTGCAGTAAAGCTGGAGTCTTCGGGCCGTAGGACTCCGGGGGCCGCTCTCTTCTCTATTGTTTTGCATTTCCTGATGTCTTGAGCGCTAGGATCGCAAGTAAGCTAGCATGCAGCCACCTCAGGCGCTTCTCACACACACTCTGTGGATCCAAATTCCAGGCTTCATGTCTGCACAGCAAGTACTTTATACTTTGAGCCATCACCCCAGCCCCAAATGAATTTATTTTCATATATTGACGGGTTGGGAAAATCTAAATTACTCACAGGGAAGTCACTTGGAGGATACCTTCAATAAGACGAGAACGGAAATCAAGAAACAAATAAGAGAAATATCAGAGGTGAATAAATAGTGAAAAGGAAATCTTCGTCACACAGGAGGCCCAGAAAGCAACTGGCTTTGCTTATAACAGAAAGATACTGGACCACGAGAAGAGAATCCTCAAGTAAGAAAAGGACAGCCTTTTCCATTAGTACTTTGAAACAAGTCAAAGATAGATTGTGAACTCAAAATGCGACAACATAGGTGCCACCTTCATCATCATTAGTTTAGTTTCTGTAAGAATTATTTAGGCTTTCAGAATGAGAGCACTTAGAGTGTTTTTCTGGTGGAATATAAACAGCTGGTGCTGGCGGTGCCTGTGTAGCTTTGTCTTTGAGTGGGAGGGAGGCTTCTCCAGGCAGGCTTTCCTGTAGGCAGACTTCTCTTGCCCTTCCTGCTTAGCACCTCTCCTTTGCCATCAGCAGATTCACCGACTCCATCTAGCTCTCATTCCTGGTCTGCAGTTTCTTGTATTTGCATGCTTAACACACCTGCTGGAGACCTTACCCATGTCAGGATTCCAACAGCCTGGCAGCAGAACCTGTTCTTGTTTTACAGAGCAGACCCCTTCTGCACTGTTCCGTCATCTTCATGGCACTGTTGTCTCTGAACAAATGCGAGGCCAACATTCTGCTTCTACTTAACGTCAACCAGAACGCTCTGATTCTGCTGACTCCTTGCTAACTCACTCATTGTACAGGTCCGAGAATCCTGTCAGCATATACAAAGGACATTGTCATGCATGGCAAAATGGTAGAGCAGAGCATCAGCCAGAAGATCAGCTTCTCTGATGTTCTGTCATGCTAGATCAATGCTACTATCAAGGAGTATTTTTAGTCCCTGACCCCCAGTGTTTGTGATTAGGCCGAATCCTGCGTGTGTTGAGCACATGCTCTGCCACTGAACTGCACTCCTACCCCCATTGTTATAAACAGGCTCATTGATGAAGGGCTTTGCTTGAGGAGGAATGGTAAAAAAATAGAAGCATTGTAATCCCTCAGACAATATTTTCTTTTTAAAAGAAGGCTTTTTTGTTTTTAAGTGTGGGAGTGTTTTCCAGCATGCAGTGCTCTGGAGGCCAGAAGAGTGTGTCTTATCCCTGGAACTGGAGTTACAGATGGTTGTTAACTGCTACACGGGGCCCACGCTCCAGTTCTCTGGTGGAGCGTCAAGTGCTGGTCTGAGTTATTTCTTTAGCCACCATCTATTCCTTTTAGAAAGAATTATTTTTCATTTTCTCTGTGCGAGTGTTTGGCCTCCATGTTTGTACGTGTACCACATATGTGTCTGTTGCCAGTGATGTCAGAAGAAAGCATTTGATTCCCTGACCTACATCCGTTGAGCACTGTCTTCTCTGCAGTGCCTCATATAATACTCTTAAGCTGACAGGTGAGCTTTTAGAGGCACATGGAGTCAGAAGTGGTAGTTCAACAGAAAACTTGTGATGAGAACAGGTATGGAAGGTAATTTAGAAGTAATCACATAAAGCCACATTTCATCAATCGACTTGGGTTTTGTTTATTTGTTTGCTTGCTTGCTTGTGGAGAAAAGTAAGGAACTGGGTGGAAGAGAGTCCTTAGAATGCTTGGCTCCATTGATGAAATTAATGTTAAAAACTATCGTAGTTAATCGTCACGAGGAACCTAGTATGGCACATCTTGTTCTAAGCACTACTATACTTTTCCCTGATAAAGTTTTAGTTAATTATTTTTTTATTCACTTTACATCCTGGTTGTAGCCCCATCGATCCTCCCCTCCCTGTCATACCCTCCCTCCCTCTTCCCTCAACTATTACTCAAAAGGGGAGTTCCCTTTCCTATCAACCATAGCTCATCAAGTTGTATCAGGACTGAGCATGTCCTGTTCCCCTGTGGCCTGGGAAGGCAGTTCTGCCAGGGGGAAGGGCCCAGAGGGGCTTGCTGAGACTGAAACATCAACCAAGGACTATGCATGGACTAGACCTAGGCCCTCTACAAAAATGTAGCAGATGGGCAGCTTAGGCTTCTTGTGGGTCCTTTAGTAAGGAAAGTGGGGACTGCAGCTGTCACAAACTCACTTGACAGCTTTTTTAGCACTACGTATGTTTAACCAGCCCTGTAAAGGTTGTTAATATTTATTTTATAAACTGTAGACAGACTTAAAAAGGTTACTATCTTAAGGATAATAAAAGTAGACAACCCTTTCTTCCCTTTTTCTTTTATTGACCTCATGCAAAAAGTTAATGTCAAGATACCATGGATAGAACATGCATAGGGATACAGGGTAAAAAGCGGCAGCATCTTGCAGAGCTGGCACTTGGAGAAGACAGCGAAGCTGTAGCTGGGTGCTCCATGAGTGCATAGCTCATGTTCATCTCTGCTTCCGTGGAGGGAAAGGCTTATTTCAGAGCTTATGGTCAAACTTGCTTTGCTCTTTCTTCTTTAGTTCATCTGTATTTTTCCAAAACTTCAACCAGTTATGTTCCCATGTTTGCTCCATGTACAACAGAATAACCATGATTGGATTCTTGTGCAACTTGCATTTTCAATCCTTGTTCCATGCTGAGATTCACCTGTGCAGTTGCATGTAATTGTTGGACATCTACCCTCAATGTGGTGCACTCTTTTGAATTTGGGTGAAAAGTTCTGTAGACATCTATTAGGTACATTTGATTTGTGCCTTTATTTCCCTATTTAGCTTCTGTCTAGATGATCTACTCCTTGGTGAGAGTGGAGTGTTGAAGTCTTCCAATATTAAAGTGTTGTGATCAATGTGCGATTTAAGCTTTAATAATGTTTCCTTTACTAATGTAGGTGCTCTTGTATTTGGGGCATAGATGTTCAGACTTGTGATGTTCTCCTGGTGGAATTTTCCTTCAATGGCAATGAAGTGTTTCTTCTTATCTTTTTTTTATTAATTTTTGTTGAAAGTCTATTTTATTAAATATTAATATAGCTACCCAACTTGTCTTCTGGGTCCATGTGCTTGAAAAACATTTTTTTTCCAGCCCTTTACTCTGGGGTAATGTTTATCTTTGTTGCAGAGATGTGTTTCTTGGATGCAGCAGAATATTGGATCCTGTTTCTGCAACTAATCTATTAGTCTGTTTTTTTTTTTTTTTTTTTTTTTTTTTTTTTTTTTTATTGGAGAGCTGAGTCCATTGATGTTGATAGATAATAGTGACCAATGAATGTTAGTTCCTTTTATTGTGGAGTTGGTGGTGTTACTGTGTTTCATTGCTTGTTTTCTTTTAATTTTTGTTGTGAAAGTTATCTGTATTCTATGTTTTCTTGGGTGTAGTTGTTTTCGTTGGATTGGAGTTTTCCTTCTAGTATCTTCTGTAGGGCTGGTTTGCTGTATAGATATTAAGTTTAGTTTTGTCATGCAATATTTTGCTTTCTCCATCTATGTTGATTGAAAGCTTTGCTGGGTATAGTAGTCCAGGTTGGCATCTGTGGTCCTTTAAGGTCTCCATACATCTGTCCAGGCCCTTCTGGCTTTCATAGTTTCTTGGATGGTTTGTGTTTGGGACTTTTCTGATTTTACTTTTTCTTTAAGAGAAGTATCAATTTCTGCAATTGTATCTTCAGCACCTGAGACTCCCTCTTCCATCTCTTGTATTCTGTTGGTGATGCTTACCTTTGTGGTTCCTGATCTTTTCTCTAAATTCTCCAGCTCCAGAGTTTTCCCTGTTTGTGTTTTCTTATTAATTCTAATTTTGTTTTCATTCTTTGGACCATTTCCTTCATCTGTTTGAATGTGGATTCTTGTCTTTCTATTTTTTTTTTTTTGTTCATTTCCTCTCTATATGCCACTAATTGTACCTTTACTTGTACGACTGTATTTGTCTGTATTTCTTTGAGAGCTTTGTTCGTTTCTTCTTTATTTGCCTCCTCTTGTCTGGCTATTTCTCTGAGAGATTTGTTCATTTTTCTCTTTATGTGCCTCTAAGAACTGGAAAAGCATAGCTTTAAAGTCATTTTTCTGTGTTTCTAGTGAATTAAAATATGCATAGATTTTGGGGATTGCTGATGGAACCGTGATATCCTGATTTTTCTTGGGTGTGTTCTTATGCCGACCTCTGGCTATCTGCTTATCTGTATTTTTCACTGTTTGTTCCTGGAGTTTGTACTTCAGACAGGGTCTGTCTTTCTCTGGTGTCTGGAGTATTTTTCAGGAAGATGAGAGAGGTCCACTGGTTTGAGAGTGTGTGTTGGTGTTTCAGCTGTACCTAAGGGAGGAAGAGCTGCTGGGGCAGAACTGCAATGACGGGGGAGGAAGTGTGTGAGTATGTGTAGAATTGCATCTTGAAGGAGAGAGTGCCAGAGAGTGTAGGTGCTTGGAATGTGGGGAAGGGGAGCTGGCGCAAGAAGGGGTGCAGATGCTAGCGCTGTTAGCAGGCGAGCACAGTTTGTGGGCACAATGTGCCTGTACCCATTTCCTGAATACCTCAGTGGTCTACAGTCCTGTCATTCAGATCTGTCTGGGTTCCAGGAGTTGTTTGCCTCAACTTCACTGGTAGACCTGCAGAGCAGGGCTTCAATGTTGATAATGCTGTCCCAAGAACCTGGGGCCTGATGTTGTGCTCCACTCGGAGTCCAGCCACTGTGGCAGAACTAGGAGGCCGCTGGCACAGATGCCTTCTGGGATGCCCTGGGGAGCTGTGGGCCTGGTTGGCCTGGTGGAGCCGCTGGTGCTATGTTCTGTGCTAGGAGCTGTGGGCAGTGTGGGCCAGACTCTGCGTTCTGTGGCAGCTGCTGTGGGCTGCCTCTGCAGCCTCTGCCTCTGCTAAGGAGGGAGAAGGGAGGCCTATCATGGGGAAATGCCGTGTGATTGAGTATTCTCTGTCTTAAATCTCAAACAGGGAATTCTGTGCTTGGGGCAGACAGCACTGTGCTCTGTGCTAGGAGCTCTGTGCACTGTGAACTGCCTCTGCGGCCCTGTCTCTGCCACTGCCTCCTTCCATTAAAGGAGAAGTGCCTGGGAATTGAGTCCCCAGGAGAAGCCCACAGAGATCTCAGTGGTTGACCTGTATCCTATTGGTCTCAGTTCAGGGTTTGTCCCCTTTTCCCCCAGAAGCTTCGGCGTCATTGTTTTGGGTTCAGCTGCCTCTCCTCTCACCAATTTCAGAGTTTCAGATCCTCTGTCCCTCAGGTACAGTGCATGCTGGTCTGCTGCCATCTTGGATCTCCCTTATGTTATATTTTTATTCTTAGTCTTTGTAAAAATTTAGTCTTTAAAAATTTCACTCTTGCTATCTGGCAAGACCCATCCTAGGTTTCTTGTCTTTAGGTGTGTTGTGTCTTGGTTGTTTTTCGGTCAGTTTTAAGGCATCACAGCTATTCACGTCATTTGCTGTTCTAATAGAGCAATTTAGGTTAAGTACATAGGCAGCAGCCTGGCTAATTTTTTATTTTTGTGAACTTGACACACACTAGAATCACCTGAGAGGAGGGAACACCAACTGAGAAAACAGCTTCATATAATAGGGTTGTGGGCAAGCCTGTAGCACATTTTCTTGATTAGTTATTGATGTGTGAGGGCCCACCTCACCTGGGCAGATGATCCTGAGTTCAATAACACACTAAATGTACCATAAGAACCAAGCCAATAAGCAACATCCTTTTAGGGCTTCTGCAGCATTCCTGCCTCCAGATTCCTGCCTAGAATTCCTGCTTGACATCTCTAATTCCTCCAGTGGCAAATAGTGGCATGAGAGTTGTAAGCTGAAATAAAACAATTTTCTCCCCAGGTTGCTTCTGGTCAGTGTTTATTACAGCAATGGAAACTGTAAGACAGGCAGATACATGGTAAAAGCATAAGCATACAAGTAAACATCATTAACAGCATAACCAAGCACAGCCTGTTGCTTCTTTGGCTTTAATTATATTGATTTGACACATCAAATTGGGTAGAACACACTACTATAAAATATATATATATATAACCTTTCAATGCACGATTGTATAGTATGTTTTGAAGTATTTGGCTCTTTAAGTATTCTGAATGAAGCTTTAACCATTTTCCATAAAATATTGCTTATTTTTTTATTAAATTATGCCCCATGCATTTATTGTTTTAAGTACATTTTTTCACCTTCCATGGTTCCTCATAGCTGGCATTTAGAAATGCAATTGTTTTTTATCCGTCAAGTCTGTTTGCATCAACCATTTAAAGCAGTTAGTCCTCCTAGCAAATACAGCATACTTAGCTTTGCACCTTGTCTCTTGACCTTTCTCCTCTGCTTCGTGTTTGGAGTCACAATTCAGTATGCACAGGTGATTACAGTGGGGGTTAGCCCCACCCTCTACCCATCATTCTTGTTTAGAACTTTGAGACCTCTGAGTAAGATTTTCACAGAAATGTTTTCTTACATGCAGAGTCAGTTTGGCATTTGTTTAATTGTTTCATAACTTGTTCTGCTTTCCTGGTTATTGCATTGAAATGTGGCCTGTGTTCACATTAGCATCTACCAATTCTCTGCTGTCATTGGGTATTGCCTATACAGTGGGCTGGATGCTAGAGATTTAAGAACCATCTTCTAGCAATGTGGAGCCTCCTGAGCTTCTGATTCATATATACCTGCTTAATTATTCTGTGTTGCTAAGGGTAAATTTTGTGGGTGTGTGTGTGTGAGGAGCATTCCATGTACGATGGACAGTTACTGGTAACAGAATAATCTAGATGGGTTTCAGAGGCTTTATTTTACACTTACTCATTTGTTATTGATTTATGTATTATTTATTCATTTGGCGTGTGTGTTTTTGTGTGTGTATGTGGAAATCAGCAGACAACTTGCAAATGTCAGCTTTCACTTTTCACTGTGTGGGTCCCAGCAGTAGAACTTAGGCCGTCTGGCTTAATTTTGCGTCTTTAATCTTTGGGTATAAGTAAATAAGCGCGATGTTGCTGATGCAGCCCAGATTCTGTGACACACTGCACTTCACACTTTACTGCAGGGCATCTTGAAATGGTTACAGATATCTCTCTGGTCACTGAATGAGGAGTAGAGTGGGGATAAGACTCAGTTGTATGAATCGATACATTTTCAGATAGACTTTCAATAATTATGTCTACAATATCACAAAGTTTCATTGGCAGTGAACTTTCTTGGGTTTGATTTGGTGTTGTTTCTGTACAGCACAGAGTCATTTCTGTTTACAGGGGTTGTCTTGTTTAATAGGGCAGAGTTTTTTCCTTCTTCAGCAGCTTTCAGACCACATACTATCCTCATGTTAGTGCACATATGCACAGATATCAAAACACATGCCATCTTCATGCTAGTGAAAATGTAAACAGATCTGTTAGGCTTTTTTAATCTTTTCATCTCAGAAGTAATGTCCCTGTCTGACCTCACTTTGAAGCATTTTTTCACAAGCTAAGAGGAAAAGATCTTACGGCAATGCTTAAACATTCCCAAGATGGAGAATCATGCAGCACCTAGGAACATTTTCAACAAAATATTAATGTCAGAAGAAAATAATCTCGATAACATACCATATGAATCAACAAATCAAATGGTTAGAGTAAGCATCCTACTACTGATATTCACTGAGAAATTAATTGAGAAGTTTGTTGTATATATTTTTATTTTTCTTTCCTAAGTCCCCTAAAATGCATATGAATTATTTTTCTCTTTGGATGTAATTTTTTAAACAAACAAACAAACAAATAAGTGAATAATAAATAACTTTTTCATTTTATTTATTGAATAAATGGGACCTCATGAAACTGAAAAGCTTCTATAAAGCAAAGGACACCGTCATCAAAACAAAACGACTGCCTACAGATTGGGAAAGAATCTTCACTAACCCTTTATCTGACAGAGGACTAATATCCAGTATATATAAAGAACTAAAGAAGCTGAAAAGCAGCAAACCAAGTAATCCAATTAAAAAATGGGGAACAGGGCTAAACAGAGAATTCTCGACAGAGGAATATCGAATGGCAGAAAAACACTTAAAGAAATGCTCAACCTCATTAGCCATCAGGGAAATGCAAATCAAAACAACCCTGCGACATCACCTTAAACCCATCAGAATGGCCAAGATGAAAAACTCAAGTGACAACACATGCTGGAGAGGTTGTGGAGAAAGGGGAACCCTCCTCCACTGCTGGTGGGAATGTAAACTGGTACAACCACTCTGGAAAGCTATCTGGCGCTTTCTAAGACAATTAGGAATAGTGCTTCCTCAAGACCCAGCTATGCCACTGCTAGGTATATACCCAAAGTTTGCTCAAGTACACAAAAGGGATACTTGCTCAACCATGTTTATAGCAGCTTTATTTGTAATAGCCAGAACCTGGAAACAACCCAGATGTCCATCAACGGAGGAATGGGTACAGAAATTGTGGTGTTTTTACACAATGGAATACTACTCAGCAATCAAAAAGGAGGAAATCATGAAATTTGCGGGCAAATGGTGGGATCTAGAAAAGATCATTCTGAGTGAAATATCCCAGAAGGAGAAAGACAAACAAGGTATATACTCACTTATATAGACCTATAAGATATGATAAACATAATGAAATCTATACACCTAAAAAAGATAATCAAGAGAGTAGACATGGGATAAGATGATCAATCCTCGTTTTGAAAGACAGATGGGATGTGCATTGAACGTATGACAGGAGTCTACTGAGTGCATCTGAAAGACTCTAACTAGCAGTGTTTTCAAAGCAAAGACTCATGACAAACCTTTGGCAGAGTACAGGGAATCATAAGAAAGAAGGGTAGTTAGTCTGATACGGAAAGGATAGGAGCTCCACAAGGAGCACAGGGTCTTTTCTGAGACTGACATTCAACCAAGGACCATGTATGGACATAACCTAGAACCTCCACTCAGATGTAGCCTGTGGTAGCTCAGTAACCAATTGGTTTCCCAAAGTGAGGGGAACAAGGACTATTCTAACAGGAACTCAATGACTGGCTCTTTGGCCTTCCCACCCCCGAAGGGAGGAGGAGTCCTGTTAGGCCACAGAGGAGGGCTTTGCAGCCAGTCCTGAAGATACCTGATAAAACAGGATCAGATGAATGGGGAGGAGGTCCCCCGCATCAGTGGACTTGGAAAGGGGCAGGGAGGAGATGAGGGTGGGAGGGAGGGACTGGGAGGGAATGAGGGAGCGGGACACGGCTGGGATACAGAGTTAATAAAATGTAACTGATAAGAAAAAAATAAAATTAAAAAAAAAGAAAATTTCATACTTGTATATAATGTGTTTTGATAAAATCCACCCCTAATCCTTTCCACTTTCATAATCCCTCTGCCACCTTTTCCCCTCACAATTTCCTGTGCACTTGTTTTTAAACCTTAGTACTGACGTATATGCAGGAGGCTCAGGGCATTTATTAAAACACGCAGAGCCTCTCATGGCTACATCCCTAGCTGACTTTCTCCCAGCTAGAGATGGACATTCCTGACCTTCTCCCTCTTCGTGGCTTGGTCTTGTTCATGTTGCTGCAACAGTTATCAGTTCATATATTTGCTTGTTCTCTTGTGTCCACAACCACAGTTTCTTTGTAGTCATCCACTACCTCTGTCTTACAGTCTTTCTTTTCCATTTTCCCTCATGGTTTCTGAGCCTTGAGAGGAGGCAGTGTGACATAGGTGTCTCATTTAGGGATGAGCACTCTGCGGTCTCATTCTCTGTTAATGGACCACTTGTGGGTTTGTATGTCAGTTTCATATGTCTGTCAGTATTGCATCATCTGCTATAAGAAGCATATTCTTTCATGAGAGTTGATAGATATTATTGCTTTATCAGTGTATTCAATTAGCAATGTCCATGTCCATGTATGTACGTACATATTGTGTGTATGTCTGTTGAAAGGGTTATATTCCATGAAGTGACAATACAGTATGATAAGCTTTTACTGAGTAGTTTCATGAAAGACATGGTCTGACAAACAGTGTTGCTTCACCACCTACACCAGTCAGACGTATGTAAAACCAAGAGACTACTTGCATTCATTTCACATAAGCATCCATATTTGTAGGCTTAAGAAATAGTAGGAATGTGGCATATTGTGTATCTTAATATATACCTGTATAGTCCTTGTACTGGAAGTGTCCCCTGGAGAATAATTGTGAAAGTAGCACAACTAACTCCTTTCACCATGTACAAAGTAAGGTAATTAGTTTGGAAAATAAAAAATCTAAAACGCAGATGTTCACAGACATTTTGTAACTGGGAAAAGGAGGACAAATTCCCCTATCAGTGGATTAGGGGAGAGGAATAGGGGAGGAAGAAGAAGGGAGGGTGGGACTGGAAGGAGATGAAGGAGGGGTCTACAATGAGGATACAAAGTGAATGAACTGTAAAATACAATAATAATAATAATAATAATAATAATAATAATGGTAACTAAATTACAGAATGTGATGACATATTTTTACCATGACAACAATAATGTTAAGATGTGTATGAAGCAGGTAACTTCTCTAATTCTCATCTAGCCAAGCATTTCTTAGGACCTTGTGCAGGTCATATAACATTTTCCCAGTTACGCAATGTCTACAATAATAAATCTTTAGGAGTCATTTTATTATTATATCCATCTGAATGAGTAAGAGCAGCAGGCTCTCCCTAAGACCTGGCCTCAGGTTCTTCGGCCTGTTAACAATCCTGGTAATAAGTTCCATCTTGTTGGGTCTTCAATCCAACCAGGGACTGGTTGGTCACTCCTGTAACATTTGTGCCACTATTGTACCTATAGACACTTCTTGCCTGGCTTATTGTCATTGTAGTTTACAGTGTTCACAGTTGAGTGAGACTGAGGATTACTTTTCTCCTTCTGTAGCACACATAACATCTTCTAGAACTATGAAAGCTAACTAGTAGGAATGAAACTTATATGTCAATACCAGCTTGATTTCTCTATGTGCTATGACTCAATTTGGGAATTTGGGAAAAAAGTATCACACTTAAAATTAAAAAATAAATGGGATTTTGAAAAATTCTAGGATACCAGAATGTGGAAAGAGAGAAATGGCTTCTGTAAATTGTTCTCTGACTCCCATACCTGTAAGGTTGTAGCACACTCACACACACACACACACACACGAACAGAGTAAAACAACAACAACACAAAGACTTGGAAGAAATAAAGAGCTATCAGGGCGTGGTTACTACATGCTTACTTAAATCCATGAAGCTGGTAACCAAATCTTGGGCTTCTCCAGCTCAAACCTTTCCCCAGCTTACCTACTATTGATGACTGCCCCCATACACGTTTGAATTTTTTCCCGAGCCCTGGGCAGTAGACAGCGTGTAGATGCTATGGCAGAAGCCATTTTAACTGCTGCTCTTTTAATTTCTGACACTGCAGCATGAAGCCATTTCTTTCTTTTGGCAAATTGCCCATAGGGAAGGATATTTGCTGAACAGCTGAAATCAAATGACACGAAACTGAAGCCTTAGAGAAAACATGATTTAACAGGCTTTTAAAAATATGTAATGGTAAATTTCTGAAATGAACTCGTTAATGCTTTGAAATTAGGCTTTTGTGATAAAGCTAGCAAGCCAGGTCCTTTTCTCAGCCATCTGGTATCGATCAGATCACTTCAGTACCCTGAGTCCCCATTTCCTCTTCTATCTACCATCACATTACATTGGATCCCAGCTATGAAGCGCAAAGTCAGCTGACTCTGTATGTGAAAGCAACTTGTAAATTTTACAGAAACGTGGCCATCGTCTGTGCTAGTCTTTAATGTGGAGCTGTCTCAAGTGTGGGCAGCGTTCTAAAACATCGTGATGGAGTTTGTGTTCAGAGCTGAGGCTGAGTGGGATGAAGTGTGGCCCATTAACTGGAACCCATTTAGGATGCCAGACTCCCACCTCCTCCTTTCAGGATTTTAGCTGGGAACATGGCTTGTTTTTAACATAAAGGAAAAAAATACATTCTGTTGTGTACCACATAGAACTTAATTATCAGATGAAATAGAAATATAACAATTTAATATCCAATCAAAGTAATTACGTTGCTTTGCCCAAATTTGTATTTCTTTTTCCAGTATAAGCCTGCTTGTTTAAAAATACATTTATTGAAACTTCATCAGCATCTCCAATGTTACTCCTTTTCTTCTTCTTTCCCTTCTTCCCTCTTTTGCTTCTTCCTTCCTTTCTCATTCCCTTCTTTTCCCAGGGCTTGCTTATAGAGCAGAGGCTAGTATCAAGCTTGCTATGCATCCAAGGCTGGTCATCCTCAAGAACATCCCTTGGCCCCTCAAGAACAGGGATTGTAGGCATGGGCAACCACACTCTGTCTTCTCTAGTTTTAATACACATTGGCATTACCTAGTAGAGGATGTTAAGCTGACAGGAGAAATTATCTCTCTAATAACCCAGAAATAAAAAGATAGGCACAGTATACACTCACTAATAAGCAGATATTGGCCATGTAATATTGGACAGCCATCTGTAGACCTAAAGAAGCCAAACACTAAGGAGGACCCTAGAGAGGATGCTTAAATCTCATTCAGAATGGCAAACAGGATAGATATTAGATGTGGTGGAAGAGAGGAAACAGGATGGGAGTCTGCTATAGTGGGTCCTCTGAAAGGATTCACCCAACTGGGGATCAAAGCAGATGCTGAGACTAATAGCTAAATTTTGGGCAGAGCACAGCAAGTCTTATAGAGGAAGAGAGGGGTGGGAGTAGAGAGACATGGAGGAGACAGGAGCCCCACAAGGAGATCAACAAAACTAAAATATCTGAGTCCAGGGGCTCCTGCAGAGACTAATGCACCAAGGGAGGACCATGCATGGAGAAGACCTAGACCATCTGCTCGGATGTGGCCGATTGGCTGCTTAGTCTCCATGTGGATCTCTGAGAGAGGGGAGCAAGGGCTGCCTCTACCATGAACTCAGTTGACTGCTCTCTGATCACTTGCTCCTGATGATGCAGCCTTGCCAGGCCCCGGAGGAAGAGGATCCAGGCAGTCCTAATGAGACTTAACAAGTTATGGGTAGATGGCAATAGTGGAGAACTCCCCCTTTCAGGGGATGAGGGGAAGGGTGAGGGAGGCAGCTTCATTCAGGATATATAATAAATAAATTGTGAAGAAAAAATAAAAAAGAATTAAATTTATAACATGTGTTTTGGGTGGTGGAAGGGAGGCACATTCAAACCACAGCAACAAGACTCTTTGGCATTCTAAACCTGGCATTTATTTGAATAGTTTTTATTTTTAGATTTTAGGTTTAGAATTGGGTTCATATTAAAAGCAAAATTGAGAAGAGAGGACAGATAATTTCTACATTTCTCAGAACTTTTTAAAACAACATTCACAATTAATGATGTAATAGTAATACCACACTGATTAACACTTACAATTTATTGTTACTTCCTTGGCATCATTGCTCTTGATCTCCGTTGGTGGCAGTTTTGGGAAGGGCATGTGTTGTCCAGTTGAAGCGTGCGTGTGGTTGGGGGTAGGTTTGAGGTTTCAACGTTCACAACGACCTAATGCGCCATCTCTGCACCCTGCTTATGTCTTGACATGTGAGTCCTCAGCTACTGCTCCAGTGACACGCCTGCTTGCCTGCGCCATGCTCCCTGCCACGCTCATCGTGGGCTCTCACCCTCTAATCCTCTGGAACCAAGATCTCAAATAAATGTTTTTCTTATATATGTTACCTTGGTCATGGTGTTTCTCTCTTTTTTTAAAAATTATACTTCATTTACTTTGTATCCCCCTCTAGTTCCCTCCCTCCTCTCCTCCCAATCCCTCCCTTCCACCTCCTTCTCCACACACTTCCCTGCCCAAGTCCACTGGTAGGGGAGGGTTTCTTTTTCTTCCTTCTGATCCTAGTCTGTTAGGTCTCTTCAGGAGTGGCTGCATTGCCCTCCTCTGGCCTGGTAAGGCTGCTTCCCCCTCAGGGGGAGGTGATCAAAGAGCAGGTAGATCAGTTCATGTCAGAAGCAGTCCCTCTTCCCATTACTATGGAACCCACTTGGACACTGTACGGCCATCAGCTACATCTGTGCAGGAGTTCTAGGTTATCTTAACAACAGAAACAGAACTAAAGCAATAGGAAAGTAACTAAAGCAAAAATTTACTTACTTGGAAACTTTTGTGCACGGTATTTTGTATGCATGTAAAATGTGTGATGTTATAAATCTCATTAAAGCATCATATAGAATAGTTTAATAATTCTCAAATCCTGTGTATTTTACCCATTTCTCACTGGTACCCTTATGCCTTCTGAGCCCTAGTCAAACAATGACTTATAAAGTGGTTCAATGGCTTTAGCTTTGCCAGTACAGCACACATTTAGAATCATGCAATATGGGGCTTTAAAACAGACCAGGAGTTTTTCACTTATCTTTATGCATTATGTATTTGGTCATAGTCTGATAGCTTAGTTCTTTTTTTCCACCAAATACTCCTTTGTACAAATATTACCAGTATTTATGTAAACTATTAATTATAGATTTTTTCTTTTAACTAGCATGTGCTTTGAACATGGTATATTTATAAGTATGACTTTATCTGTATCCCACAAATTTTGATAACATTTCATCTCAACATATTAAAATTTTTCCTGAGATACCTCTTTTGAACATTGTCATACATTATAGAAAGAGCATTGTTTAATAGCCAACTAATTTAGGCATTTGCATTTCCTTTGTTGTAGTTCCAGTTAAATTCCTTTTTATAAACTATAAAATGATGTGCATATTTTTTTTTTAAATTATTCACATGTACTTTAAGGGGATACAAACGTGAGAAATGAGTTAATTCTTTGTTGTGAGATAGAATTGTCTGTGCATGTCCACCATGTTAAGTTGACTGATTGTGTATACGGCTCAGTCATTTTAAAAATGTCTTACTGTGGCTTGATTATTACTAAAAGAAGTGTGACACACTGAGGTCTTGTGTTGCTGCTTCTCTTTGCAGTTCTTCAGCGCTGTCTCTCCTTTTTAGAGAAACAATGTTAATACACATTAAAACCTTGTGTGTTCTCTTAGAGAATTAGCCCCTTATTATAAAGCATCTTTTTCTTTTTGATAATTTTCTATTTCCATTCTTCTTTTTTCTGAAAATAATGTAACTATTATTTTTTTCTCCATCTTATTTACTCTCCATCTTTCTATATTGTCATTTATACACTGGGGGATTTTTACTGGTAACATATCCTTAGGTCTTTTTCCTCCACTTGGATATTACTTGATTTTGTAATTGGTGCATGTATATCACATATAAGCAATGTGGCTAGTGATTAATTTAGATTGAGATCTATTATGTTCTTCAATATATCCCATTTTTTAAATTTTTATCCTCTCTTTCTGCATTGTCTTTCTCTATCTGGCATTAAATGAATACTTTATATGATCTCAGTTTTCTCTCTCTTAGCACAGCAATTATAATTCTTTCAAAAATTTTTAGTACCTAGGTTTCACCACACATTTATAGTTAGTCAATTTGTTATTGTTGTTGGAGTTTTCGTTTTTTTGAATCAAGGACTTACTGTGTAACCCAGCTGATCTCAAAGTTATGGTAGTCTTCCTACCTCAGCATCCAAAGACTGGAATTTCAGATATGACCAGTCATGCTCAGCTCCTTATAATCACTCTTAGTTCAGTGTCAATCAATACAATAATGCATCATAAATATTGTAGTATTTTAAAACAAAATCCCTAATTTATACCTCTATCCCTTTATAATATAACATTTTATTCTTTGAAAATTCTATACATGCATATATATGTACGTACATACACATACATGCATACATACAATGTATTCTTTTGGGGAGTTAATTTTTTCTTTATTCTTATTATTATTTATCACAATTTATTCACTTTGTATCTCATCTGTAGCCCCCTCCCTCTTCTCCTCCCAGTCCCACCCTCCCTCTGGCTTCCCTCCCTATGGTCCTTCCCTAGTCCACTGATAGGGGAGGTCCTCCTCCCCTACTATCTGACCCTAGCTTATCAGGTATCTTCAGGACTGTCTGGATCCTCTTTCTTTGTGGCCTAGTATGGCCACCTCACCGGAGGGGGAGGGAGATGATCAAAGAGCAGGCAACCAAGTTCATGTCAGTGACTGCCCCTGCTCCCCTTACTAAGGGGCCCACATGGAGACTGAGCTGCCCATGGGCTACATCTCTGCAGGGGTCAACATACAGTGTATTCTTATCATCCTCATCCTCCACTCTTAACTCCTCCAAGGTCTACACCTACCTCTTCATTTCTCCAAATATTGTATTTTGTGTTCTTTCTCTCTTCTGTTCTCCCATCCCCACTTAATAACCCAGAATCCAGCTTTTGTGCCCATATACTATGGGTGTGGGGTCATCCAACTGGAGTATGAGTGACTGAGCAGGGACCACACCCTTAAAAAATGACTTCCTGTGGATGGAAACTATTAACTGTAGATAGTATCTCCCATTCTCTTAACAGTGCTAATATGCGGTAGATTAATTGCTTATTATATTTAATAAGCAACTATTCATTTAATATACAGGATAAAAGATTTTATTCATCCTCTGATATTCTAAATTTTATTTTGTATATTTAATTTTATTTTGTATATTAAATTTTATATTATTATTTAATAAATAATAAAATTTATTTCCCCTTTAAACAAATCAATTTACAATAAATTCCTTGACTTTTGTTTGCTTGAGAAATTCTTTTTTTCTTAATCTCTATTTTATCTTCTTTGATGATAGTTTTGTTGCATGATAGTTTGGATAGAATTCTAGGTTTGCCAGTTTTTTCTTCCAACATTTAGAGTACTTCATTTCCTTCTTGTTAACATGATTTCTGATTAGAAATTTGATATAATTCTTACTCGTTTTTTAATTAAATTTTTATTCTTTTACATTAATTACAATTTATTTGCTTTGTATCCCAGCTGTAGCCCCCTCCTTCCTTCCCTCCCAATCTCACCCTCCCTCCCTTATCTCCTCCCATGACTCTCTCCAAGTCCACTGCTAGAGGAGGTCCTTCTCCCCTTCCCTCTGACCCCAGCCGATCAGGTCTCATCAGGACTGGCTGCAATGTCCTCCTCTGTGGCCTGGCAAGGCTCCTCCTCCCTTGGGAGGGGTGTGTGTCAAAGAGCCAGCCACTGAGTTCATGTCAGAGACAGTCCCTGTTCCCCTTACTAGGAAACCCGCTAGGATACTGAGCTGCCATGGGTTACAATTGAGCAGGGGTTTTAGGTAATATCAATGAATGGGCCTTGGTTGGAGTATCAATCTCAGAAAAGACCCCTGTGCCCAGATATTTTGGTTCTGTTGCTCTCCTTGTGGAGCTCCTGTCCTCTCCAGGTTTCACTAACTCTCTCCCTTCTTTCTTCATATAATTCCCTGCACTCTGCCCAAAGTTTGGTTATGAGTCTCAGCATCTGCTTTGATACACTCCTAGGTAGATTCTTTCAGAGGCCCTCTGTGTTAGGCTCCTATCCTGTTGTTTTATCCTTCTCCAATGTCCATCCCACTTGTCTTTCTAAGTGAGAATTGCTTTGGCATCTGTGTATTTCAGTTCTCTAAATAGGGCATGCCAAGGTTTAGTGCTTCCTAAGCTTCCTGAACCTGTGGTTTGGGGATCTATCATTAATTTTAGAACGCTGGTGGGCTTTATTACTCTGTGCATTTCTACTGAACTTTCTCTTTTCTTATTTTGGTTGTGTATGTTTTTCTGCCTTTTGAATTTGTTTTACAGTTCTTGAGTCCTCTGTCCCTGCCTGCCTTCAAGTTTATTGAGTTTTCTGCAGCCCTATAGCCCATGTACTGAGAACCTATCAGTGATACCCTCCATTTCTTTTATATGCTTTTGACTTCCTTCCTCAGAATTATCCCTTCTTTCTGTTTATATTACTCACCTATTTTTGTTTTTACATGCTGTCCACTTTTCCATTAAGGTCCTTTTTAAAATTTAAAGTTTTCATTTAAAAAAAAATTAAAGTTCACTTCTATGGCATGCTGTACTGGATAAGGGTAAATTAGGCAAATAACCTTTAGTGAGAGGACGTGTTTTTCTGACAAAGAACAAGGTGTTTAGTGTTTGTGACAGCTGTGATGCCATGGATTTAAGTTTCCTTTCTATGGATTTTTCTTGTGTTTTCATCGAACTCCTTGCTATGTATGGCTTGTGTCTTCTCAGATACAACTGACAATTTTGTCTGATGAAGCAGTGTCAAGAACATGCTCGCTCTCTCTCTCTCTCTCTCTCTCTCTCTCTCTCTCTCTCAAATCTCAGTCTTTCAGTGGGTGGTGTTCCTGTCCTGGGATTACCACTGTGTTTTTTGTTCCTTCTTTCCCTTTGCATTGGAAGGGCAAATAGTCTAAATAGGTTGAGGTTGAATGATGGTTCCTCTCGGTCAGATAAGACTTAAGCCTCCCTGAAGACTGTCAGGAAGACTGCCCTTGATACATTTAAAGATACATTTTCCTTCACTCTTCCAAATATGTGAGGGGTTATATTGGCTTTTGCTGTGAAGCTTTAGAAGGAACCCTGTGGTAATGTTCCCTAGAGTTTAGCCCCCTGGGACTTACTCTCAGGAGCCTGTCTTCTCACTACAAGCTGACCTTCACTCAGCATCTAGTAGTTTATTAATTCATCATGTCACCATTTAAGTTCTTCTCCAACATGTATTTTCAGTGGCATTTGCTTCCTGTAAACCTTGTGTAGTTGTGATTTTCTGCAATTGTCTGCTCTTACAGATATAGCCTGATGGTTTGTCCTATGACCTCAGTTCTGCTTTTTTTTTTTTTTCTGGACTCTATATACAACTGAGACCATTTTGGTTTTTCTGAGTCTAAAAATCACATTTTATTTAAAAATGTGTTAAATCACCTTTGTCATTTAAAAATAAAAAATTACAACAATATACCTCATATTTGTATTTTATTTGGACCAATGAATGCTCTGGATACTGTTGGTGGCAGGAAAGTCCCCACTTTCTGAGATAGACCCATCCCATCTTGACTAGCCCTGCCATTATGAGGTTCTTTTCTAGAGAGACTGAAAGCTATGTGTCGCCACTCCCACCCCTAGGTTCTGCATATAAGGAATGAAGATCTGGTTCCGCAGGACAGCCACTGGCTGGGTGAAGTATTGGAAATGGGGCTAACCCTGGAAGAGAGCCCGCAGCAGAGGGACCTTGTGAAGGGGAGGCTGGGTGTTAAGTCTCCTTTTGATTTGAAAGGAGGCTCTTGCCTCGCATTCCCTGCGAATGCAAGAGCACACAGTGCACGCCACACCCCCGCTTCCCTAACAGCTATTCTACACCGACATTTAACTCGACCCCGTCATGCTGAAAATCCACCAGGTTTTACAAGGACCACACAAGCATGCCGGGCGTCGGCGCACTGGCAGTACGCATTGCTGCAGCGCTCTGCAAGCTCCCAGACTCGGCGTGATGAGATTGATTTCTCCAGACCTCTGAGGTCCCAAGACAAATGAGCTCACAGAGATTCTCTACATTCTCATTAATTTTATAGACATAGCCCCCAAAGAAACGCTCACATGACTCCTGACACCTTTATGAGAAGTGTGGTAAGATCAGTTTCAGTCTAGACAGAATCAAATTTCGGGTTAAATTAAAAATTCCTTTCTGAGAGTTTATTAATACGTTCTATGTGCTAAATGTATATGCTCTTAGCTTGTATGGAGGTGAGTGTGACCGTGTGTTTCTTGCTGTTCTCCCGTGACTTCATTAAGTCTTGTTCATTCTCTCCCTGAAATGTCCATCCTGTCCCTCGATTTTCTCTGACATTCAACTTCAGATGCAAGTCTCATTACCACTTACCTGGAATTTCCTTGAGGATCAGAGATGAGGAACGTTAGTTGATTTTTATCATATGTGAAGGTGCAGGTACTTAGCTTTATGGACGTGACATTAATAAACTGTAAAAATAATGTTCCCTTTCAAGAAAAGATGTAATCCTCTGTAAATTGAAGCTGAACTTCTTCAGGCTGTCACTGTGCTGCCAGGATGTGCCCTATTATTTTGTGACCATGAATATAAAAATAACAATACTTATTTAACAAATAAACGCTCTTTCCTCTAAGAGCACTGTGGATGTTAGTCATCTTGTCTCGGACCTGCTGTGGCTATTTTCTCTTCCACTCTATTGAAGGTTTGTCTTCTATTCCTTTAGTCTCCCTTTTGTGCTTCTTGCTATTTTGACCTCCATTGACTGTGTGCTCTTAACTGTCTTCTTCTGCTTTCTTTTCAACCTTCCTTATTTTCTTGTTCACTTCATCATTCCCCTTCTTTATTTGCACTTTATTACAAATGAAATCCTGTTTGCTGCTCTTTTTTTTGTTTGTAGATGGTGTATTGCACACGTATGTGTGTGCTGGTGCAGGCACACATGTATCACAGTATGGGTTTGGAGGTGAGGAGAGAGCTGTAGGTGCTGGGGCCTTTGCCTTCCACCTGTTGAGGCAGGGTCTCTCTTCTCTTGTTTACTGCTGCATAGGCCAGTCAGTGAGCTTTTATGGATTTTTCTGGCTCTGTGTTCCATGTCCCCATAGAAACGCTGGTATTACAGGCATGTACTACCATGCCCAGCTTCACATGGGTTCTTGGGATTTGAACTCGGGTTCTCATGGCAAGCAGTTTACCCACTGAGCTCTAGCTTGCTGATCTTCAAAAGCTATGTGCAGACTCTGGTCTCCGAGATGGGAGAAATGTGCCAACATCTCATGACTAGTATTATTATTATTTTTTAT
The DNA here is from genome assembly GCF_030254825.1 of Meriones unguiculatus. NCBI lineage: Eukaryota > Metazoa > Chordata > Mammalia > Rodentia > Muridae > Meriones > Meriones unguiculatus. The sequence goes on from NC_083358.1 coordinate 120,500,960, forward strand.
TCTATGACCATGGAATGTAGGAAAAGAGTTGGAAGGTGCTGTAAGCTATAGTGACTAACTCAGCTATGTATTGATTAAAATGAATGAAGAATAAATGATGGTTGAAAGGTATAGAACTAATGTGAGGATCTGCTTTTCTGGAAGGATAGTAAATGTATACCACCAATGTGCTAATGTTTTCCTCAAAACTTACTTTTATTATACTTTAAATTTTTCTTTAAGGTTGGATTTGTTTCTCTCTCTTTCCTCTCTCTCTCTCTCTCTCTCTCTTTCTCTCTCTGAGTGTGTGTGTGTGTGTGTGTCTCACGTGTGTGTCATATGCATTCCATTGTGAACATGCGGGGCTTAAAGGGTAATTTTTGGAACTCACTTTTCTTTTTCTACCCTGTTAGTACCAGGCATAGAACCCAGGTGATCAGGCTTGCAGTTTTACTCTGAGCCATGTTACCAGCTTGCTTGTACTTTTTTGTACTTTTTTTTTTCTCTCTCTCTCTCTTTTTTTTTTTTCCAATGCAGTTTATTCAGAAACCTTGAACAATCCTCGGACCCTGGGGAAAGCCAGCCCACAGCTTAAATAGCCTCTGGGTAGCCAACCCAGGCGTGCCACGTGGGCAATGCAGATAGGTCCACATACATGGAAGCAAGCCAGATCCTCAGCCTTAGCCAAATGTGGAATTGTTCATGACAGAGAGCACTCACCATCGGGAAGGTGGAAGGCGGAAACCAGCTCCATCTTTAAGGCACAGCATTCCGCAGCTCTCTACAGTTCCCCCTTTTTGTTTTAGACGCATCAGGCAAGAGTAGAGGTCTGATCTCTGATATTAGAAATAAATTGGGACTTTGTACCGATGTTCATTTAGGTGTCATCCACCCAAAGAGCATCAGACCCGTCCGATACCTTTTTCTCAGAGGCGGGACCTGGGGCATCAACCCGCATGCAATCAGACATGCTCTTCTCTGGGTCCAAAGCGGCTGACCCTGAGTGCAGTGCTTAGCCTCGCATCCTGAGCATATCATTTTAGCTTTTTATGGTATCCAACCATGCTTGGGGAGAATGTCCTGCTTCAATGCCTGTAAAGGCCTGAATGATCATGGCTGCATCACACTGTTGTGAGACTCTAATCTTGCATATATACCACAGGCAAACCAAGGAGACCAACACCAGAAGGCCTGCTAATGCTCCCATGCCCGCCCATTCCTTCAGATGATTCATGGCTGCAGCAATCCATGTTGATAATCCTGTGGCTAGTCCTGCGTCCACTCTGGTAGAATTTACTGTGACAATGGCCACTCTCAGCTGCTCCATCGTAGTATCGAATTCTCCAGTCCAATTACCTAAAATATAGCTCGACAATTGTTTAGACAGATTTGCAGCACAGGAAAAATTCTCATGTTGTATGCTAGTGACACAAAGTCCAGCATACTTTCATTGACAGCCCGGTTGAATGATTTGCCATAGGGTATCAATTTGCTCCTGCAAGAGGTCAATCCTCTGATTGAACACCATCAAGCTTCCTTTTAGTTAAGCATTAATTCCTTTATGTACAACTAAGGCATGAGCTACATTGGCTAAATGATTATTCAGGGTCTGAGCAGTCTGCCTAGTATGACTCATGGCTAATGCCCTGGTGGTAGCTCCAACAGCCGCCAATGAGATGGTAGTAATTGATGAAAAATTTAAAAAAAAAAGGGAAAAAAATAATTTAAGAACCTTAAATGACTTTCAAAATTGGAGGAAAACATGGAGTTAGTCAATTGGCATGGAGCACGTCTCGCCCCTGGGGGCAATGGTCTCCTGAACCTACTCAGACCTCGGACACCACCACTGCTAGTTCTAGAACTGACGCAGGATGTTCCAACGAGGGGTTAAAGCTTCTCATAATATTTCCTATAAGCCCACACCTGTTTGTCTATATCCCCCATTTTTATTCATTATTAGCCAGATAGAGCCAAGTAATTGTGGTAATGATACTTGCTTTTTTGCCCAATGCTGGAATGCTAGTAAATTTAGGTATGCCCTGGTTACTCGCATGCCTCACTGGGTGCCTGTGCCCATTGATGCCCCTCACGCTATGACTCTCTTCAGACAGAAAAGGGATCTTGGAACTACAGCCACCATTGTTACTACCATCTCATTGCTTGTACTTTTGATGGTTCTAAATATAGACTGTTGACTGCAAATCATGTACAGCCTGTATCCCAAAAGTTTGTTTGTAAATCGCTACCTTGCAGCCTGATCCCATTAAAATGTCATTACTAATATTTAGATTCCAGGGTGGCCCATAAAATACCATTCAACCCATTATGGTGAATTTCAGTATTAACTGGCATGTATAAAATTGTCTCAGGAAAACATAGCTCTTGAATTCTCTCAGAATGCCGGGAACTATGGGCTGTGATTCTGCAGTGACTCACTTCCAAGGGCTTGGAGTGGTGCAGGCTAACGCCAGGGACTCCACTCATTCCACCTGTGAACATGGGAAGTTATCTTTCTTATTTATATACAGTGTGAAAGCTAACATGCCAGTTTACACCCTAGCCACAGCTTTCTCCTGGACTCTGATGGGGTAGTCAAGTGTGAGTTCATGAATTTATACCCTTTGGTAGCTCTCCACATGACCCAGTCTCACAGCCAACTTTAAATTGTGTCTCACCTGCACAGAATTTTACATGAGACAAAAGTCAGGATTAGTATCACATTAAAACTATAAACCCAAAGAAATTAGACCCTACCTTCACACAGCCCTGGATAGCAAGTCATGTGGAGCCCTGTCTGACCAGCACCTCCCCACGTTGTCAGCCAGCAGAGACTCCTTTCCAGTCTACTCGACTTCCTTAATTCTTGGGCTCTTCCTTTCAACCTCCAAGATATACTCAATGAGGGATCTGCCATAGTGAGCCCCTGCTGCTCATGGCAATCTGTCTCATTGCTCAGTTGTGGTTGGTAGGGAGCATTTTCTGACCACATGCCTCCATTTGGTAATCAGGTGGCAGAGTCCTATTGCTGTTGGATAGCCTCGAGATATTTTATCCACAGCTATAAACCTTGGTGTAAGTTGCTTGTTTAAAAAATAATAAATCACAAAAGATACCTGAAGACAAGTAACAAGTCTCAGGAGGAATGATTAATTTTATCTCTACATATAACCAGTGTAACTTTAGACAATTGGGGTTGTTATACGAGTTGTGTTTAGGAAGGAAAAGAAGATGAATTAAGAAGTGTATATGCCTTTGAGGCTGATGATTCAATAATAAGCAAAGATTTTAAAAAATGGAACAATTGTGAGCGCATTTTAAGTACCGGAACCAGGGACTTACCCATTTATCATCTCCTTAAAATTTCACAGTGAACCAGTACAAATTACGACAGAAAATTACATTTTCCACAAGTGAGGGAATCTTAGGACTTTCTCCTGCTTCCCTTTCCTGCTCCCTGCCTTCCTCCCAATGTCTCTACACTCATGCCAACTTCCCGCAAGCAACAGGGTGAATCCTGCCCTGAAACCCCGAAACCTCTTCATCACCCTTTCTTGTTTTAAAGTTAGGTATCTTGGGTATTTTGTTGCAGTAGTAAAGAGCTGATCGACACATTTGCCATACTCACAAGTAGCCAGCTCTGCTGGTAGGCTATAGCAAAGTCTTTCCCCTGAAGACACGCCTTGAGGATCCTTAACAGACTACAAGGATGAGAAAGAACTCAAAGACTCATGTACAAAGAACTTTATGCTCTGTGGTGAAGGTTTAGTCTTGATGGCCTGGCATCTTATGTCCTATGTTAGTATATGTGGGTGTTGGAAATCCATATGGCTTGAGGAGCTACAAAATTTTCTGTTGTCTGTGACATGAGCAGGATGGATTAAAGTGATACAGGTTCACTATCTTGCATTTTCTATGGGCAGCCGTTCTGGGCACAGCTTACCTGGATCCTCTGATCAGGGTAGCACAAGGCTGCATCTAGGTACCAGTTGAAGCCCAGCATCATCTATGTATGAACTTGGCCTTGTGAGCTTGCTGACGGAATCCAGAATCCTGGTGTTCTAGCCTAAGGCCTTTGACTCCTACAGGCTGCCCATAGTCCCCATACATGTGGCTATCTCTCCAGGAAGTTCACCCGGCAGCAGGAGAATCCACTCCCTTAGAGACTTAGAGACTGTGTCTCAGTCTCTAAGTCTGTTTTAATTTAACCACAAAACTGATTTTACTTTTGCTATGTTCCACTGACTGAAAGCAAGTACAAGGAAGGAAAGGAGTTGGCAAGAATTACCAGGGAGTGAGGAGCATGTGACATCATTCTCTAGGGTCCGTTTGCCATGTAGAAAAAGTTTCTAGATGTAGAAAGCAATACCTAATGGGCATTATTAGATACAGGCTAAATATTTGGAAAGAGAAAAATCATAATGGATCATGTAAAACCTGACCATTTGGTTCTCCGTTTGTGGTGTCTCTAAGTACTTTGTCAAATGTGGTTCCTGGTTACAGCCTGGGTTCTGTGCATTCACTTAGATTATTTCTGACTTGTGGAATTTCTCAGTTCCCAAAAGACACAGTGCAAGGAATGGGCCCTTAGACCCTGTTTCATTCCCGGGGAGCATGCTCCTGCTCCCAGGCTGTCCTCCTGGCTCTAGGTGGACCAAGCATAGCAGCAGACTCTCAGACCCACCTACGCCTGATGGAGAAGACTGAACTTTGAGGATACTTTGGCCAATTCTGTGGTCAGGCATGCTGGTGTTGGAGAAGCAGCACATTCTATAGCACACACTGAACAGCACTCTTTTCTTGGGGGTTGCACCCCACTTGCATTTTTCTTGGTCAGAGTGAGTGGGTGATAGACCTAGCTCACAGTTAGCTGCTAGAAGGCTTGACAAGAAACAGTAAGAACACATCAGACTTCTTTGAATTAATATAACTCTCCTGGGTCAGACAAATTACATCCTTGGGGTACAGAAAGAATTTATAGCTGTGATTAGAGAGGCACTGGCAGTAATCTGGAGACCTGCAGGGAGCCGGCTAGGTGCCATTTCTTTTTCAAAGAAGGAAAAGGATGAATCCTGAAAATTACTGGGTAGTGAGTCTGACAGTAATTTCCTACAAAAGTCTGAGAGGAATTATTAAACAGGTAACTTGTCAGCTTCTAGAAATAGGGATTGTAATCACCAGGAATCATGCCAAATTAACCTCATTTGTTTTTCCTATAATGCATTTCCAAGACTGCCATGGCCAAGGAAAGCAACAGGTGTGATAGTTTTGATTTTTCAGGTAGTATTTTCACAGCTCCTAATGGTATACTCACAGATCATATGCAGAAATGTGATACAAATCATAATTTCAAATGAATTCATAGCTGGCTGAATTATTGTCTCCTCTAGGGTGAGTCAGAAATATTTGGAAGAAAGGCGTTTGATAGAAGGCGAACACTGAATTGGGCCCCTGTGCCAGTCATGGGTCGCTTAGAGATGTTGGGCGATCTAGGAATGAAGAGATTTAAATGGAAATTCGATCTTATGGAATTGTGGGGACTGATAACGTGAGAGGAAGCCAGGAAAACAAGATGGCTGTGAAGGGAGAGAGAGCAAAGGTACTCTGGGAGGTGTGAACATGGTTTGGATCCTGCTGACTTGTTAACCTTCCAATTCTAATGCTACAGATATCTTCCAGAAGAAAGGCAAAGCTGATTCCACTTATTCTGCTTCTGGGATACCTCACTCAGGATGATCTTTTCTAGTTCCCACCATTTGCCTGAAATTTTCATGATTTCCTTGTTTTTAATTGCTGAGTAGTATTTCATTGTGTAAATGTATCACAATTTCTGTATCCATTCCTCCATTGGGGGACATCTGGGTTGTTTCCAGGTTCTGGCCATTATGAATAAAGCTGCTATAAACATGGTTGAGCAAATATCCTTGTTGTATACTTGAGCATCTTTTGGATATATGTCTAGGAGTGGTATAGCTGGATCTTGAGGAAGTGCTATTCTTAATTGTCTGAGAAAGCACCAGATTGATTTCCAAAGTGGTTGTACAAGTTTACATTCCCACCAGCAATGGAGGAGGGTTCCCCTTTCTTCATATCCTGTCCAGCATGTATTGTCACTTGAATTTTTGATCTTAGCCATTCTGATGGGTGTAAGGTGAAATCTCAAGGATCATTTTTGATTTGCATTTCCCGCATAACTAAGAACTTTGAGCATTTCTTTAAGTGTTTCTCTGCCATTCCATGTTCCTCTAAAGAGAATTCTCTTTTTAGCTCTGCACCCCATTTTTTAATTGGATTACTTGATTTGTTTCTTTTAACTTCTTGAGTTCTTTATATATTCTGGATATTAGCCCTCTGTCAGACATAGGATTGGTGAAGGCTGTAGGGAGTCATTTTGTTTTGATGACAGTGTCCATATAATATAGGATAAACATACTAAAATCTGTACACCTGAAGAAGCTAAGCAAGGAGGACCCTGGCTGGATAAGATGATCAATCCTTACTCAGAATGGCAAATGGATGGACAATGGAAGAGGGAGAAAACAGGGAATAGGACAGGAGGCTACTACAGAAGGCCTCTGAAAGACTCTACCCAGAAAGGTATCATAGCATATGCTGAGCCAAACTTTGGGCAGAGTTCAGGGAATCTTATGAAAGACAGGGGAGTTATAAAGACCTGGAGGGGACAGAAGCTCCACAAGGAGAGCAACAGAACAAAGAAATCTGAGCTCAGGAGTTCTTTCTGAGACTGATACTCCAACCAAGGACCATGCATGGAGATAACCTAGAATCCCTGCACAGATGTAGCCCGTGGCAGCTCAGTATCCAAGTGAAATCCCCTAATAATGAGAACATGGACTGTCTCTGACATGAACTCAGTGGCTGGCTCTTTGATCACCTCCCCCTGAGGGGGGAGCAGCCTTACAAGGCCACAGAGGAAGACAATGAAGTCAGTCCTGAGGAGACCTGATAGGCTAGGGTCAGATGGAAGGAGAGAAGGTCTTTGCTTAGCAGTAGACTTGGACAGGGGCATGGGCAGAGATGAGGGAAGAAATGAGGGAGGGGGCTACAGCTGGAATACAGAGTGAATAAACTGCAATTAATGTTAATAAACCAAAATGTTTGTTATCTATAAAAATAAAAAAAGGAGAGGCTTAAAGAGCTGTATCCTGATGACTGCTGCATGCCAAAGAGGCTGACAGGTAGATTCAGGATTGATGTGTAGCTGCCAGAGCAGGACTGCAGCTTTAGTCTTGACTTCTAATCTACATACATTTCTTCTATGAGCCATTCTGTCCCACAACAACAAGGGAAAGGGATTATGGGAATATCAAAATGACCTTTGAGCTGTACCTTGCTTGGCTGAGTGATTAATAATGCAAAGCTCTGAAGGACAAGCAAGCTGGGCTTCAGGATTCTGAAGAAAATGCCAGCAAGCTGACTTCTCATTCCTCTCAACTCGCTGTAATTGTGAAAACTCTCATTCACTAGGTTTAGTGAATGGCATCTTCACTTCCGACATTTTCACAGCGTTCATTAGGAGATTTTTTTATTTTATTTACAAAACTTTGATTTATTCATGTTGTACTTCTCTGATCAGGATGCAAGCTCCATGTGAGTAAGGTCATAGCCTGTGTGGTTCATTGCTCCACTTATAGCTGTTAGAATAGACTACATAGACAACATGCTATAAATATTTATTGGTTGATGTGTAACTAAATTTAATGAAAACAAGAGTAATGCCATTTATTGGGTGATAAAATATCAACCCTCTATGTAGAGAATGGAGGCTATCTAAATGAAGAATAATTCATGAGAGAAAATAGATTTTGGCTTTTATGAGGAGCAAGCACAAAGTGAAAATTTGGTTCTTGGAAAATTAATGCATATTTTACTTATATAGTAAAAACAAAGAAAATAATATGCATGCTCTGCTCTATAAAGATAAGGATAGCACATGTTAAGAGAAAAAAGAATCAAACTGTGTCTGTTAGCCAAGGGAAAGCACTGTATGATCACATTAGTAAAAAGCGTGGGACAACACCTGGTAGTCGCTCATGATAAAGGCTCTTATCAGCTTGTGAATGCAGGGTAACTCTGTCACCTTAGTAATGAGCACATACAGTCACCCTATCATTACCATCATTACCAGAAATGAGGTACTGTCCTCATAAATGACATATCTCATAAAACTCTTCTTTTTGAAATACTCATAGAAAGAACTCTTAAATATCAAATGACAAAAAATCAAACAAGGCAATCTTTTGAAAACAATGGGCTAAATATAGGAAGAAATGCCTTATTAAAGAAGACATATAGATGGAAAATAAACATAGAAAATGCTAAATATAATTTTAATCAGGGAATCTCAAGTTCAAACACCAGTGTGATATCATTATTGCTCTTATTAACATGTCTACAATCTAAAAAATTAATAATATCAATTTGGTGGAGAGGATATAGAGCAACAGGGACCCTCATTCTTTGCTAATAGAAAAGGAAAAATGGTATAGGCAAGTTAAAAGACAGTCGGGCAGCTTCTTAAATTCAGAAACATAGCTGTAGCATAATGACAGTGATTGCTGCCATAAGCACTTTTGGGTCTAATAAAATCCTAGTTGTGAAGTTTATAGCAGTTATCTTCATAATATCCATAACATTAGAAGTCATCAATATTTCTTTGATAGGGCAGTGGGTAAATAAACTCATACATTTATGCAATGCAGTGGAATGTTATTCATCAATAAAAATAAATTAAATATCAGTCAAATAAAAGACATGGTTAAGCGGTTGGGGAGGAAGCTCAGTGTGTAAAAATGCTTGCTGTTCAGGCGTGAGGAACTGAGTTTGGATTCCCAGCACTAGTATGAAATATAGGCTTGGCAGTGCATATCTGTAGCCCTGGTGCTGGAGGGCAGAGGCAGATGCACACCAAGGGTCTACTAGCTACCCAGTACATTCAAAATGGTGAGATCCAGGTTCAGTGAGAGTCTCCTTCTCCAAAAATATGACAGAGAAAAGAAGACAACTAATGTCAACATCTAGACCAGTGGTTCTCAACCTTCCCAACATGCCCCTTTAGAGCAGTTCCTCATATTGTTGTGACCCCAACCCTAAAATTACTTTTGTTGCTACTTCATAACTGTAATTGTGCTACTGTTATGATTGTAATGTAAATCTCTGCTTTAGGTGACCCCTGTGAAAGGGTTGTTTGATCTCAAAGGGTGTCACAACTTTCACTTTGAGAAGCATTGATCTAGATGCCACACATGTATGAACAGGCAAGCACACCTGCAAACATGCACACACCACCACGTCACACCACACCACGCCACATCACTTCTAGTAGAAATGGTTAATTTCGGATATGACAGAGCAACACACACAATAAAACTAGACAGAACAGTTTATAGTACCTGAAAGTGAGACAGTATTTGAACGAAGTAAATTAATAAAAACAAAGCAAAGTCCTCTCAATATGTGATTATTTTTAAGATATCAAGTGCTTCAAACACCTCCCTGTAGCCCAACAAGCAATGATTTCACCTACAAAATAGTTTTACTGGATTATCATCAAAAGTGTAAAATAACATTCACAGATCTTTATATACAGAATAAATGATTTAATATGTAAGCATATGAGAATAAAGGCAAATATTCACATGCAGCTCATGCAAATGAATTCTTAAAAATATATGTTGTTCCTCCATTCTCATTGACACAGAGCTTAGACATGTAGTTTTTTATTAGTTATTATTAGTTATTGCAATTTATTCACTTTGTATCCCAGCATCTAGTTTTTAAATATGTACTATGAAAAAAAATTACATCCTTTCAAAGAGAAGAGACTGGAAAGGGATGGATAAGGAAAGAGTAAGTTTACAGGGAAGTCAGTGACAGCCATAATTTCTCCAAGAGATCCAGCAGAGGGAGGTCATGGTTATAGTATTTACTGCTCATGTGATGTGTGCCAACAATACTTTTCCTCTATAGTTTTCCTTCACCAACTCTAGCCTAACCAAAAATTATATAGGTGGATGTATTCTACAAAATGTCTGACAAGTCTTGCCCTATGTATCAAAGCTACCAGAATTAAGTACAGTATGTGGAGCTTGACAAATGGCTAGGTGGCCATGAATTCTTGCTTGACCATCGTCAGGCCTGGAGCCTGGATTCCAGTATGCACAGAACATGCAAGGACTCCTTGAAGATGTTTGTAATCCCATCTCTGAGGGAGTCAGAGACAGGAAGATCACTGGAGTTGGATGGTTTGCAGCGTAGCCAAGCAAATATGGGTTGTAGCCTCAGGCAGAGACCGCCTTAAAAGGTATAGGCAGAGAATCATGGAAGAGGACACTGGGTACCCAGTTTGGCCTCCACATGTGTGAGTATGAGCATATACTTACAGATACAATAAATAAACCAATAAAATACATCCTTTAAAAAGGTATGGGAAACTCCAAGTCAAGAGCAACCTGGTGTATTATCTAGATCCTGGATTGCAGGTAAAAGTTAAGGGAGGCTGAATAGAGGATGAATTTTAGTTAATAATAATGTTTCCACATAGACTTGCTAATTGTGAGAATAATACTATAGCAACATTATATGTTGATAATAAAGGAAATCATGTGCAGGCATGAGTAAATTCTGAAAACCTGTAAGGTCTACAATATTTCCAAAATATTTCATTATTTTGAAACAACAAGAGGTTAAGAAGACAACACCAATAAACCACTTTTGTAAAAAAAAAGTTATAAACATAAAACTTGCCTTAGAAAACAAGTGAGGGTGTGTTTGCAAAGTAATTTTTATGAAACAGTTCTGCTACTTTCAAATGCACAGATGTTAAGTGTGAAGGATCGTGCTTCAGTACAGTTTTTAGTTGTGGGACCAGGACAGATTGAGCAAAACTCTGAGGAAGCAAGTTTCAACACAGATTAAAAGTGGGAGGTCATGGTTACTAGAACTGTCCAGCTTGGACTAACCTGCCTGGAGGGAAGTGGGATGCTCCCCTTATGGATCCTCTGGCAGAGGCTGAAGGAATGTCATGGTGAAGAAGACCCTGAGGATGAGCCTGAGGTGTCTTCTCAGCTGCTTTGAGTGCCTGTGTGGCAGCCAGCTCCACCCTGGTTACGTCCGTTCAGGTGGCTTGAGGCAGGCCTTAGAAGCTAGTTCTTTTCTTATGATATCCAGATGGCATGTTTCTCTCTGATCATCTTGAAATTACACAGTTTTAATAGGAAGTGAAAATTAATTGTGTTCTGTGGTGAGGGATGAATTCAAGAGAAGCTTCAGACAATACATCTGAGTGTATACACTTTTCTCTCACAAGAGAACTAACACAGGAAGAAGGCTTCAAAACCAAGGCATAAAGGAGCCCCCCACGGTGGCTTTAATATTGGATATTATCATCTTGGTTTTAAACACTGTCTGCTATCATAATGCTTGAGGCTAGCTCCAGCAAGCAGGAACAGTTTTTAGAGATAGTGACAGTGCCATTATCTACAGTAGCAGATGGCTCTTGCCATCCCATGTCTTCTGAGGAAGCAGAAACAGGAGGGATTTTGGTCACTTCCCTCCGGGTACTACTGGCAAGGCAGTGGGTTCCTGCTTATGTGATTTTTACACTCTTGTGTTTCGTTGGTACATATTTCTACTAGGCGATTTGTTCTTTAAAAACTGGAGCTTCAGAAATGGCTATGATTATGAACTTGGGCAGTCTTTAACCACATCAGGTCCCTAACAAATATATTATACTGAAGTGCAGACTATTTTTCATACTGTAGTTCTTGCAATAAAGAACAGTCTGGCCAGTAAACCTCGAGTCAAGAAAAGGCCCAGTGTCCTTGCAATATCCAGTGGCGCACGTGCATATTTGCACAGATGTGTGTGAATACCTTAGAAATAAGCTGTATTCACTTAGAGCTATGCGGCTTTGCAATAGAAACAGTTAAGTATTTGCTCTGTGGAAAATCTGTCATTTGTTGGCCCTATGTGTTCTTTGGCAATGGTTTGCATGCAATAGCAAGTTATTAATAACCATGCAATAGCAAGGTTATTCTTTGGTGTTATTTTTTTTTTAAAATAATTCTGGCTTTGTGGTTCCTGTGTAGCTGAGTAGGACTTTGAACTCCTGATACATTTTTGTCTTTATGTCCTAAATCCTGGGATTACAGTGTGTGTCACCTCATTCAGCAATCAGCTGACATTTTAGAAGACCTAAGCTTTGGATTTTATGTATATTCTAAAGCCACAGTAGCTTTGGATTACTTTGCTGATATTAAATTGGGTCCAATGAATATTGTAGAACATGAAAAGTACTATAGGCTAGGAAGTTTTTTTCCCCATATTTAACCTTGAGAATATACAGACACATCAGCCTAGTTTTCCTCAACTGTAAAAGGAGACTTCATTTTTCCTCTTCAGTATCAGTCTCTCAAATCATTCATGTTCTAGGTCACGAATGAAATTTTCTCCCCATGCTCATATGCTCATTGTTTGGTCCCCTCTGTACAAAATGTACTGCCATTCCTTTTTGAGGTTTTAGAAACTTCAGGAGGTGGAGGGAGACTACTTTGGAGAAGTGCGACCCTGGAGCCAGGTCCTTAGATGAATCTTGTCATTGTTCCCTTCTTGTTCCCTTCTTGATCCCTGGCTTCCTGCCCATGAAAAAGGGAGAAGGTGTCCCTACTCCAGGTGCCTGCTGCCATACATTCTTTCCAAGTGTATGGGACCAACCAACCATAAACCACACACTCTAAAGCTGTAAGCCTGAACAAATCTTTGCTCCTGTTAGAAAAATAACAAAGAGAAACTATTTCCTGAATCCACATTCTGAGAACAGTTATTCTGCTAGATGCTATCTTTATGGTATCAATTGTCATGATCCCAATTTCCATGAGCTTTCTTCCTGGTTTCTTTGGTTAGATATTTTATTTGTGTATATATGTCTTTTTACATAGATTGTCCGTTCCTTTACTGCTAGGAACTGTAGCTCATGATTTCTTCATTTCTATTCCTTCCTCTGCTGTTGAGCATTGGACCTTCATTCTGTCTTCATCCTCCTACTGATATTTTATCATTTTAGACTTATATGAAATGTCATATCTGTAGGAAATGGACTGCTCAGTTGGAATTAATAAAGTCTCCACTTTGCCTCATACTTCCTTGCATTCTTTCTTCTTCAATATGTCTTACTTCTTTACATTCATATATGTACCCCTTTGTAAGCCCATGAAGGACAGTTCTCCCATTTATCCCAGTACAGAACCAGTATATGCTTGGCACACTGCAGATGCCTTAGAAGTCTAACTAAAAGAATCCTTCCCAGTGGCACTCCCAAATAGCTTCAAAACCATCTTTTCTCTGTGATCCACAAATTTATATGCCATTCTGACTCATCTTTATCCTGGTAGCCATAGATCCATTATGTATATAAAATAGTTTTGTTTGTAATTAAGATCAAACTTAACAGAGTTAGAAAACTCTGGCATTTCCCTCCCATTAAGCCTTTTTATCTTGGTGAAAGTTGTTATCATTTATAGTAATATTCAGGCTAGCATTGAAAATCTTTATTTCCCTTTTCTTTATATTAGACATTAAATTCTTAATAGCTCTTGTAAGTTCACTGCCAAAATACAGATGGAGTCTTATGAATTTTCATCATCTCCACAGATCTGGGTCAAGCTGCCATCCTAACTTGCCTGGATTGTGCTACCGTATTTTTACCCAAACCATAACTTGGACCTTCAAATTGTCCCTTTTCCTCTTTTATTGATTCTCTAAAATCAGTTATTGTCACAGTAGCAGGAGAAGAAAGGCTCTCAATGGCTTCTAGTCACAATAAAATGTGACTTGTTACCCACACCAACCAAGGCTCATATAACCCGGATCCTAAGTAGTGTGTTTCCATAGCGATCATGAATCTAGTTGGGTAGTCAGTGAAGATTGGTTGTTAAAGCATTATACAATTTCATCTTTTTTATGGCCCTTCTGGGTTTCGATGTTTCCACTTCCCTTTCCTATTAGGATATAGGAGTGTTGGACACATCATCAGCCTCCATCTTCATATGACCAGCAGATCCCCTAGTGTGATTTCATTGGCTTTCATTAGCTTTCTCTAGGTTGCTAGCTCTTCTTCTTTCTCTTCAGGCCTGCTTCTTGGCTTGACTAGCAGCCTCTTGGAGGCAGACATCACTGTGTATCCCCCTGCCTCTCACAGAGCTTGGTTCAGAGCACCACTGTGCAGAGTACCACATGTGTGTCGTCCCTTTAATTCACTAATCTCTCTCTCTCCCTCCAGTCTTTTTCTAATGGAATTGCTTGTTAGTTATAGGGAACTTAAATTCCTATTAGAGCTTTTAAAACTGAGATTGGGGAATTGATGAGGCCTATAATTGGCAAAAGAAACTCTGACCTAAGGTGCTTGCCTAATGAAAGAATGTGGTAGGAGGGCAGTGGGGATAGTCTCAGTTAATAGAGGAGATGAAGATTTGATGCCCAGGGTAGCAGTTTATTAGGAAGGGAATCCAACTATTAATTCACTGAAAAAATGATCTGTCAGAGACACTCATCTAAGCAATGGGCACAGGCTCCTCATAAATTACAGGCCTTTCACCGTTATTAACATTATTGAATCAAGATTTATCTTTATTATAAAAATTTAGATTAGATAACATTATTAGAAACTCAATACTAATTCCAACCAAGAGGATGGAAGTGCCATTCAGATTACTTGGCAAGCTCTAGTGACTATGATCTGGAATGGGAAATGGTGATTACTAGAGTTTGCAGAAAGGAAGGGTGGAAAAAGGAGATCATGTTGATCAGTGCACTTTGCATGAAGGTTTTGAGCTAGAGCTACAAATCCTATAAATATATAATTAATGGTTATAAGCTAAACCAAAATAACATGTAAACAGATAATTGTTATTGATATTCTGCAAAACATGATTTAGTCTGTTTTTCAATGTTTCTCATTTCTGACCACACATCAAGCTTTTTAACTTGTTTCCATTCTCATTACATTTTGCCTGAGAAATTTTTTATGTGACTCTGGGTGGACAGGGGTATAAAATAGGCATACAAGTTGAACATTTACTGGTAGAAATAAATTCACTGATGAATAATTCTCTGATATGCATCTACTTTAAGAATTTATCAAAGCCAGAAGCAAATTTGCATACCGATGAGATGAGTATCCCCATTTAGTTTACACAGAACTAAATATTGGCTGAATATTTCATCCTGAATATTTCATCCTAAATATTGGCACTGAGTATCTTCTACATTTAAAAAAAGTTTATTAATGCATTTAAAAATGTTTTCCATTTTTATTTTTGTGTGTGATGTGCATGTGCTACAGTTTTTTTGTGTGTTTGGGCATATGCATTGTTGAATGTGTGTCCATGTGCATATCTGTTTGTGTGTGTGCAGAGGTCTGAGGTTGATGCTGAGAATCCTCCTTGATCTCTTCTTGACCTGATTAACGGAGTGAAGGTCACTCAGTGAAACCTAGAGCTTGCTGATATGACTACTTTTCTAACCAGCTTGCTCTGGGATCCTCTGTCTCTGTCTTTTGAGGCTGGAATTACAGGCAGGTTCACCTTGCCTACCAGGAAGTTTTGTGGGTTTCTGAGGATCTGAACACAGACCTCACTCCTCAGCCTTTGACCATTACTTTAATTTTGTAATTGTCAGTGCTGAGAACACCATCTTGCATGAGCATGTGTTACAAAATGGCAGACGTATGTTTAAGGTCACTTCAGAAGTGGTTTGAAATTCTGTTTTAATCCTAAGCCAAACTTCATTGAACAATTTCTCATGAAACTTAAGTTGGCAACTCAAAAATAAACTTTTAAAGCAAAACATTTTAACAAAACACATCTCAAAAATTGTTTTCTGGAATTCAGCCATTACATTTCTGCAAGATCAGAAAAATTTGTATGCACGGTGAAAACACTGAAATTCATAACTTACAACAGTATCAGATCTGAGCTGTACTATTTCAAGAAGAGTTCACTTACATTGCATAGAAAGAAATTCAAGCATGTACCAGGCAAAGAACATATATTGCATGTTCAGAGCAAAGGCTGTGATGGCTTAATGTGATCTGTCTGAGGCAAAACTGCCCAAATCACCTCAGTCATTATGTGTTTGCTTTTTAGTTCATTTTGATCATCATATATTTGGAAACCTTTCGGTGTTGCCAAGTTTGTTCATGAACGCTGCATTGAGTATGTGATTTTCATAGGGGATCATGACCTACAGATTAAAAAATCTCATACCTCATACTGTATTTTAAAGACCTAGTCAAAAGAGCTAAATTAATAGTGTTAATTCTTAATAATTTCTCATTTTCTTTGACCATCTCCCCATTCCAGTCCACCTTCTGTGCCACGCTGGACCCAGACGTCTGATCCCAAAGTAAAATCACTTTTCTGTCCTGTCCTTGCCCATAGCACTTCAAACGACCCCATTCCTCTGCCCTCCACATGCTCATTTCCTTAGTGCCTTACTGCTAACTAGATTAATGAAGAAAAACAGAGGTTTGTCAATGAGTAATCACATTTCAGTGTTGGATGCAGTGGTATTTGCACATTTAAAATAAAATTTCCTGGAGAGAACAATATTTCAAAGGTAATAAATCAGAGGTGGTTGAACTGCAGACATAACATTAATCCACATCATATGATAAAATACCCAAGTGCTGTGGTCCCGGTATCTGCCGTAACAATGATGTAATAAATTAGTGGAGTTCAAAAGCAGTTCAAGTAACATTGGTAGATTTCTAAAACACCACAGGTGAATTTATTAAAATTGATTTCCAGTTTGGAATCCAATATGCACAGTGCCCTTCAGAGCATCACTGTGCTCCTCTGTATCTTTTTCATGTCACCTGGACCATTCCAACCAAGTTTACACTGGGAGCAAACCACAACTCTTGTAGGCAACACATCCTTGTTAAATCCCTCAAAGTCAACAGATCCCAAACGAATCCACCATTTACTTCCTGCCTCTTATTCTCACAGCCTCTCTTCTGTGATTGGGAAGGACCTGGACACAGTTGCCCTGGGCTATTGTAGTAGTTTTCGTATTAGTTTCATTATCACTAAGAAGATATCCTGGAGAACAGTCACAGGGAGGGAAAGTTACTTCTGATCCATGATCTCAGATGTTTCATTCTATGGATGCCTCATACCATGTAGTTGTGCAAAAACATCACAGAGGTGCGTGGTAGGAGTGTACAGAAGGACGAGTTTTTCTCTTTGTGGTAGCGGGAAGCAGACAGACAGAGAGAGACAGAAAATAAGAAGAAGGAGGAGAGGAGGAGGATGAAGAAAAGGAAGAAGAAAGGGACCCAAGGAAGATATACGCTAAGAACATATCCATATCCTCTGGGAGGTTACACTCCTAAAGTTTCTTGAATATTCTGAAATAGCCAGGCCATACAAGCTGGTGAGGAACATTTCATATTTAAACATAATAGTTTCTAAAATTCTCTGCCAAGCCACCCTCCAAACTTGAACCAAGTTCAGGAAACACTAATCCTTCCATTGTTTCTGTTGCTTCTTAGAATTCCTTTCAAACTCAGGCAGTACTTCTCTGTCTCTTCATGATAGAGCTCCACTTTCTGACCGTTCCTATGGGACCCTGGAACCACTTGCTGTCTCAATCCCCATGTACATTCTTTCTCTGATTACTTCCCTACCCAAAACCACTCTTGCACATTTGTCCAGACTTTCTGCAGACTCCACATCTGCTGAGAAACCTAGTTTCCAAGTTCTCTGTGTAGTCTAGGTTGCTGTTTACTTTCTGTAGTAGTTCAATGTAATATACACCTTTATCATAATCTTTAGAATTGGTTGACCAATGCTTCTTTATTGCCTCTAGAATTCTGGAAAGATATTCAGAGAGAGCTATTATTTATATTCTCATTTATTTACTATTTAATTTTTGAATCTCATGCTATGATACTTGATGTCTTATGAATAGCAATTATTAAAATAATAATAATTAGTCCTAACATCCAATGATCAAGATTGTCTTTGTTAGGTTTGTCCCAATCCCGGAAATTGCTTTGTTCATTCTCTACAGTGCTTTAAGGCAGATAACATAGTCAGTGACCCCTGCTTACAGTATCCTGTGTTTCAGTCCTTTGACTTGATTTGATTTGTCATTGCTCTGGTAGACAGTTTTGTGAGAGCACAGACTTATGCTGAGTACCTTACTTCAAGTGAACTGTATGTCATCTGCTTCTCTCCCAGACTCTCTCCAAAGTGCCAGAAGTCACTAAACTGTTGTCAGCCTAGCACAACCTGAAGGGGATTTAGCACCCCTACCAACCCTTAAGCATGGGTGGATAGAGCTGGTGAGTGCATTCTTCATCATTCATCCTTTGGATAGACAATTCTACAAGGCCATCTCTGAGGCCTCAGGTGATGCAAGCTTCCAGTGCTTGTGGAAGCCATGTTTGTAATTTCTTGTTGTACGGCCACCTCACTCTTGTGATTTTCCATTTCTATCAAGTGGGACATGAAGATATTCTATTTTATTTTGAGGAAACCTAAATTAAGACAGGAACCGCCATTGTCCCCATTGTGTTAGAAACAGGCTCAGGGGACGAAGAATCTTGAGTAAGCTCCTATCCCTGAAAAGTTAGGCTATATTCAAACTCAAAGAGCCTGATTGCAGAGCCATTTCCACGATCATTTTGGCAACCCGATGATGGTGACAGATTTAGGAAACTCTAACTTCCAGCCACAAAGCTACTGTCATTTTGTGTTTGTAACTTGCCTGGTGGAAAATGAAATGCTCTGCATTCTCACATTTAAAGTCTCTCTGTTCTTTCCAGAAGAAGCTCAGTCTAGAATAACAAAACCAGTAATGAAAATCTGTACATTCTCAGTCTTTTTTATTAAATTTATTTATTCACTTTTATCTCAAATGTAGCCCCCTCCATTCTCTCCTCCCATTCTCAACCTCCCACCATCTTCTCCCTTTACTCCCTCCCCTTCTCCTTAGAAAAGGGAGCCCCCTCAATACCAACCCACCCTGGCATATACAGTTGCATCAGACCTAAGCTCATTCTCTTCCACTGAGGCCAGACAAGGCAGCCCAGCAAGGGGAAAGTGATCTAAAAGCAGGCAAAAGAGTTCACATCAGAGACAGGCTCTCCTCCACTTGCTAGGGCACCCACAGAGACCGAGCTGCCCGTCAATTTCATATATATTGGGGGCTTATGTGCATTCCTAGCATGCTCTTTGCTTGGGGTTTTGGTCTCTGAATGCACCCAGGAGCCTATGTTAGGTGACTCTGTTGGTCTTCGTGTGGAGTTCTTGTCCCCTCTGGGTTCTTCTGTCCTCTCTACCCTTCCACAAGACTCTCTGAGTTCTGCTTAGTGTTTGGCAGTGGGTCTCAGCATCTGTTTAATCTGCTGCTGGTTGTGGGGAGCCTCTCAGAGGACAGTTATGTTAGGCTCCTGGCTGTGAGTATAGCAGAGTTTCATTAATAGAGGTTACCTCTCTCCTTTGGGTTGGGTCTCAGGTTGGGACAGTCACTGGTTGGACATTTCTTCAATATCTCCACGATCTTTATCCCTGCAAATCTTGTAGGTAGGGTAAATGTTGGGTTGAAGGTTTTGTGCTTGGGTTGGTGTGGCCCTCCCTCCACTAAAAGTCCTGCCCGGCTATAAGGTGGCCACTGCAGTCTCCATGGGCCCTGTCGCTGGGAGGCTCCACTGAAGTCACCCCCATATCCTCCCAGGAGCCCACCCTGTTGCAGGTCTCCAGCCTGCCCAGAGATGCCCCTCCCTGCTTTCCTTCTCCCTTGCAGCCCTGAGCGGGACTCTCGCCCTCATTCTTCCCACCCGATCTCTACCCTTGTTCCCCTCCCCACCCCTTCTCCCACCCAGTTCCCTCACTTCACCTAATTCTATGTCTAGTCTATTTCCCCTTCTAAGTGGGGTACAAGAATCCTTTTTTGCGCTCTGCTACTTACTTAGCTTCTTTGGGTCTGTGTATTGTAGTCTGATGATTCTGTAGTATATGGATAATAACCACTTATAAGTGAGTACATACCATATGTGTCTTTCTGGGTCTGGGTTACCTCAATCAAATCATACTCTCTGGTTCCATTCATTTGCCTGCAAATTTCATGATTACCTTGTTTTTAGTAGCTGGATAGTATTCCATTATGTAGATGTACCACATTTTTTTTTTTTTAATCCATTCCTCAGTTGAGGGACATCTGGGTTATTTCTAGTTTCTGGTTATTACAAATAGAACTGCTATGAACATAGTTGAACAAATGTCCTTGTGTTATGGTGGAGTGTCTTTGGGTATATGTCCAGGAGTGGTGTAGCTGGGTCTTGAGCTACAGCCATACCCCATTTTGTTTTTGTGAGAAACCTCCAAATTGATTTCCAAAGTAGTTGTACAAGTTTTCATTCCCAGCAGCAATGGAAGAGGGGTCCCCTTTCTCCACATCCTTGCAAGCATGTGCTGTCTTTTGAGATTTTGGCCTTAGCCATTCTGACGGTGTAAGGTGAAATCTCAGAGTCATGTTGTACCCTCTCACTCTAACGGCTTTGTTTTAAGGCTTTCCAGTCTGATGTGCATCGTAGAGTTTCCTCAGATTTCTGGTGGCTCTGTTGTTCTCAGGGCAGATGATTGTCACCAGAATAGAGAACAGGGAATGGATAGAGAATGAGCATGCAGGTCTCATTCCACACACCAGTGTTACGGGAAACATGACCTAATAACATTTTATGATTCTGATTGTCTCTAGATCTTTAACCAGGTCTCATTTTTCTTGTATATAGAATGAAAAGTTTGAATTAAAGTGGATGTTCTTGTTTTACATCTTAGAGCCCGCTAAAACCTATGCTTTGCCATGAGTGCTCTCCTCTCACTTTAAGCACACACACACACACACACACACACACACACACACACACACACACACGTATGCACACACATGCACCTTTCATGTAATGTCAGGGTTGTTTGTCCTCTCTGGTTCTGTGGGCATGCCTCCAGATTCTATTTAAGCTCCAGCCTCCTAGATTCTTAGGTAAATGCACAACCATCAAATTCATCTTGTGGAAGACTTTTCTATGTGAAATGTTTGTCCCTATTGCTAATTACGAGACCTGCTGTGAGTCAATTATTTCATGAACATCCATGTGATATTTAAATAGACATTAGGAAGAACAAAACATTTCTGTGTACTTGTATCTTATTCTGGCAGTATTCTGTGCTTACTTATCCTTTAAGCCATGCTGGGAGGAGAGGTATACGGAGGGACTGGTTATGCCCCCAAAATAATTTTTGTTATATAATATAAATGAAATTAAAAGTAATTATATAATAATAGTTTAAATGAGTAGGCTTTCCCATATATGTATATTGCTGATTCTATAATTTGCTTTTGCAAATGTTATGGTACTGTGTAATTTTTGATTGGATACTATATTATTCAGTATTTCTATTATGCTTGGTAAGAAGAACAATGGGCTGGAGAAAAACAGCAAACCGACTTCAGATGAACTAATGTGCTTACTGATAGAAATGTAGCAGCTTTTTGTCTGGAAAAGAACAGTAGGTTTGATTTACTTTGTACTGAATTTTGATAAAACCAGTAGCTTTTTTGATGACAGTTTCCTGTAAAAATTTTATGAGCTGAAATTTTGGCTTATAAAAGAGAGAATTGATAATAAGAAAAGTAGACCTCAATTTTAACCCATGTTAGATGGACAGAAGGACTATGGCCTGCTGTGTGCTGGTCTAACAGATGCTTCTCTTAGGACTGATAGACACTATCTACAGAGAGTAAGCTCTTTTTTTATTTTAATCAATTTTGTTTCAAATGAATTTTGCTCCTATGCAACTGGAGGAGAGTGAAGAATTTTTTTTTGTTTGTTTGTTTTGATACAGGAACTCATGTAGCCAAAGCTGGCATCAGTTTTATGTCTCTGAGGATGACCTTGAATGTATAATTTTCCTGCCTTCACTTCCTAGATGCTCAGGTTATAGGAATATTCCAACATGCTTAGGTTTGTTTGTTTCTTTGGTTTTGGTTATGCTGGGAATGGAACTCAGTGCTTTCTGTATCTAGGCAGGCACTCTACCAACTGAATTATAGCCCTAGTTTAAATTCCTTTAACTTTCCTCTTATATGTTGATTCTTAATCATAAATGTCTATCCCAACAGAGCCAAAATGTTTGGTCCAGTCTGACTTCTTAGTTCAAGAAACTTTATTTTGCTGTGATCTGTACTTATACCTTAGAGGTGATCGAGGGTCCATGGTTTTGAAGATTAATTTTTTTCCTCTTTTTTTATTACAATTTATTCACTTTGAATCATAGCTGTAGTCCCCTCTCTCCCAATCCCACCCTCCCTCATTCTTCTCCTCCCATGCCGCTCTCCAAGTCCACTGATAGGAGAGGTCCTCCTCCCCTTTTATCTGACCCTAGCCTATCAGGTCTCATCATTGTCTTCCTCTGTGTCCTGGTAAGACTACTCCCCACTCAGGCAGAGGTGATCAAAGAGCCAGCCCAAGCATTCATGTCAGAGATAGTCCCTGTTCTCATTACTAGGGAACCCTCTTGGACACTGAGCTACCATAGGCTACATCTGTGCAGGGGTTCTAGGTTATCTCCATGCATGGTCCTTGGTTGGAGTATCAGTCTCAGAAAAGACCCCTGGGCCTAGATTTTTGAGTTCTGTTGCTCTCCCTATGGAGCTCCTGTCCCCTCCAGGTCTTTCTATCTCCCCCTTTTATATGATTCCCTGCTCTTTACCCAAAGTTAGGCTATGAGTCTCAGCCTCTGCTTCGATACCTTGCTGGGTAGAGTCTTGAAGACTGCTTTATTCCATCACAGACTCAGATCTTTAGCTTCATTCACCCACCCCTGTTTACCAGCACCAATAGACCCTGTTTGCCTCATTGTTCACTCCAAACACAGAGATAGCTGCTTCAACCTATACCACATTCCTGTGTTAATTTTAATTTGAGTTCACTCTAATATCAGCTGCCTCCACCATTAAGAATCCAAGTTTTGTTGCAGAAATCTAGGAGACTGAGCATCATGCTCTAGCCTTCCAGCTATGTTCACACTGTGGCTTCGTATTTTCTAATTTCTTATTGACCTTCTGGATAATTTCTTAAAACAGTTGTGTCACATCAAAAAACTTGGCTATCTACCTACTCATAGAATATATATGCATATGTATATATATATTCATATATATGCATGTATATATATATATACATGCACACACACACACACACACATATGAATGACAGACTGAGTAGACAGACCTCATTTGTTTCTCGATCTAGTGGGTTTTATGTTTCCTTTGGATTTTCTGACCATGTTGACCGTGTCTAAGTTATTAGCCTCATGTTGGAACCAGGCTCTGTCTCTACCCTACGCTTTGTCTTTGCCTCTGTGCTCTGGTCCCACTCCTATGCTTTGACCTCACTCATATGTCTACTCACACCCTCTTGCTCCAGCAAGTATGTTGTGTTGTTTGTAGTTTAAGGGTCCTAAGGCAAAATCCTTATCATCATCAGTGATGAGAAATGGGGGAGAGGAAATAAAGGTTGCATGTTTTTAGTAAAGACATTTTTTAGGGCTCTGCTTCTCTGTCCCCTCCTAGAAGCATTCTAAGGAATGATGACTGCTCTAAATTCTGATATATTCCTAAGACAGAAGCTTCTTCCTTGTGTTTTGTTAAAATAATTTGATTCAGTTCAAAGGGTGGGAACTCAGGATCATAAGATCTCAAACTAAGTTAGTGTTCTCATTTTTCCCCTTTTGGTTTGAAAGAAACTGTAACATCAACAACTTCTTTGATGTCAGCTCAGTGTGCTGCTGTGCCAGCTATTTTCTGACAGGTGCCTTGAGTGTTTCATTACTATATAAGGAAAAAAATGACCTTTGAGAATTTCAGTATCTGTTTGACTTATATGTTCATTTGTATACTTTTAAGAAACCACTTTGAAAGGGTCAAGAAATGAATCCAATGATTTAGGTGAAAAAAGAACATTTACTGCTTTGTGTGCATGTCTGTGCATGTGTGTTTGTTTACAAAGCACTGATTAAATAGTTTATATTTTGGATTTAAGTTACATATTTTTACTATTTACACAGTTGCAATTTTGTCTGACATTAAAAAGGGACTTAAAAATACCTTGAAAATATGTTAGAATGTTTTTAAAATATAAAATAAAATTATGCTCTCATAACTTAGGTCATAAAATTAGCATTTTGTCATTACTTGTTGAACTGGAAATAAAACATCTTAAAAATGAATAAGCTCAAGAAATTTCAAACAGCAGAAAATACACTTTGGAAGTTATACATGCATTTAATCATTAATTTCCTACAGAACTTTCTTTTTTATAAAAACTTAAATAACTCCATTTGTCTTGACTGCTTACATTTCTTTTTGTTGTTGTTGATTTATGTTTTTATGTTCGAATCTCTTTACTAAACAAAATGTATGCTCTTGTCTTGGGAAAATTCCCTCATTTCAGCAAAGTGCAAGAAAGAGTTGAATTTTGGTTATATTGGGGTATGGTATCACTTTTAACTTGGTGTAGCTAGTGTAATGACTTGCAGTTGTTACTGTCCCATGTTTTACTATAACATTTCTCATTCTTCTTTAGAAAGGGGACAGGTAAAAAATGAACATAGTCATGGCTTCTAATTTCTTAGGATATTATATTGTAACTCTTAGGCTTGCTTTCCCCTCTTAATCATGTGTCAGTTTTTCTGGTAAACCTCTTTCATCTGGATTCCACAGGGCAATGTTTTGGCGACTTTATGCTAAAGGGAGAAATGCACACAATATATATTTGATATTTCCCTTACACTATTTTTATTTTATACGTCAAATATGTAGTGATATTACAAAGTTATGAAAAGCTTTGTTTGGCACCAATATGTTGATATATTTTGAAAAATATTTACTTAATCATAGGTTATTGCTCAATTTTCATAGAACATAATTTTGAGTTTAAGGTAAGATGCTTCTGAGCAGCTAGAAACGGATGCTTATAGAGTTGAAATGATTTCTCTCAGATAGGTATCTTTTCCATTGGTGCTAGTATAACAGAGTTCCTTAGGCTGGGTAATTAATAAATATGGGAAGTTTCCTTTTCATGGTTAAGGATGCTAGGAAATCCAAGGTCAAGGCAAAAGCAGATTTGATGTCAGTGAGGACTGCTGTCTGCTACAAGGTAATGGACCCCTTGAGGGGTCTCATACAGCAAAGGGCATAGTGACAAATAGGACAAAAAGCTTTTTCCAACTCTTTCATAAAATTATTAATCTCATTTATGGCAGCTCTGCCCTTGTGCCTTAATCACCCCCTAAAAGTCATACTACTGTCACACTGACATAGCACCGTCACACTGACAAACATATGATTTGGTGTGTCTAACACATTCAGGCTACAGGAGTCACATGGCTAGAAGCCAACGTTTCATTCTTGTGGTCACATTCTTTCCTGTCTTACACAACTTTTTCAGACACAGACTCTACTGTACGCACTTACTGCTTTCATTACAGTGATGAAAGAGTACACACTTCTAATACAAACTAGTGTGTATTAGAATAGTTAAAACAATGAGCTAGATACAAGAAAGTCAGGCAGAGAAATTGTGGCTCACTGAAAAATGCTTCTTGAGATTGCTTTTTCATGATATATCATAAACCAGGTTTAACTAAAGCAGCAGCTTTTAAATTTCTACAGCTGAATAAGTTTACCTTACAGGACAGTGGTGATATTTATATATCACAACAGTGAAATATTTTTACCACTAATATGACTTATCTTCCCAAGGATTTTCTTTTTGACTTTAGTAAAGTTTATGTGTGTGTTTGCATTTGTGTGAGGGGAACAGGGGCAAACAGGATATGTATCAGAGAAAACAGGACATGAGCATTCCACAGAGGTCCTCTGAAAGACTTTACCCATCAGGGTATTGAAGCAGATGTTCAGACTCATAGCCTAACTTTGGGCAGAATGCAGGGAATATTATGAAAGAAGGGGGAGATAGAAAGACCTGGAGGGGGCAGGAGCTCCACAAGGAAACCCAACAGAGCCAAAAATCTTGGACCCAGGGGGTCCTGCAGAGACCTATGGTCCAAACAATGACCATGCATGGAGAGGACTTAGACTCCTTGCTCAAATGAAGCCTATTGGTTGCTCAGTTTCCAAATGGGTTCCCTAGTAAGGGGAGCAGGGGCTGTCTCTGACATGAACTCAGTGGGGGGGGAGCTCTTTTATCACCTCCCCTTGCGTGAGGGTGGGAGGTGGAAAAAGCCCTACCAGGCCACAGAGGAAGATGATGCAGCTAGTCCTGATAGGCTACAGTCAGATGGAAAGGGTGGAGGACCTCCCCTATCAGTGGACTAGGGGAGGGGTATAGAGGGGGAAGAGGGAGGGAGGATGGGATTCAAAGGAGACAAAGAAGGGCAGTGAATAAATTGTAATAAATAAATAAATAGATAAATAGATAAATTTTTAAAAAGAAGAAAAAAGACTCAAAATGGGAATCTGAATTACATTACTACAAACGCTAAAATGGACACAATTTTCATAGTTGGCCATGCAGTGGCCTATGTTTTTGTGTAGACAATCACAGCACTCCTTTTGACGTATATGATGTAGATGTTCCCTGCTATAAAGCTGCAATTCAATACAGAAAACTGTCAAAACCTTTGACTAGTAACCTAACTTGCAGAAGAACTGAAGACTTCTGTTCCCAGGCCCAGGAAGTGTAGTAGAAAACGTTGATCAACACCTGCAAAGATGATGCAACTGTTTAGTCAACAGGAAAATGTGGACACTAACTTCAAGTATACCACTGGTCATTCATATGAACTTCTAGCTTGATAAAGCATTACCTCTCAAAATAATTTATCTAGTTTTGATATGTGTTTTCTAACAAGTTCTCCAATTTTAATGCTCTCTCTGCATCCTCTCAGTTTGTTAAAACACATTTTGTGTTTCTGCTCCATATGTGACATGGAAGAGATGCTGTGAAGATGATTTATAACTGTTTTTTTAATATGTTGGCACGAGAATAGCATTTCTCTGGATTTATTTGTTCAGAGAGCATGTTTGCAATACCACAGAGCTATCTGTTTTGTTAGAAATATGAGTTTCTGTGCATTTGTGAACTTTGGCATTTGTGTATTTAGTAACTGTACTGACAGGTTTTGGTTTGAGGGATTTGAGCTGCATTTACTTATCTGGAGCAAAATATCATTTAAAAAATATGACAAGTGAGTATATACCATGTGTTTCTTTCTGCTCCTGGGATACCTCACTAGGATGATCTTTTCTAGATCCCACCATTTGCCTGCAAATTTCATGATTTCCTTGTTTTTAATTGCTGAGTAGTATTCCATTGTGTAAATATACCACAATTTCTGTATCCATTCCTCCACTGAGAAACATCTGGGTTGTTTCTAGGTTCTGGCTATTGCAAATAAAGCTGCTACAAACATGGTGAGCAAATGTCCTTGCTGTATACTTGAGCATCTTTTGGATATATGCCTAGGAGTGGTATAGCTGGATCTTGAGGAAACACTATTCCTAATTATCTAAGAAAGTTCTAGATTGATTTCCAAAGTGGTTGTACAAGCTGAAAATTATACATTTATATATATATACTATAGGATAAACATAGTAAATTCTGTACATCTAAAGAAGCTAAGCAAGAAGGAGGACCCTAGGTAAGATGTTCAATCTTCATTCAGAAAGGCAAATGGGATGGACATTAGAAGAGGGAGAAAACAGGGAAAAGGACAGGAGCCCACCACACAGGGACTCTGAAAAACTCTACCCAACAGTGTATGATGCTGAGACTCAGCCAAACTTTGGGCAGAGTGCAGAGAATCTTATGAAAGAAAGGGAGGGTTGAAAGACCTGGAGGGGACAGGAGCTCCACAAGGAGAGCAATAGAACCAAAAAATCTGGGCAAAGGGTTTTTTTTGAGACTAATACTCCAACCATGCATGGAGATAAACTAGAACACCTGCATAGATGTAGCCCATGGCAGCTCAGTATCCAGGTGGGTTCCTAGTAAGGTGGACAGGGACTGTCTCTAACATGAACTCAGTGGCTGGCTATTTGATCACCTCCCCCTAATGGGGGATCAGCCATACCAGGCCACAGAGGAAGACAATGCAGCCGGTCCTGAGGAGACCTGATAGGTTAGGGTCAGATGGAAGGAGAGGAGGTCTTTGCTTATCAGTAGACTTAGACAGTGGCATGAGAGGAGATGAGGGAGGAAGAGTGGGATTGGGAGGAGATGAGGGAGGGGACATAAAGTGAATAAATTGTAATTAATAAAAATTTTAAAAAGAAAAATGTGACAATACACGGAGTTTTTTATTTGCTTTTCTTGGAGCAGACAAAGAATTTTTATCATTTTATTTTTAGGTGGGGATCCCAGGTAATACAAACTGGTTTCAGAGTCACTGTGCAGCCAGTGATGACCTGGAACTTCTGATCTCTGCTTCCTGAGTGATGGAATTACTGACCAGCATCACCAGGCCAAAGTCCTGGGGTACTAGATATTTTCAGCTTTGTGCAGGCTAGACAAGCATTCAGTGTCTGAGCTGTATGCCCAGCCCTAATTAGAGACTACAAACACTACTCTACCTGTGTCCTGCTCCTTGCTAAGCTGATTTGACTTTGGCATATTCCCTTTGGTTTGTTGTTTCCAGCAGAATTCCTTCATGGTGTTTGTCTTTACCAGCACTGTCTTCTACACTAGCGACTGAACTTCTGGCTTCACACATGCTAGTCGAATGCTCTACCACTGCACTACATCCCAAGTCTTAATGATAGTTGTGTGTGCGTGTAAACATCTCAAGAAAGGATATGAGGCAAGTTTAGCTGAGATACAAATGATCTTTGTGGCCCTGAAGAAATCATTTGACCTCTTTGTCGCCTCCCTCTCAAGTGTTTTATTTAATCAAAATGTATCGCGCATCTTCTGTGTGTCAGTGTTGAGCATCTTCTGTGTGTGAGTGTCCACATCCCACTTTGGAAGGGAGCTTAGGAGGTCAGAATTCAGGAGGAGAAACAAGACCCATTGAGAACTGTTCCTAAGCAAGTGTCAGCAGTCACACATTGCCCAGGCTGTCGCCCTTGCAACGTGCTCAATAAACTTGTTTTCTTAAATCATATTGCACACATATATTAGTAAAAGAGTGAACAAATAAAAATGCTATGAAATGCTTTGGGATGGAGAATTCAACTGGAGTTGCAGTTATGAAAACTTTGAATAGAAAGGGTTCTGACTGGTCCTCAAATCAGCTTGTGTTTAGAAAGTGGAGACAAAAGAAACCGCATTAGAACTGGGAGGAAAACCTTGTGTGGAAACTTGTTGGCAGGAGTCTGCCAGCTTGGAGAGAAAAGTAATTCAGCTTAAGAATTGAGGGGTGCCATGCAAGCTAAGTTGGAATTTTAGATGATGACAGACTGTAAAAGACATAACTACAAAACAGGGCCTTGGGCTTATTTTGTAGACTTTCTTTGAGAACGCACTAGATTTGTGACTTTGAAAAAAAAAAAAAACGAAAACATGGTTTCAAGTAGTACCTCTCCCTCTTCCCCTCATCTGTCTGTCTGCCTCCCTTCCTCCCTTCCTTATTTTCCTCCCTCTTCCCGCCCTCCTTTTCTCAGTCTCCTTCATTCCCTCCCTCCCCCTCCTTCTCCTGCACTCTGGTATTAGTCCCTTAGATGCTAGGCAAGTGCTTTACAAATGAGATGTACTCTACCCTCAGCCTTTTTTTCACTGTTTTAACACAGGCTCTCTCTAAGTTGCCCTGTCTGGCCCTGAACTGGTGCTGAACTTAATCAGACCTTGGCAATTCTCTTGCTTCAGCTTCCTGTGTTGCTGGTACTGGGCTTAAAGGCAATCTAGCCAGTACCCGGGAAACTTGATTTCTTCATCTACAAAACCCATTAAAAGCAGTATGGTTGTTCCAGTTGCTGGGAGGATTAGGGGTACTAAGCAGGAGTGGCTGGCTCCAGCACCGCTCACTAAGCTCACTGTGGGCATAACAGGTGAGTCCAAGGGATGCTTTCCTTTTCAGTTTGCTTGATCTCAGAATTAGAGCAGCCCTGGAGGTTTTCTTGTCAGCCCTCTGTTGGAAGCAAGTGTTCCCTTCCCAGCCCTTCTGGTTTTATTTCTTTTTATCATCTAGCCTCTGGAGGAATTGCAGTTATGAAAAAATTTACCATTTTCCTGGAACAGACATTTCCATGGCTGAACATTTAATGGTTTGAAAAGTGTTTTATATATTGCTGTAGGTTGTCTCGTCAGTTCCACAGATTAGTTCTCTCTGCCTTTATTTCAGAGCTATCAATTGTCAGTGCTTTCTTCACATGTCAGGCCTTACATAGCCAACAAGATGCGCCATCCTTCCTTGAGTTCCTTGTGAATCTTTTCCTTTCTAAACCAAGTGTCTCTCTCATCATGTAACACAATCACACAATTCCTCACACTCCAAAGTCTTTGGTTTAGTCTGACTTTAGGTCAGAACTGTGGCTTCCAGAGCTAAATGCTGCCCCACTGGTGAGCTTTCTTCAGAGGCAAATTCAGCAGATCTTACTGGAACTAGAGTCTAGGCAAGTGTCAATTTCACTGTTGGAATTTTACAAAATGTGTAACATCAGGTCTAAACCCCAAGCATTTTAATAGACAATATCTAGATTTGAGAGTAGCTCTTGATACATTATTAAGGCCCTACAGATCCATATTACTAAGTGAACATAGCCAATCTGGGAAGTCCACAGACTATATCACTATGTTTAATGATTGTCAGGGACTAAAGAGGGAGGGAGGAAAGCATGAATAGCAAAATCATGGGATGTTGAGGGCAATAAAAACGTTCTGTACAGCATTGAGTGATACTTGTTATACAAATGTCCAGAGAGAATGAACAAAGAGACAGTAAGTCTTGATGCACACTACCAGCTCTGTGTGATAATGACGCGCCCATATGGTACATCCCGTCTGGGAGAACAAAGGCGCCATTGCTGTAGGCTTGGGAGCATGCACGTTTGGATGGTTGGTAATGGGGGTGTTTCTCTGTGGGGACAAGGAGGTCTAAGATAATTCTGTATACTTTCAATTCAAGTTTCTGGGAACCTAAGGTGACTAAAAATAGCAACAAAATCTACTACTTGATCAATTTTAAAGTCTTCACATAAAATTTAGTATTTAGGCATGTCAGCAAGCATTTTCAGGAAAATGTGTTTATGAAAATCATGGTCCGCTATTCAGTCTACTTCAAATGTGGGAGAAGTAAAAATGGTTAGGAGTCCCTGGAAGAGCATTTTCAAACTGTACAGCACATTTTTTAAGATGTAAATCTATGACTTAGTTTACTCTGATTAAATTCACTTTAGCCATTCTGGTTATCATTCTTCCTTGCTTTCATGATCACCTGACTCATTCAGAGAACCTGAAGTGTCATTTGTTGTGGGTAGAGATTCCAGAGTGATCGATGTAGCAAAGCTGTAGATTTGGGTCTGCCCCCTGTTTATCACTGCTCCTCCCTGGTGATCATTCTGCTTCCTCTCACTCCTTCATATTTGACACATATTTTAGTTCACCTTTGAATTTGCCTTTCTTTTTTGATGCTTTAACACTTGCTTATAGAGGTGAAAGCTGACAGGGAACAGCCCTGGAACGGGTGTATGGGAAGACACTCCCCTCCTTGCAGTAAGGTCAGGCATCTTCCTACTCCTGACAGAGTCCCATAAAATGACATGGCTGTAGTTTAGTTAGGGTGATTTTGGCTGTGAGTATCAGGAATCCCAATTTAAAATGTCTTAAATAATGAAGGGGTTCATTATCTCACACAGTAAGAACCCTGGAGAAGGGCCACTCCAAGGAGAATCGATTCAGCATTTTTGAATGTCATGAAACCCTGCCTTCCTTCCATCTCATCTTTTTTTCCCCCTCATACTTCAGCACTTCTCTCAGGCTGGTCTTCTCCATGGCCTCAAGGTGGTAGTTATAGTTTGGTGATGGTGTGAAGGCAAGATAATATCTTGAAGTGTTTTTCTTCTCTCTTTAGAATCTTCTCATCTGACTTCCTCTCCTGCCACTTTCAGCTGAATATCCTACACAGAGCAGTATAAACCAAGCCCCTTCCTGGATAGACATGGCTTGCTGTTGAGGTGTAAGGTGTTCTTTGGATCTGGAGATAGGCCTTCTTCCCAAATAGCTAATGGAAGCCTCTGCACCTTAATAAAAA
Source organism: Meriones unguiculatus (assembly GCF_030254825.1). Lineage (NCBI taxonomy): Eukaryota > Metazoa > Chordata > Mammalia > Rodentia > Muridae > Meriones > Meriones unguiculatus. The sequence goes on from NC_083358.1 coordinate 120,533,233, forward strand.
CGGGGCTTAAGAGTGTATTCGGAAGAAAACTGGGATTTTGTGAAAAATAAAAATGATTTCTGGGAAATAATTTCTGAGTGAGCAAGTACCAGTGTTTCATATATTCCTAAATAAAAAAAAAACATTTTCTTTGTCCAGAGTATGTTGCTACTATGTTTTTGGAAACATAGGGCTCCATGGGCATTGCTTGTTGTTGAAGATCAAACAAATGCTTTAAAAAAATTGTTTTGAGAACTTCACACATGAGCACTGAATCTATATCACTCCTCCCCTCCCCACCTCCCCAAGCCCCTCCTGACCTCTTCTTCTTTGTTACTGTTTTACACACACATGCACACACATACTGATATATGCATGTACATACAGCCCACTACATCTATTTAGCATTGCTAAAAGGTACATGTGCCCAGACCTGACCACTTGGAATGGACAGCCTATGCAAAAGCTAAACTTAACCCTATGTTATTCTGTTGATGACATGTTTACAGTCTGCATTTGTCTAAGGAAATGCAACTAAAGTCTACATAGAAAGCAAATGTATGCATGGATCCAGATCAGTCATAAGATGTTGGACCAATATAAAACGATTCTTGCCTGACAGAGCAAACCTTCATCTCTCAAAGGCAATGTCTCTTTTATTCATTTTAAAATTTTATTTCACTGTGACAATATGACAATCTTGCAACAACTTTCTAAAGGAAGTTTTGAGATGGAGGTCTCCTGGACTTCCCTGACCCACACAATATGATTAAATGAGGGCACTGACAAAACATCAAGAAGACGAAATGCAATTTTTAATAAGCTGAATAATTAAGCACAAATTACAATTATTCTTGAAAAACTTCATCAGTGTCAATGTAGAATTCTTTCTTACTGAGCCTGGTCAGATAGTCAGGAAATTAAGGAAGGAGAGTATTGACATACATAGAGTCTGAAGAGTTCACCTACTATGAATTGCTCAGTCTCCTACTAAAAGAAAAGCCTGGCTGGATGAATGCTGATTGGTATTTAAGTTTAAAGTTAACTTGCAGAAAAGACTAACAGGTTTATGAAGATGGATGGAATAGAAGTGCGTGTCACTCACTGAAGAAAATGGAATAAGCAATCAGGACGAGAGTTCCATTTATCCTGATTTAATGTGTGGGGAGCTGTTTTATTCGGTCCTCGCCTCCCCTTGAGGCAGGTTCAGTAGGAGACCATATAATCATAAAGACTCATGTAATTATAGATCACACTGTGTTGTACTATTTCAAGGCAATTTTTAGTTCATGTCTTATACATATATGTTGCCCTGTTGCTGAGCACACAGCTTTTCCTCAGTGCTAATGTTAACACACAAAACACCCATTGGTCAGAGTTTAGCTGAGTGAGAATCATTAAGTAATTTTATCTCTCATACCTATCCTCATAGCTAGTACATTTATTAAAGCAATAACAAATTATAAAATCTCAATCATAGGACTGAATCTTTTCATGCTTGTGTGTGTGTGTGTGCGTGTGTGTGAATGATAGTACACTGAGAGCATGAGATCATAACTTCAGCTTTGGGGGAATAGTTCTATTTTGTAAAATATATTTTAAAACTAAAATGTAGTTTCATCACTTCCCATGATTACGTTTTTCCTGCGGCCCTTCCCATTTGCCTCCCTTCAAGACGTTCCAGTCCCCACTACTCTCAAATTGACGGCCTGACGTTTTTTTCAGTGATTATTAGTACACACACACACAAAACTAAAGCTTGCTGAGTCTCTTCTTGTAGTTTGCATGTATATGGTTTCAGAGATGACCACTTGGTATCAGATAGTCAATTATAAAGTTTTTTTTTTCTATGAGAGGCTAACTGTCTCTCAGCACTCATACTTGTAAGTCTTGAGTTGGTATGCTGTGTGATTTTTTCCCCTTTCTGCAAAAGCATGTCTATTTGATATTGTCATTGTTTGGACCATTCTGGGAAGCCATTTCTAGGAGGCACAGTCTCACACCAGACTTCTTGACCCTGTTCTAACAATCTTTCTGCCCTCTTCTACAATGTTCCATGAGATTTAGATGAAAGAGTTTTGTTGTAGATTCATTCACTGGGCTGGGCTCATGACCATGTGGTTTTTCTCCTTCAGTTTGTTTATATGATGGATTACATTGATGGATTTCCATATATTGAACCATTCCAAATTGCATTTTTCTACAGGTAAATATCTAGTTAGACCAGCATCATTTGTTGAAGGTGCTATCTTTTTTACATTGTATGGTTTGGCTTTTTTGTCAAAAATCAGTTGTCCATAAGTGTGTGGATTTATTTTTGGGTCCCCTACTTGATTCCATTGATCCACCAGCAAGTTTCTATGCCAGTACCATGCAGTTTTTATTACTGTTGCTCTATAGTACAGGTTGAGATCAGGGATGGAGATACCTCCAGAAGATCTTTTATTGTAGAGGATTGTTTTAGCAATTCTGGGGTTTTGTTTTCCATATGAAATTGAGAATTTTTTTCAAGGTCTGTAAAGAACTCTGTTGGTAATTTGATAGGAATTGCATTGAATCTGTAGATTGCTTTTGGTAAGATAGCCATTTTTACTATGTTAATCGTGTCAAGCCATGAGTGTAGGAGATCTTTCCATCTTCCAATATCTTCTTCAAATCCTTTCTTCAGAGACCTGAAGGGTTTCTTTTTGTTTGTTTGTTTGTTTTGTTTTGTTTTTTTCATACAAGTCTTTGATTGGCTTGGTTAGAGTCACATCAAGGTACTTTATGTCCTTTGTGGCTATTGTCAAAGTTGTTGTTTCCCTAATTTATTTTTCAATCCTTTTGTCTTTTGTATACAGGAGGACTACTGATTTTTTTTTTTGACTTAGGTGTGTTACTTGTATGCAACAGATTGTTGGGTTTTGTTTATGCATCCATTCTGTTAGTCTGTTACTTTTTATTGGAGAATTGAGTCCATGATGTTGAGAGAGATTAATGACCAGTGGCTGTTAGATCCTTTGGTTTTGATGTTGGCTGTGGTAGTGTGTTTGTGTGCTCAGCTACTTTTTGTTTTGCTGTAGTGAGGTTAATTATTTCTTGTGTTTTCTTGAAAGTACTTAGTTTTCTTGGGTTGTATTTTTCCTTCTAGTATCTTCTGTAATGCTGGATTTATGTGTAGGTATTGTTGAAATTTGTTTTTGTTGTTGAATATCTTGTTTTCTCCATCTATGAGGACTGAGAGTTTTGCTAGGGATAGTAGTCTGGGCTGACATCTATGTTCTCTTAGGGTCTGCATGATATCTGTTCAAGCCCTTCTGGCTTTCATGGGCTCTATTGAGAAGTCAGGTGTGATTCTGATGGGTTTGCCATTATATGTTACTTGGCCTTTTTCCCTTGCAGCTTTTTTTTTTTTTCTGTATACTTACTGTTTTGATTATTATGTGGCAGGAGGATTTTCTTTTCTGGTCTAATTTATTGGGTGTTCTGTAGGCCTCTTGTATTCTTATAGGCCTCTCCTTTAAGTTGGGAAAATTTTCTTCAATGATTTTGTTGAAAATAGTTTCTGGGCCTTGGAGGGGGGAATCTTTTTTATCTTTATTGCTATTATTCTTAGTTTTTGTCTTTTCATGTTGTCTTGGATTTCTTGGATGGTCTGTGTCAGGAAATTTTTAGATTTAACATTTTCTTTGACAGATGCATCGATTTCTTCCATTGTATCTTCCACACCTGAGATTCTTTCTTCCATGTCTTGTAGTCTATTGGTTATGCTTACCTCTGTACTTTTTTTTTCTTCCATAAGTTATTTCTCTCCACAATTTCCTCCATTTGTGTTTTCTTTTATTTTTCCAATTCTATCTTCAGTTCTTGAACCGTTTTGTTGATTTCCTTCAGCTGTTTGAATGTTTTTTTACTGTTTTTCCTTTAAATCCTTCACCTGTTTGTTTGGACATTCCTCTGTTCCTTTTATTTCTTTTAATGATTTAATCATTTCTTCTCTGAAGGCCACAAACTGTTTGGCTGCATCTTCCTGTATTTCTTTAAGGATGGCCATAATCTGACTTTATCTTCCTCTAGGTCTTTACACATTTTATTTGTTTCCTCCATTATCCTCTTCATAAGCATAGATGTTAGTTAGGTCATTTTCTTTAATTTCACTTATGTTAGGGTGCCCAGGTCTACTTGACCCTAGATAACTGGGTTCTGGAGATGCCATATTGTGTTGCCTTTTGTTAGTTGTACTTTTATGCTGGCCTCTACTCATCTGGCTGTCTCAGGTGTTGGCTGTTAATTTCTGGTTCCTGCTGGAATACTGGAGTGGGGAGAATCCCCTTGGCAGGAAGATGGTTGTTCTTGAAGGAGGCCTCCTCAGCTTTTTGGGTATGCACTGAGTGGTTGTGTTTTTCAGGAATTGCCACAGCTCACCTCAGGCATATGGACCTGTGTGGTAACTGTGGTTGTTGATAGTCAGGGTGTCTGTCCTCTTACCAGAAGTCCTTGAGACAGATGACTTGCTGCTGGGGTTCTTGCTCTGAATTTAATGAACTGCTGCTGATGCTCTTTTTATTTTATTTTTTAAATTTTATTTTATTTTATTAATTACACTTTATTCACTTTGTATCCCCCCCCCATAAACCCCTCTCTTCCCCTTCTTCATGCATGCCCCTCTCCAAGTCCACTGACAGGGGAGGTTTTCCTCTCCTTCCTTCTGATCTTAGTCTATCAGATCACATCAGGAGTGGCTGCATTGTCTTCTTCTGTGGCCTGGTAAGGGTGCTCCCCCCTCAGAGGGAGGTGATCAAAGAGCAGACTAATCAGTTTATGTCAGAGACAGTCCCTCTTCCCATTACTATGTAACCCACTTAGACACTAAATTTCCATGGGCTACATCTGTGCAGGGGTTCTAGGTTATCTCCATGCCTGGTACTTGGTTGGAGTATGAGTCTCTGGGGACCCCTGTGTTCAAATTTTCTGGTTCTGTTGCTCTCCTTGTGGAGTTCCTGTCCTCTCCAGATCTTACTCTTTCCCACTTCTTACATAAGATTCCATGCACTCTGCCCAACAGTTGGCCATAAGTCTCAGTGTCTGCTTTGGTAGTCTGCAGGGCAGAGGCTTTCAGAGGCCCTCTGTGGCAGTTTCCTAGGTTGTTTCCTGTTTTCTTCTTCTTCTGATATCCATCCTCTTTGCCTTTCAGGATGGGGATTGAGTGTTTTAATCAGGGTCCTCTCTCTTGATTAGTTTCTTTAGATGTACACTGGTACAACCACTCTGGAAATCAATCTGACATTTTCTCAGACAACTAGGAATAGTGCTTCGTCAAGATCCAGCCATACCACTCCTAGGCATATATCCAAAAGGGGCTCAAGTACACAATAAGGACATTTGCTCACCCATGTTTGTAGCAGCCTTATTTGTAATAGGCAGAAGCTGGAAACAGCCCAGACGCCCCTCAGCTGCTGATGCTCTTACACTGTGTTTTCTCAGTGCAGCCTTCTTGAAGATCCAAGGAGCCCTGCAGTTTGGCCAGTTTAGCTAGGGATAACTGGTTGCACCTTGGAGCAGCATCTAGAGGCTGATCCAGGGCTCTCAGCCTTCTGTAGGTCTGTGGTTGGCGCTCTGGGCCCCAGTACCCAAGTGGTAATAAGTGGCAGGGGAGTGCAGCACTCATGAGTGCAGCAGGAGGCGAAAGCCTGGAGCCTGTGTGAACTCAGAAACTTTTCCAGAGCTGGGTGTCCTGAGGTTGGGCCTGACTTTTTCTCCACCGTGGGGTCTCCTCCCAGTCTGTGGTGTTTTGGGGTCCATAGTTCCACCTGGGATGATGAGTAGAGCATGAAGGCGCAAGCCGATGACTTTGCGTTGGCAACTGGGTGCCTGCAGGAACCAGGGAACTTTTTCCGAGAACTTTGGGATGGGGTTGACTGAGTGTCCTGAGGTTGGACCTGATGTTTCCCTCACCATGGTGTTTCCTCTGACAGGGAAACCCAGTCTCTAGTGCCTGTGGACCCACAGTTCTGTCTGGGATGGTGAGTCAGGTACACAGGTACACATGTCTCTGGGCTGGTGGATGAGGACCAGCAGGACCCTGGGACCTCTTCCAGCTAACCTGTTGTGGTGACCTGAGTTCGGTCCCCATTGCTTCCTCCCTTTTCTCTCAACTGGAAATCCCAGTCCCTGGTGTTGTGGAGGCCACAGTTCAGTCTGGGATGCTGATTAGAGCTCACAGGTGTGTGTCTCTGAGCAGGTGACCGAGCACCTGCTGGGACCCAGGACCCCGGAACTCTTCTGGAGTTTAGCTGCCTGACCTGAACCCGATTGCTTCCCACGCTGTGGGGTTTCCTTTCACCTGGGAAACACAATTGCTGGCGTTTTAGGGCCCAGAGTTCGGTCTGTGGTCACTGCTGTCCTGCTCAGCAGACACAGTGTCCTCCCAGTGCGGCCATCTCAGATCCTCAGCCTATTTTTATTATGTTTTGCCGTCTCTCAGATTTAAGTTTGGTTTGTTCTTATTTTCCCAAATTCTTAAGTCAGTAACTCACTTATCTTTGTTCTTTCTTGTTTTTTAATGTAAGCAGTTAGAGCTGTAAACTTCCCTTTTGGAACTGTTTTTACAGTGTACCATAGGTTTTATTGTGCCGTGTTTCATTTTCATGTGGTTCCTGGGCTCATTTTTTTTTTCTTAATTTACTTTTGGGCCCATTCATAACTCATCAGTAAGTTGGTTAATTTTCATGAGTTTATGCAATTCCTAGAGATTTGGTGGTTGTCAATTTTATATTTTATTGCATAATGGTCAGATAGAATTCATGTAATTATTTCAGTTTTTCTGAAATTGTTAAGGTTTGTTTTGAGTCTTAGCATGTGCTCTCTTCTAGGGAAGCTCTCATGGGCTGCTAAATAGAATGTATATCCGTCAGTGTTTGAGTATGATATATATTAGATACCTTCAGTCTATTTGATATGAGGCCATTTGATTTTGAAGTTTTTGCTTTTTGTGTGTGTTTAAGATGAGTATTAGAGAAAGGGGGTGTTGAAATCACCTACTACTGTTGGGTTGGTGCTAATATGTGTTTTTAATTCCAGTATTACAATTTTATAAAATTGGATGCATGAGAGTTTGGTGCCTATCTGTTTAGGATTCTAATATTTTCTTTCTTTTACAAAAGATCTACTTTATATGTATGGTTGCTTTGTCTGCATGTATGTCTATGTATCACATCTGTGTTTTATGCCCGTGGTGGCTAGAGAAAAAGATTAGATCCCCTGGAACTAGAGTTACAGATACTTGTGAGCTACCATGTGGGTGCTGGAAACTGAACCTGGCTTTTCTGGAAGAGGAGCAAGTTCTCTTAACTGCTGATCTCTCTTTCTAGCCCCATGTAACTTTTTTATTATTTGTCCCCTCAATTACAATGAAGTCTTTATCTCTTCTAATTAATTTTAGTTTTAAGTCTATTTTATTAGATATTAGAATGCCAATTCCTGTTTTCTTTCTAATGCCATTTGTCAAGATTATTTTCCCCCCTTCACTTTAAAGTGGTGCCTGTCTTTAAAGCTAAAATAAGTTTATAATAAACAACAGAAACATAAATTTTGTTCCTTAATGCATTACACTACTCCATGATTTTTTACTATAAAATTAAGGCCATTAATATTTAAAGTTACTATTAAGTGATTGCTTTGGTTATTGTCATTTTGTTGTATTTATTGGGTTTTCTTTCTCTCTCTGTTTCTGTCTCTGTATCTCTCTTTCTCTCTGTGTTTCTGTTTGAGTTCTTAGTCATACTTTGCATTTCAGTAATTATAGCTTGATTTTTTTTCTTTCTAGAATCTCTTGCTTTTTCTTCTCTGCAGTTTGAACTTTTGTTCCAGTATTCCTTTTATGGTTATTTTGGTGAACATTTTTTTGGTAGTTTGTATCACAGAAAGTTTTTATTTTTCCTTCCACTGTGAAAGATAGTTTTCTGTGTACACACATATAGGTTGGCAGTCATGGTCTTTTAAAACTTAGAGCGCATTGCATATGCTATTCTGCTTACAGAGTTCCAGTTGTTATTCTGATGGATTTCCTTTTATATGACTTGTATCTTTTCTCTTGCAGCTCTCAGTATTTTTTTCTTTGTCTGTGTTGTCTAATTTCTCTTCAACTCCAGATTTTCTGTCTTCTGCTTTTTGATCAATTCTATTTGAACATCTTTCCCTTGAGTTTTGTAGTTGGTCTAGTGAGCTTTCCAGTTCTATTTTTATTTCAGCTTGAATTCTCTTTAATATTTCTATCTTTTTACTGAATTCTGATTTATAATTCTGAATTGGCTTTGCCATTTCATTTCACAGTGTATCTGTATTTTCTCAGCCATAATCCAGACATTTATTTTTAACCCCTTCAAGTTCAGTGAAGTTTTTTTTTCCATGTCTTAACTCAAACTTATTATATTCTTTGATTAAGTTCTTGGAAATTGTTCTTTTAAATACTACGTCCTGAGGTTATTCTAAGTAGTTCTCATTAGAAAACATTTCTACCAGACTAGTGGGTTCAATAGGAGACATGCTGTCTTGGCCGTTCATGTTTTTCTTGATTTTGTAAGGTGACATGGACATGCAGACTTCTTTCCTTGGCTCTGTGTCTGATGTGAGAATCTGGCCTGCCTTAGATTGGGTCAATGCAGGAGTTGTAAGACTAGAACTAGACCAGCTAGCGTTACACGAGGTGTTTGATTGGACCAGGCAAAGGTGGAGATGGCAGTGGGAAGAGGCAGGGGAAGGAATATCTCCCTAGGCAGGGGCAGCTCACAAACCAAGGAGTGGGCTGTTATGCTTGAGGTCTGGAGCTCAGCCTGCTAGGGTTTTTGTTTGTTAGTTTGTAGAATCTCATACATGACTACTGTATTTGAAGCATTTCTATCCTCCCTTCAATTTGTCCTAGGTTACCCCTTCACAAATTCGTAATATTTTCTTCTTTAATTATTGTTTTATACTACGTACGTATGTATGTATGTATGTATGTAGTGTGTGTATGTATGTATGAATACAATTTGCTATGTTTATTTAGTGTCACTCATATGTATATGTGTTCAGGGCTACCGAGAGATGGAGATCCAGACTTCTTCAGGAACAAATTCCTTGATAGTCAACTCAATCTTCAGTGATCAGCCTTAAACTTTAGCTTAGAAAGCTCCAGGTTTTAGAAAGGATAATTTTGTGGAAAACATAGCCCTGCATTCTTTTTCTACAATAATTAATTTATGTACTTATTCACTTTACATCCTGATCTTAGCTCTCTCTCTCCTCTCCTGGTTTTGCCCTCCATCCCTTTCGCCACCCCTTTCTCTCTCTCTTATTCCTCAGAAAAGGGGAGCTCAATTCATCAGGTTGCATCAGGACTGAGTGCAGGTCATGTATCTCCTGTGGCCTTGCCAGGGAAGGGGGAAGTGATCAACAAGCATGCAACAGCCTCTTGCCAGCCTCTCTGGGTCCAGGTTAGTTGGCTCTGTTAGTCATCTTGGGGCGCTCCTGTCATCTTCAGGTTTTTCTATCCTTTTCCCCAAGCCCCTCCCCTCAACTTTTAAACAGGACTCCCTAGGCTTCACCCAATATTTGGCTGTGAGTCTCAGCATCTGTTTCTACCTGCTGCTGGGTGGAGCCTCTCAGAGGACAGCTATGCTAGGCTTCTGTCTGTGAGCATAGCAGAGTATCATTAATAGTGTCAAAGGTTGGTGCTCTCCCATGGGGTGGGTCTCAGGTTGGGCCAGGTTTGGTTGGACATTCCCTCAATCTCTGCTCTATCTTGATCCCTGCACATGCTGTAGGCAGTAGCCCTGCAGTCTTAAGTTTACTTATACCGTAACCAAGGAAAAAGATAGTGCATAATGGTGACTATTGGTGTGGGTTGGGATGGGAAAGAGAAAAGTAAAAGCAGGTTTATATTCCATAGTATACTCAGCTGATTCATGTGTGCACACAGTTTGAGTTTCAAGCAATTATTTTCATTGTTTGTCACATTCAGGGTCACTATTGCCTCAGCTCAAATAAAGCAGCTCATTAAGAAGAGATGTCTGGGAGAGCAGCACGACTCATTTACTTGAAAAATGGAATGTGAATGAAACCCCCAGATAATAATATTTTGAGTTATTTTTGATTCAAGAAGAGATGTGAGGGGGTTATCAAACATATAAAGGGAACTTTAGAATGAAGAATTAACATTCCTTCTACTGCTTTTCTGCTAGTTCGACAATCAAACAACTGGCATGCAGGTCATTTGAAGTGACCTTCCAATTGTCATTTTATGTTTCCAGTTGCTGAAGGTGGGAATCAGTCATCACAGTAAAGCCTTCAACCTTCGGAGTCAGAAAGACCTGGACTGGATATTTGAGAGAAAAGGAAAAGAAATGAAAGGAAGTAGACACAGAGTAAAACTGAGTGTTTCAGGAAGCTGATTGTGAGGTGTCTTCAGAGTTTTTCTATAAAATTAGATCTAAGAAGCACTCCAGCTTTCTTCCTTTGGTAGCAATTTGTACAAACAAACTAATTCTAAAATAGGTTTTTGTTTTGCTTTTTAGTATTTTGTTGTTGTTATAAACATTCTTTTTTTTTTTTTTTCAATGCAGTTTATTCAGGAACATTGAACAATCCTCGGACCCCGGGGAAAGCCAGCCCACAGCTTAAATAGCCTCTGGGTAGCCAACCCAGGCGTGCCACGGGGGCAATGCAGATAGGTCCACATACATGGAAGCAAGCCAGATCCTCGGCCTTAGCCAAATGTGGAGTTGTTCATGACAGAGAGCACTCACCATCGGGAAGGTGGAAGGCGGAAACCAGCTCCATCTTTAAGGCATAGCATTCCGCAGCTCTCTACAGTTCCCCCTTTTTGTTTTAGACGCATCAGGCAAGAGTAGAGGTCTGATCTCTGATATTAGAAATAAATTGGGACTTTGTACTGATGTTCATTTAGGTGTCATCCACCCAAAGAGCATCAGACCAGTCCGATACCTTTTTCTCAGAGGCGGGACCTGGGGCATCAACCCGCATGCAATCAGACATGCTCTTCTCTGGGTCCAAAGCGGCTGACCCTGAGTGCAGTGCTTAGCCTCGCATCCTGAGCGTATCATTTTAGCTTTTTATGGTATCCAACCATGCTTGGGGAGAATGTCCTGCTTCAATGGCTGTAAAGGCCTGAATGATCATGGCTGCATCACACTGTTGTGAGACTCTAATCTTGCATATATACCACAGGCAAACCAAGGAGACCAACACCAGAAGGCCTGCTAACACTCCCATGCCCGCCCATTCCTTCAGATGATTCATGGCTGCAGCAATCCATGTTGATAATCCTGTGGCTAGTCCTGCGTCCACTCTGGTAGAATTTACTGTGACAATGGCCACTCTCAGCTGCTCCATCATAGTATCGAATTCTCCAGTCTAATTACCTAAAATATAGCTCGACAATTGTTTAGACAGATTTGCAGCGCAGGAAAAATTCTCATGTTGTATGCTAGTGACACAAAGTCCAGCATACTTTCATTGACAGCCAGGTTGAGCTTACATAATGTCCATCCTTTTCATCTGCAGAGGAAGAACATATTAGGAAGAGCATATTAGAAAATGTATTTCCTCTTGGAGCAGCATAGTCTACTGTCATGAGGTTTCACTACTGTTTTTGGCAGGGGTCTGGGGAGATGGTTCTGGATAAAAGACTTGCAATTCAAACATGAAGAGTAGAGAGAGTAGAGTTTGGATCCTGAGAACCCATATAAAAGCTTGGAAGGCTTGATGATTGCCTGTAAGACCAGAACTCAAGAGATAGAGTCAGGGGTCCCCAGAGTAAGCCGACTAGTGAGACTAGCTAGACTCATGAGCTCTGGGTTTAGTGAGAGATTGCCTCCTTAAGTAAGGTAGACGGCGATTGAGGAAGAGACCAGTGATAGCTTTGGACATCCACATATCTTTGCACACATGTGCACACAGAGATCTATCTACACACATGCAAGCCTGCATCACACACACACACACACACACACACACAGATTGAAAGAATTTATCTTTTCTCTTATTGGAAGTCATAGGCTCCCTAGTGTTTTCACTCACAAAAGGCTCAAAAGAGATTGGGAATGAAAGGACTTGGATGGGACTTTGCTTTGAGGAGTTCTCCCATGCTACCTGGTGTCACCACAGCAGCTGGACTGCTCATGAGGGGATGATGATTACCATGTTGACAAGTCAACTTTGGTTTCACTGTAAGAAGGTATGAAACTACATGGAATTTGACATATCAAGTTGGCTAGCAGGTCATGATGGATATGCATAAATATTTTATGTTTAATGGGAATGACAAAAATGTATTAAATCATCATTGTTGACAACTCCAATCATGGCAGCTAGGTATTTCATATTGACAAACTGTAAGTATTTGAAGTAAATTTATGTTAATTCATCAGCTGCTTTAGTTAGGATTACTATTGCTATGATAAAACACCGTGGCCAAAAGCAACTTGAGAAGAATATGATTGTTTTGCTTACTATTTCTTATCACAGATCATTATTGAATGTAGTCAGGGTAGAAAACCAAACAAGGGAGGTACCTGGAGACAGGAGCTGATGCAGAGGCAATGGAGGAAAACTGCTTCCTGGATTAATCCTCATTGCTTTCTTAGCTTGTTTTCTTATAATAACCTAGGACTACCAGCCCAGGAGCGGCACCACCCATAATGGGTTAGACACTCCCATATCAATCACTAATTAAGAAAAATCCCTACAGGCTTGTCTAATGCCTGACATTTTGGAGAAATTTTCTTTTTTTAATTAAATTTTTATTTTTTATATTAATTAGAGTTTATTCACTTTATATCCCAGCTGTATCCCCTTCCATCATCCCCTCCCACTCTCACCCTCCCCCCCTTATCTGCTCCTAAACCCCTCTCCAATTCCACAGATAGGGGAGGCCCTTCTCCCCTTCCATCTGACCCTAGCTTATCAGGTCTCATCAGAACTGGCTACACTGTCCTCCTCTATGGCCTGCGAAGGCTGCTCCCTCATCTAGGGGTGGCAGTCAAAGAGCCAGGGACTGAGTTCATGTCAGGGACAGTCTCTGTTCCCCTTACTAGGGTACCCACTTGAATACTGAGCACCCATGGGCTACATCTGAGCAGGGGTTCTAGGTTATATCCATGAATGGTCCTTGGTTGGAGTATTAGTCTCAGAAAAGATCCCTGTGCCCAGTTATTTTGGTTCTGTTGCTATCTTTGTGGAGCTCCTGTCCCCTCCAGGTCTTACTATCTCCCCTTCTTTCCTAAGATTCCCTGCACTCTGCCCAAAGTTTGTTTATGAGTCCAGTTATTTTGGTTCTGTTGCTATCTTTGTGGAGCTCCTGTCCCCTGCAGGTCTTACTATATCCCCTTCTTTCCTAAGATTCCCTGCACTCTGCCCAAAGTTTGTTTATGAGTCTCATTATCTGCTTTTGTACAATGTTGGGTAGAGTCTTTCAGAGGCCTTCTGTAGTAGACTCTTGTTCTGTTTCCTGTTTTCTCCTTCTTCCAATAGTCCATTCCGTTTGCCTTTTTGAGTGAGGATTGATAATCTTACTACAGGGTCTTCCTTCTAGCTTGCCTTCTTTCGGTGTACAGATTTTAGTATGTTTATCCTATCTTTTAGGTCTAGTATCCACTTATAAGTGAGTATATGCCAGGTGTGTCTTTCTGTTTCTGGGATACCTCAATCAGGATGATGCACCATTTGCATGCAGACTTCATGATCTCCTTGTTTTTAATTGCTGAGTAGTATTCCATTGTGTAAGTGTACCACAATTTCTGTATCCATTCCTCAATTGAGGGACATCTGGGTTGTTTCCAGTTCTGGCTATTACAAATAAAGCTGCTACAAAAATGGCTGAACAAATGTACTTGTTGTGTACTTGAGCATCTTTAGGATATATGCCTAGGAGTGGTATGGCTGGATCTTGAGGAAGTGCTATTCCTAATTATCTGAGAATGTGCCAGATTGATTTCCAAAGTGGTTGTGCAAGTTTACATTCCTACCAGCAATGGAGGAGGGTTCCCCTTTCTCCACATCCTCTCCAGCATGTGTTGTCACTTGAGTTTTTGATCATAGCCATTCTGAAGGGTGAATGGTGAAATCTCAGGGTCATTTTGATTTGCATCTTCCTGGTGGCTAAGACGTTGAACATTTTTAAAAATGTTTCTCTGCCATTCTATATTCCTCTATAGAGAATTCTTTGTTTAGCTCTGTACCCCATTTTTAATGGAATTACTTGATTTGTTGCTTTTTAACTTCTTTAGTTCTTTATATATTCTTGATATTAGCCATCTGTCAGATATAGGGTTGATGAAGATTCTTTCCCAATCTCTAGGCTGTCATTTTGTTCTGACAACAGTGTCCTTTGCTTTACAGAAGCTTTTCAGTTTCATGAGGTCCCATTTATTGATTGTTGAACTTAGAGCTTGTGCTGTTGGTGTTCTGTAAAGGAAGTTGTCTCCAGTGCCAATGAGGTCAAGACTCTTTCCCACTTTTCCTACAATTGATTTAGTGTGTCTGGTTTTATGTTGAGGTCTTTGATCCATTTGGACTTTAGTTTTGTGCAAGGTGATAAATATGGATCTATTTGCATTTTTCTACATGTAGACATCCAGTTAGACCAGCACTGTTTTTTGAAGATGCTATCTTTTTTCCATTGTATGGTTTTGGCATCTTTGTCAAAGATCAGGTGTCCATAAGTATGTGGGTTTATTTCTGGGTCTTCTGTTCGGTTCCATTGATCCACCATTCTGTTTCTATGCAGTACCATGCAGTTTTTATAACTGTTGCTCTATAGTACAGCTTAAGGTCAGAGATGGAGATACCTTCAGAAGATCTTTTATTGTGGAGGATTGTTTTAGCAATTCTGGGTTTCTTGTTATTCCATATGAAGTTGAGAATTTTTCTTTCAAGTTCTGTAAAGAATCGTGTTGGTAATTTGATGGGAATTGCATTGAATCTGTAGACTGCTTTTGGTAAGATAGCCATTTTTATTATGTTAATCCTGCCAAGCCATGAGCATGGGAGATCTTTTCATCTTCTGATATCTTCTTCTGATTCTTTCTTCAGAGACTTGAAATTTTTTTCATACAAGTCTTTGACTTGCTTGGTTAGGGTTACACCAAGGTACTTTATGTCATTTGTGGCTATTGTGAAGGGTGTTATTTCTCTAATTTCTTTCTCAGCCCTTTTGTCTTTGGTATACAGGAGGGATTCTAATATTTTTGAGTTAATTTTGTATCTAGCCACTTTGCTAAAGGTGTTTATCAGTTGAAGGAGTTCTCTGGTAGAATTTTGGGGGTCGCTCATGTAGACTATCATATCATCTGAACATAGTGATCCTTTGACTTCATCCTTTATGATTTGTATCCCCTTGATCTCCTTTAGTTGTCTTATTGCTCTAGCAAGGACTTCAAGTACTATGTTGAAGAGAAATGGAGGGTGTGGCAGCTTTGTCTTGTCCCTGATTTCACTGAGATTGATTTAAGTTTCTCTGTGTTTAATTTGATATTAGTTATAGGCTTGCTGCATATTGTCTTTACTATGTTTAGGTATGTGCCTTGCATCCCTGATCTCTCCAAGACTTTAAATATGAATGGGTGTTGAATTTTGTCAAATGCTTTTTCAGCATCTAAGGAGATGATCATGTGGTTTTTCTCCTTCAGTTTGTTTATGTAGTGGATTACATTGATGGATTTCCGTATGTTGAACCACCCTTGCATGCCTGGGATGAAGCCTACTTGTTCATGCTGGATGATATCTTTCATATATTCTTGGATTTGGTTTGCCAGTATTTGATTGAGTACTTTCGCATCAATGTTCATGGAGGCATTTTCTTAATTGTGATTCTCTCCTTTCAGATAATTCTTGCTTGTGACAAGTTGGCATGAAGACTAGCTTGTACATTAGGTCAAGGTATAACTCATCAGTGTAAAGTTAGATCTGATGCATAGTCTTACAAAACTGTTGCCTTGAATATTTTTAACTATTAGATTGTAACAAAATGATTGTTTTTTTAACTAAAGTGTCTTGAGTTGAACATCAATGGAGTTTTTACAATAAAGGCTCTCCTGCATGCCCTGAGACAGGGGGCTGTCCTCTGTACAGAGTGTCTTGCCCTAGACAGGGTGTGCGAGGAATTATTTGTACTGTTATAAACAAGATCTATAGATTCCATCTCAGTGTTTAGCTCAAAGGAGATACTTAGAAATCCCTTCATAGGTTTCTAGTGATTACTTGTTAGTATATTCTGCTCCTTCTCTTGTTCCTAGAATAAAAGGAAAATTTGCCTTTCTTCAAAGAGCTCTTAGGATGTACAGGAAAAGGTGGCTGATAAAGAAAGCACATCTTTTCCTTTTTGAGGGATTTATAGAGGCAGATCTGGACCTTTCGGGCAGTTGGTAACTGATCATGTAAAATATAATCTTACTTAAAGGATGACAAAGGGTCTATCAGACTCTGGTTCTTGCTGCCTAGCAGCTGCATTCTATGACTCTTTCAAGGACAAAGAAGGGCTCATTAAGTCCGGAATTTCCACAGCTGGTTGCTTTAACATCAAATAGTAAAACCAACAAAGGACAGAGCCTTCTTGCTCTCCTATGCCAATTCTGTGTTCAATTCTGGCACACAAAACACAGAGCTTTCTAAGCATCTAGAGTAGAGGCTGGGACAGAAGATAGCAACTGAGGTCACATGTGGCTGGTGGACTCTACATGTGAAATTTGACACTGATACTCAGGAAAACATGAACTGTTGCCTCCTGGCCTGCACTCCCTGTCTGAGGGGCAGTTTTGGCCTCCTGCATCTCTGCTCCTCACATGGAACAGTTAAAATTGCTTTCTTAGATACCTATGGTGAAAGTCACTGTTTTTTAAGGTGAGCTTGAAGGACACTTGGCTGCCAGTATTTGGGTGTTGGCTTTGCATATTGCATTGTGGGCTCCACAAACTAAGTGATGTGAAATTGATGAAAACTGAAACTTGTTTGGGGAAAAGCAGATGTATGCAGGATACAGAATGCATCAGAAATAGCAGAATAATTTTGAAATTCATGGGAAAACACTAGAAGCATGGGAAATCAAATATACAGTGGTCAGAACTAGTTAAAATGAGTTTCTCATTAATTGTCTCTTTTGGACAAAGTACAAAATCTACCTATCCCAGGGACTGTTCTGTAGTTTTCCTCTTCACATGTCAGTGAACTGCTGTTTGACAGTTTAAATAATTCCAGAGTCAAGCTGGAGAAAGTATAGTGCTTACACCTGTGTACTGGATCATATTTAATGTCACCTTGATACGAAATAGATTCAGCTTGAGGGAAACTCAGTTGAGGAGTCGACTCCAGCGGATAGGCCTGTGGGTATGTCAGTCAGGAACTGGCTTGATGGATGATTGATGTGGGTGGGTCCACTGTGGGCAGCACCATCCCTAGGCAGGTAGGCCTGGCTTATAAAAAGGCAAGTTGACCCAGCAGGAAAAAGCAAGCTTGTGAATAACTTTCCCCTTTTCTCGATGGTCTCTGCTTTAGTCCCTGCGTCCAGGTTCCTGCCTTTACTTCCTGCCCTGGATTCTTACTCCCTTGGACTATGACTTGAAAGCTGAAATGAACTCTCTACTCTCCAAGTTGTGCTTGTTTATGGCATTTATCATAGTAAGAGAAAGCAAACCAGAGCAAGCTGTTGCTGCAGTAATTGTTGGTGACTGTTGCATTCTATTCTATTGACTTCTACTTCCCAGTGTTCTTTAGCTCCATCCTTACCAGGTAGAAGCCATGGCTTAGAAGGAAAATATGATTACTGGATAGCATAAGATGAAGATTAAAAAATCTTCAGAAAGTCTTTGGGAGTACAAATTTATGGAACACTTTTAATGTTTCCTATTATGCTGAGACTTTCATCAAATAAATCAGAAACACTCAGAGGGAGGGAGGGAAGGAAAATGGGAGGTAAGTAAGGAATAAGGAGGGAGGGTTGGAGAAAGAGAGAGATCTAGTTTGCTATTTAAGCCTGTTTTTGCATTGTGGACTTTTTCATACATTTAATGCATAAATGAGTCAATGGAATCCTCCTCAGTAATCCTCTCTGATACCCAGTTTGACATCTTGGACTTTATTTTTCCAGATCCTTTATTCTTTTTAAAAACAATCTGAACTAGAAAAGATCATCCAGAGTTAGGTGACCTAGAAACAGAAAGACACACATGGTATATACTCACTTATAGGTAATATTAGACATATAATATAGGATAACCATACTAAAATCTACAGACCTAAGGAAGCTAAACAAGGAGTACCCTAGGGGAGGATGCTTAAATCTCATTCAGAATGGCAAACAGGAGAGACACCAGAAGTGGTGGAAGAGAGGGAGCAGGATGGGAGCCTACTACAGAGGGTCCTCTGAAAGGCTCCACCCAACAGGGGATTGATCGCAGCAGATGCTGAGACTCACAACCAAACTTTGGGCAGAGGGCAGGGAGTCTTATGGAAAAAGGGGGGTATAGAAGGACACAGAGAGGACAGGAACACCTCAAGGAAAGCAACAAAGCTAAAAAAGAATTGAGCCCAGGGGTACCTCCACCGACCGATGCACCAACAGGACCATGCATGGGGAAGACCTAGTCCCTCTGTTCAGATGTTGTCCCTGGGCAGCTCAGTCTCCATGGAGGTACCCTAGTAAGGGAATCAGGGGCAGTCACTGGCATGAACTTGGTTGCCTGCTCTTTGATCACCTCCCCCTGGTGAGGTGGCCTTGCCAGGTCACAGAGGAAGAGGATCCAGGTAGTCCTGATGAAACTTAATAAGGTAGGGGCAGATGGCAGGGGAGAGGAACTCCCCCTTTCAGTGGACTAGGGAAAGGGGATAAGAGAGAAGAGGGAAGGAGGGTGGGACTGGGAGAAGTTGAGGGAGGGGCTACAATAGGGATATAAAATGAATAAATTGTATAAAAAAAGAGGTAAATATTAAAAAAAAACAGACAAACAAGCTACCCTTTTGTCTTTTTGGTTTTACTATTTAAAAAAATGTAAATGTGTTCATACTTACCATTTCTGTGTGTGTGTGTGTGTGTGTGTGTGTGTGTGTGTGAGTGTGTGTGAGTGTGAATGCTGGTATGCATGTCTCATGTGTGGAAGCCAAAAGGCAACTTTGAGAAGTCAGTTCTCTCCTCCAACCTGGTGAAGGCAGTATTTATTCCAGTTTCAGCCATGCTCTGTATTCTAGGCTAGCTGTCCCCAAACTTCCAAGCAGATGTCTTGTTTCTACCTCCCACCTCACAGTAGGAGGGAGCGTGCTGGGATTGTTGATGTGTTTACTGCTTTTTTTTTTCTTTTCAATGTGGATTCCAAGGTTGAGCTCAGGTGTCGGGCTTGCACAGCGAGCACTTTGACCTGCTAAGCCATATCACTGGCCCTGTTTATGCTCACATTTTATTTCTCACTCTTTAGCAGTGAAAAATGAATTGTGTGACCATTTAACAAATGAGGAACACAGTTGTAAAAGTAGCCCAGAAGTGAGAAATGTTGAGAAATAAATATGAGGCAAGAGGGTCAGTGCATACTATGCATAGAGAACTGTAGGTGGCCATGTCATTTTTCACTGTATATATCATATCATGTACTATCTATGTATATGATATATGATATGGTTAGAAATTATGTAGCCATATGATATATGTGGTATATAAGGTATATGGTGTATCATATATATGATATAAAATAGAAACCGTATAGCCATTTAATATATATAATTTGTAGTTATTTTGCATACTGTATTCATTACTGTCACCATTATTAATATATATTATATCTATGATATGATATCATAATATGATATAATATAGGAACTAAGTAGCTATTTTATGTATATATAATTTGCAGTTATTTTCTATACTCTTATTATTTCCACCATTATTAAAGATGTTTCCATACTAAAATATTATATCTGATGTTTTTACATTTAGTGCTTGCACTTCTAGATTTTAACACAAATTCCACATTAAATTATTCACAAGATAATTTCACTGGTCATAACCTTCCCTCTCCAGACATTCTATTTCCCAGTTCTCACAGACATGAGGCCTAATTCTCTTGAATTAGAACACAGTGATACTCATCATCTGGCCTAGTTTTTCACTCAGCATCCATATTTGGTCTGATTAGCCTGGTGACTGGCATACAGAGGCCCCTCCTCCTTTCCCATGTGTCTGTGCTGCCATGGTGAACTGTTCTGATGTCTTTTGCCATTGCTTCCAGGTAGTCTGGTGCCTTACTGAGTTTCGGTGTCAGTTTATGTACTTCCTGGTGAAATCACCCCTTCATGTCATCAGATCTTCCCCTCACTCTCTGTATTGTCACAGTGGCTAAGCTTTTTCAAGCTCTGTGGCTCTGCACTTGCTCCAGGAGCCCTGCCCATTCAGAAAGGACCATAAGGTGATAAAGTAGTTATTTTCATCTTTCTCCACCACTTTAGTACTGAATTAGATCCTTAAAAAATAGGGCTCTTAGTCTGCCCTGCCAAGGTCATTAAAATGAATGTAATTTATGCTGAGCACAAATCAGAACTGGTTCAATTACAAGTGACAAATTTTCTCCTCTTTAGGCTTTTGCGTGTTTAAAAAAAACATTGCAGTAAGTAGTTATAAAAATGGCCATGTGCCCTTTTAGGGCGGCAGACACTGTGCTTAGTTCCTTAAAGGCATTCTTTCACCTAATTCTGCAACAGCCACATAAGGTGTGTATTTACCACCTCATTCTTCATAGCAAGTAATTAATTTGAACCTCTTGAGTATGTTTTTGACACAAAAGCTACTTTTTTTTTGTTTTACCATTATGTTACTTTTAGTTACCAGGATTAAAAAAAAAAAGCTTTCATTTTGGGTACTTTTGAAAGCATTAGAGATCTCCCAAAATTTTATATCATTTGCAAGATTGCAAGTGTATGATATCCTCTGTTCAAGGTTTGAGGTAGATGGTTTGGTACTTATCTGCCCATCCATCTGTCCATCCATCCATCCATCCATCCATCCATCCATCCATCCATCCATCCATCCTTCCCGTTCCATATACCTTTTCAGGTGAATGACAGGCCTCTTGCTGCAGGTTAGATCAGTTTCCATCTTGTAAACCGGAACAGGAACTTAGACTGCTTCAGCTAGTAGAGCAAGACATATGTGATCTTTTGTGCCCCCTAAGTTATGTGATGAAGAGCTTCTGCTTTGCTCTCTCTATCTCTCTCTTGCTCTCTCTCTTTCATGCTACATTTTTTTAGTGGTCACAATGATGACAGAGAAACACTGAGAGAGTAAGGGAGATATAGAAAGAGGTGGAAAGGAATGGAGAGAGTGAAAGGGACAATTTAGAACTAGACCAGAGTAGGTAAAATATTTATTATTATTACCAGGGGTTGAGCAAAGGAACTCATGCATGCTGGCTAAGTGCTCTAAAACTGAGCTACATCTCTCAGCAATAAGATTTTAAGCAACTTTTTTCACCTCCCCCTGAGGGGGGTGTAACCTTACCAGCCCACAGAGGAAGACAATGCAGCCAGTCCTGATGAGACCTGATAGACTAGGGTCAGAGGGAAGAGGGAAAAGACTTCCCCTATCAGTGGACTAGGGGAGGAACATGGGAGGAGATGAGGGAGGAAGGGTGGGATTGGGAGGGGACGAGAGAGGGGGCTACAAAGTGAATACAAAGTGAATAAACTGTAATTAATGAAAATAAATAAATTAAACTATTTTTTACACTTTTTTATTTTTATTTTTTATTAATTACAGTTTATTCACTTTGTATCCCCCCCCCCCCCGTAAGCCCCTTCCTCCTCCCTCCCGGGTCTCACCCTCCCTCCCCCTTCTTTGTGCATGCCCCTCCCCAAGTCCACTGATGGGGAGGTCCTCCTCTCCTTCCTTCTGATCTTAGTCTATCAGATCACTAATGGCTGCATTGTCATCTTCTGAAATTAAAGTATTTTAAGCGAGAAATAAAAGAGATAATTTTATATGAATGAAAGATTGTTTGAGGAAACAAAGGAAAAGAAAATCAAAATTGAAAGAAGAATCGGCAAATCCTTAAGCCTGTGCTGAAGGACTAACACTTCACAACACATTTATTTACACATAGTTTTTATTGTTGGTAACAACGTGCTTAGTAGTAATGGATTGGCTCTGGTGTGAGAATTTAAGACCTTTTGAAGAACTTAACTCACAGCAAATTCACAGAAGCCACAGTTACCAAACACAAAATATATATGCGTAAAGATGTAAATCCAGATTGCTCATTCTGTACAGTGTCACTTGTTTATGTATGATGTCAGGGTTGACCGCTTGTTTGGACGACTAGTTAAGGGCTCATCCCTGAGGATGGCTAGTTCTCCCATTCTCAGCATTTCTTAGTTGTCTTGTAGTTCCTTGACTATGGGTGGGGCCCCATGAGTTTTTCCTCGTCCTGGGATAGCACATCTATTGGTATTGTACTTGTTCAGGCTGTTTAAGCAGCCACACTGGCTCATACCATCATTCCCCGCCCTTTCCTTGATGTTCCCTGAGCTGTAGATGCAGGACTTCTGTGGTAGATATATTCACTGGAGCAGGGCACCTCATATTTTGATGTGTTGGTTGCGGCTCTTTGGATGTTCTCTGTTGCAAAGACAAATTTCTCTGATGAATAGTGAGATCTGCGCCGTGAGTATAAGGAATAGCATTTAGGATGGAGTTAAGAATTATGCTGGCATCTGAAAGACTCTAACTAGCAGTGTTTCCAAAGCAGATAGAAAGACTCATAACCAAACCTTTGGCAGAGTACAGGGAATCATAAGAAAGAAGGGGAGTTAGTCTGATGGGGAAAGGATAGGAGCTCCACAAGGACCAAATATATCTGGGCACAGGGTCTTTTCTGAGACTGACATTCAACCAAGGACCATGTATGGATATAACCTAGAACCTCCGCTCAGATGTAGCCTGTGGTAGCTCAGTAACCAATTGGTTTCCCAAAGTGAGGGGAACAAGGACTTTTTCTAACAGGAACTCAATGACTGGCTCTTTGGCCTCCCCATCCCCAAGGGAGGAGCAGTCCTGTTAGGCCACAGAGGAGGGCTTTGCAGCCAGTCCTGAAGATACCTGATAAAACAGGATCAGATGAATGGGGAGGAGCCCCCCACCCCCATTAGTGAACATGGAAAGGGGCAGGGTGGAGATGAGGGAGGGAGGGTGGGACTGGGAGGGAATGAGGGAGTGGGACACAGCTGGGATACAGAGTTAATAAAATGTAACTCATAAGAAAAAAATAAAATTAAAAAAAATCATAAAAAAAAAGAATTACGCTGGCTTAGTAAAGTGTGAGGACCTCCTCTGAGGTTCATGATCTCACCAGCCCCAGGAGACTGAGACGGTTTCCAGGTATGATTTTCTTCCTGTTGAATGGGCTTTATGCCCAATTAAATAGTTGTTGGTTGTCGCCGATTTATGGGCACCACCATTACAACATTTAGAGATATCTTGCAAATTTGGTTATTGTTGTGTATCATAAGTGTTACAGCTTAGTAGAATTATGGATTGCTTTCTTGGTAGCCTTCATTTTCCAGTACTTTTCCAGTACTATGAAGCTATTCCCCAGGGAGGAGGCTTTCTGGTCAGATACAGCTTGGGTCCTCTAAGTCCTGTGTCTGAAATGCTGCTGTTTTAGGGACTGGCCTTTCACCTCTGAGAGGCAACCAAAGGAAATGGCAACCGTCTGTACTGTTTGGGGAATCTCTTGGATTCCTCTGATTCTCTTGCCTGCTGCGGGGCTTTTTGTGCTGTGCCAGCTGTGAGGCACTGTCACCCTGTTTTTATTTTTATTTTTTTTTAAAGATAATATTTATTATGTATACAGTGGTCTGCTTGCCTGCAGGCTAGAAAAGGGGCACAAGATCTCATTAGAGATGGTTTATGGACCATCATGTGTTTGCTGGGAATTGAACTCTGGACCTCTGGAAGAGCAGCCAGTGCTCTTAACCTCTGAGCCATCTCTCCAGCCTGTTTTTATTTTTTAAACTATGCGTATGTGTTCACATACAGGAGTTGAGGTGCCTGAGAGAGTACGGGGTGCCCTGGAGTTGGAGTCACAGGCAGTGGTGAGCCGCCCAGCGTGAGTGCTGGGAATTGGAACCCGGGTCTTCCCCAACGGAAGTGTATACTCTTCCCTGCCCCTTCACTCTGCTGGCTGAGCCGGCGTCTCACCACATGGTCCTGGCTGGCTCAGGACTCACTTCATGGACCAGGATAGCCTGGAATCCAGAGTTCTACCCCCCTTTTCCCAAGCAGCGGGATTAATGGCGAATGTCGCCAACACTGACTATACCTGCGCTTTGAATGCAATTCTTTACAAAGTGTCATTTGAAGATTTCTTCTTTAAAAAAGGAAAATCTTGCGCTGGAGAGATGACTCAGCGGTCGAGAGCACTGGCTGAGACTGACCCCCAGGCGTTCAGTTCCCGGCACGCTCATGGCAGCATTGTCTGTGGCTCCTGTTCCAGGGGATCCAGCTCTGTCACATATGCAGGCAAAACCCCAATGTACATAAAATAAGAATCAATAAATTATTTAAAAATCTAAAAAAATAAAGTCTGTGATTCTTGGTGGGAAGCATTGTCATCCCAAGCGGTATAGTATCACTTAAACCATCCATGCATATGCATACCGATGTACTTATATGCAGTTTTAGGTAATTAAACGTGATTCCCTAATGCTTTTATTATGGTTTTTTATTTATTTTTATTTATTTATTTATTTATTTATTTATTTATTTATTTATTTATTTTTCAATGCAGTTTATTCAGGAACCTTGAACAATCATCTGACCCTGGGGAAAGCCAGCCCACAGCTTAAATAGCCTCTGGGTAGCCAACCCCAGTGTGCCGCGTGGGCAATGCAGATAGGTCCACATACATGGAAGCAAGCCAGATCCTCAGCCTTAGCCAAATGTGGAGTTGTTCGTGACAGAGAGCACTCACCATCGTGAAGGTGGAAGGTGGAAACCAGCTCCTTCTTTAAGGCGCGGCAATACGCAGCTCTCTACAGTTCCCCCTTTTTTGTTTTAGACGCATCAGGCAAGAGTAGAGGTCTGATCTCTGATATTAGAAATAAATTGGGACTTTGCACCGATGTTCATTTAGGTGTCATCTACCCAAAGAGCATCAGACCCGTCTGATACCTTTTTCTCAGAGGCGGGACCTGGGGCATCAACCCGCATGCAATCAGACATGCTCTTCTCTGGGTCCAAAGCGGCTGACCCTGAGTGCAGTGCTTAGCCTCGCATCCTGAGCATAACATTTTAGCTTTCTATGGTATCCAACCATGCTTGGGGAGAATGTCCTGCTTCAATGGCTGTAAAGGCCTGAATGGTCATGGCTGCATTACACTGTTGTGAGACTCTAATCTTGCATATATACCACAGGCAAACCAAGGAGACCAACACCAGAAGGCCTGCTAACGCTCCCATGCCCGCCTATTCCTTCAGATGATTCATGGCTGCAGCAATCCATGATGATAATCCTGTGGCTGGTTGTGGTGGTGCACACCGGTAGGATTTGCTGAAGGAGGCAGAGGCAGGAGGATCACGAGTTCGAGGCCAGCTTGGGCTACATATGATTTTTTATTTTTAAGATTATACTTTAATTACAACATTTCTCTTTTCCCTTTCTTCCTACCAAACCCTCCCTTATTCCCTTCTCTACTCTCCTTCAAGTTTGTGGTCTCTTTTATCACTAATTGTTGTTACATGCACTTATGTGTTTATATATATGTGTATGTTTCTAAACAAAACCTGTTGAGTCCATACACTGCTCCTTACTTTCAGGGCCGGACATTTGGCACTGGACACGTGTACGGCCTGGGGAGGATCACCCCTCTGACGCTCAGTGTTACTCAGTTGCCTGTAGTTAGGACTGAGACCTCATATGCTTCTCTCCACTCAGCTTGACATCTCCACTGGTCCTGTCCTTGAGCAGCTCACGTGGGGGCAGGCATGTTGGTGAGACTTTACGAGTACAACTTCTGATATTACTAGGAGACAATCTTAGGGCAAACTCCTTGATCTCCTGGCTCTTGCAATCTTTCTGTCCCCTGTTTTCCAGTGATCGCTGAGCCTCGGAAGGGAGGCTGTGATGTAACTGTCCCATTTAGGCTGAGCGTTCTGCACATTCTTAAGTTCTTTTTTGCAAATTGGGAAGTTGCGGGTCTTTCTGTTAATCTACTGCTAAAAGAAACTTCTTTGATAAAAAGGTTGAAAAATGCATTTAATCTATGGGAGTTGGTGTGATGTCATGTCCAATAGTAGTATGGTGTCCCCAGGGCCTGTGACCTATGAACCATTCTTTGATTGTGGAATATACAACATCAAATTATAGTTTGTATTTCGTCAGATTGTTTATTGTCCTTGCATTTATGTTATTTGTGTTTTTCCGTATGCATATACTTTCATTATGTTTTTATCAATTGAAATTTTTTATTGATATTCTCTATGACAGATTTTTTTTGTTGTTGTCTGTAAAATTGTGTGGTTATGTGATAAGAGATCATTTATCCTGGGTTTTATTCCCAGCACTGCAAATCATTTTTAAAAAATTACTTTAAGTGATTTTTAAATAAGATGTTAGTTATTTTGCACAACTAAATTATTTTAAAATTATACTTGTTAATGACTTATGTGCAGAAGCCACCTGTTGGGTTCTGGGAACTGAACACAGTCCCTCTGTAACAGTAGCCAGTGCTTTGAGCTGTTCATCAAACCATCTCTCCAGCCCTGAGTTAGTGCATTTTAATAAGACATGAGAACATAATATATTTCATAGTGCTGTTTTGTTCACGGAAAGCACAAAGGTTTATTAGCTCAACTGAAGACTCAGGATGAAATACTGAGTGCTACCTGCCCCCAGATCTTACCCTTGCTCACTGGCCCTGTGACACTTACGGTAATCAAAGTCTGCTTTAACTTCTTTACCTATAATACATGGCCTTAGGAACAAAGGTTGTTATGGGTATTAATGAGCAAAAAGCAACTTAGAATAAATACTGGCTTGGATTTGACAGAGATAAATGTTTCTGTTTTTATAAGAAGAGCAAGAAGTCACTTTCAAATTAGTGGAAACTTAAATATTTTAAATTTTAATAAAAATATAATTTTATAATTTCTTCCCTTTATCTCCTTTCTCTTCTCCCTCCCATGTCTGCTTCCCTTTCTATTCTTTTCTTAAAACCATTGGTGACCCACATGTTCACGTACACACATGTGGATATACATGAATAAACATAAAAATATAACCTGATAAGTCCATTCAGTGTTGCCTGCATATATGGACATAATAATTTTAAAAGTTCCCAGGAAATAGAAGTTCTCCTGAGCCTTCTAAATTGTGCATGAGAAATATTTTCTGATTACTTTCTTGTGGCATATAACAAAGGGCATAATATAACTGAGGGACTGAAATGGTCAGTGACACGGGGCGCACTGTGTGTCCTTGGCTCCCACATGCACAAGGCCAGCCACCTGGAGATGTAGCATATGTGGGAAAAGTTGCATGTGTGTCAGACATGGACAGACTTTTATCATGTCATTTACTAAATGCCAAGAACATAGCATCTACTCATACCATTTACCTTGTGTTTGAGACTGTAGACAGCCTAGGTAGTAGAAGTGTACCGGTCCCTCTGTAGCTTACATGTAAATAGTATGCCATTTTATGTAGGGGACCTGTACATATGAGAATTTGGAGATTCACAGTGGTTCTGGAAGAAGTCTCCTGCACATATCATAGGATATCCTTAAGAGGGTGTTGGAGTCAGCTGCATAAACATTAAACATGTAGAATGCACAATTATAATTGAGGTTTTCTAACATTCTCTTTTTTCCTGTGTTTTAAATATGGAATTTGCCTCTGTTGTTTTATTTCTTCCCACCTCTGGCATGGAGGAGAACACCCTTCAAAGGGTATGGGTCCTCCTAGTTATTTCCTCTGTGGTTTCTCATTAGTGATTCCCGATCTAGGTTTAATTATAGGTCACAGAAACAAAATGTTTTGCTGTCTGGTTGCCTGTGGGTTGGTCCAAACATGTATTTATCATATTTACTTTTTCTAATTATATTTCCTTTCAGTGGTTTAAATGTAGATGCTTCCAAATTCAGTCCATAACTCTTGGACTCTGCTCTCTCTTTTTTTTTTCTGGGATAATTACTTTTAAGCTAATAAGCACGGAAAGTTACACAGTAATCCAATTGGTACTATGTTTAGTAGTATTTGCAGAAGCAATTAATTCCAGAGATTGCCACACTGACAATCTAATTCTGTTTTCTCCCTAAAGTTGTATAAATTAAAAAAAAAAAAAACCTCTCAAACATATGCACTGTTCAGTATTATGCAAATATGTTTTTAAAAACTGGGTAGTGTGTATGCTTTGCTCTACTGAAAACGGTTTGTTCTAAAGAATAATGTTCTACTCCTGGGGCTGTCTTGAAAGTTTGGTTCTACAGTTATAGATGGGAATGAATCCTGCATTTTTATTTCTTCCTGATGTTCTTTCAAATCAGGAATCATTAAAAAACATCCACTTGTGCCACTTGTTCTGCGAGCTACGATGACAATGTACCTAAACTTTTTTTTTCCTTACACTGTATCTGGAAAAACAAACACAATTAAAGTGTACAGCTTGGTAATTTGATTGCCAACTTGACCTAAATGCCAGGTCAACAAACTAAAACATTTTTGGCACCCTGAGGGCTTTCGTTAACTGTGTGATGTTTCCTACATGCCTTGTGTCAGTGATTACAGGCAGTCCTTGGCACACTCAAGGCTCCATTATAACCAGTCCCTCATAACTTGAAAATACCCCAAGTTGAAAGTGCCTTTCACACACCCGACCTTCTGAGCAGTGCAACCGTATAACATGCTCGCTGTCCTCCACACCAACCACTGTAATCATGAAGCTTACCCAACACTGCTAGTGAGTAGCATACTGCAAACCACAGGGGCCAGCAAAGGCCAGAATTCAGAGTGGGGTCTCTATCTAGGGCATGTGCTGCCTCATCCGTGAAGCTGAAAGTTTCTGAAAGCACAGTCTGAATCCCATGTTTTTTCTCAGTAGCTGCAATCCCCTGGAGTCTTTTCTTACAGGAAAACCAGTCATTATAGATAAGAACAATGCAAAGGATGTATTAAACCATCATTATTGGGGCTGGGGAGATGGCTCAGCAGATAAAATCATTTGTACCAAAACTCTGATGACCAGAGTTTGATCTTTTGGACCCACATGTTGGAGGAAAAGAATCAACTCACACACGTTGTCCTCTGCTCTCTGTGGACTTGCCATGGCATGTGAGTCTTCCTCACACCAAATAAATAAGTGTAATATAAAATTATTTCATTCAAGCAAAATACCTTTATTACTTCCCTAGAGGCCCTGTCTTTAAACAGAAACACGTGGTAATCAGTGTCTCACTGTCGGAATTTTGAGAAGACAATTTGGCGGTTGACAACAGGCTGCCTGTGGTGCAAGCATGAGACCTTGTATGAGATGTCTTTCCTTCACCATCAGCTGTGATAGTCTTCCCCACTGTTAATCTAAGTGGGCTTTGTTCCTTCTCATTAATATATGTCATTTAACTCTATGAAAACATCTTTATTTATCTGTCTGTTCACAGGGGTTTAGGTCATTTAATATTCTCCTGATATGAGTAGGACTCATGAGTATGTCTGTCTGTATATAATTTTTGGCAGTCTTAGGATGTTCTATCATAGCTGTAAGGCTGAGCATGGACTTGCCCAAGTAAAAGTTGTACAATATCCATTTTTTTTTTATTTTATTAAAATTTCTTTCTTTCTTTCTTTCTTTCTTTCTTTCTTTCTTTCTTTCTTTCTTTCTTTCTTTCTTTCTTTCTTTCTTTCTTTCTTTCTATTCACTTTGTATCCCTATTGTAGCCCCATCCCTTATCTCCTCCTAGTCCCATCCATCCTCCCTCTTTTCCCCCTATGCCTTTTCCCTAGTCTTCTGATAGGGAAGGACCTCCTCCCCTTCTATCTGATCCTATCCTATCCATCTCATCAAGGCCGGCTGCACCGTCTTCCTCTGTGGCCTGGCAAAGCTGCATCCCCCAGGGGGAGGTGATCAAAGAGCCAGCCACTGAGTTCATGTCAGAGACAGTCCTTGTTCCCATTACTAGGGAATCCCCTTGGAAACTGAGCAGCCTATGAGCTGCATCTGAGCAGGGAGTCTAGGTCTTCTCCATGCATAATCCTTAGTTGAAGTATCAGTCTCTGCAGGCTCCCCTGAGCACAGGTCTTTTGGCTCTGTTGTTCTCCTTGTGGAGTTCCTGTCCCCTCCAGGAACTATCTCCCTATTCTTACATAAAGATTCGGCATTCTGCCCAAAGTTTGGCTGAGTCTCCGTATATCCTTTGTATGATACCCTGGTAGGCAGTCTTTCAGAGGTCCCCTCTGGAAGGCTCCTGTCCTATTCCTTGTCTTTTCCTACTTCGATGTCTATCCAGTTTGCCCTTCTGAGTGAGGTTTCAGCCTCTTTCCTAGGGTCCTCCTTTTTGTTTTGCTTCTTTAGGACTATAGATTCTAGTATGTTTATCCTATATTATTTGGCTAATATTCACTTATAAGTGAGTATATACTATATGTGTCATTCTGCTTCTGGGATACCTCACTCATCATGATCTTTCCTAGTTTCCATTATTTGCCTGGAAATTTTATCATTTCCTTGTTTTTAATTGCTGAGTAGTACTCATTATGTAAATGTACCACAATATCTGTACACATTCCTCTGTTGAGGGGCATCTGGGATGTGTCCAGATTCCGGCTATTACAAATAAAGCTGCTATGAACATAGTTGAGCAAATGTCCTTATTGAATGGTAGGGCATCTTTTGGGTATATGCCTAGGAATGATATAGCTGGATCTTGAGGAAGCACTATTCCTAACTTTCTGAGAAAGCACAAGATTGATTTCCAAAGTGCTTGTACAATGTTACATTCCCACCAGCAATGGAGGAGGGTTCCCTTTTTCCACAACCTCACCAGCAAGCATCATCCCTTGAGGTTTTGATCTTAGTAATTCTGATGGGTGTAGGTGAAATCTCAAGTTGTTTTGATTTCCATTTCCCTGATGACTAAGGACATTGATCATTTCTTTAAGTGTTTCTCTGCCATTCAATATTCCTTTGTTGAGAATTCTCTGTTCAGCTCTGTACCCCAATTTTTTTTTACTTGATTTGTTGGTGTTTAACTTCTTCAGTTCTTAATATATTCTGGATATTAGCCCTCTGTCAGATGTAGGGTTGATGAAGATCATTTTCTGTAGGCTGTTGTTTTGTTCTGATGACAGTGTCCTTTACAGAAACTCTTCAGTTTCATGAGGTTTCATTTATTGATTGTTGATCTTAGAGCTTGTGCTGTTGGTGTTCTGTTCAGGAAGTTGTCTCCTGTGCCAATGAGGTCAAGACTCTTCCCCACTTTTCCTCCAACTGATTTAGTGTGTCCGGTTTTATGTTGAGGTCTTTAATCCACTTGGACTTTACTTTGTTCAGCATGATAAATATGGGTCTATTTTCATTTTTCTACTTGTAGACATTCAGTTAGACCAGCAACTGTTTGTTGAAGATGCTGTCTAATATCCATCTTTTTAGTAGATGCTACCAAGCCAATTTTTAAGCAACCTCACCTATTTCTGTCCGTTGTCAGCAGGATATTGCTTTACCATTTACCTATGTCCTTGTTCATCCTTGCTATTAATTTTCTATTTTCATAAATTGAAAGCAATTTTTATATAGTCATATCTCCTGATTTTATCTTGCATTTCAGAATACTAACAAATTTGGGGGGTTTGTAATATCTTTGTTGAAATGTTGAATATTTGGTGAAGTTTCTATTAATTTTCCCATTGTTTTTATTGAGTGGTCTGCTGTTTTCTTATTGTTTGTAAAAATCATTTTAAACTTTCTGAGTATGAGCTATTTATCTGATGAATATTAGAAGTGTGTTGGAATCTCTTTCTCTACCTGACATCTTTTGATGAAGATAATACTTTTTAAATGCAAACAAACTTCTTATGGATTTCCTTGGCTAATCAGCTGAATGATGTGTAAGAAATCACTGTCTACCCCAAAGAAAATGAAAATGACATTTTCTTTTAAAGTCACTGCTTGTCTTCTTTTCCATATGCAAGATCTACAATCCCTTGCAGCTGAGGCTCACTTATTTGAGAGTCAGCCATTCCTTTCCCCCTAAGCAAATCTTGGTGCTGAGATTTTCCTCTATGCTATGAATTTGTGTATGTTTGTTTCCATTCCTTATGAGAAGATATGTGTACACACACATGCAGTGGAAAGCCACCCGTAGCGGTCTTTTTAAACTCTACTTTATTTGTTGTGTTTAGGTCTCCATCTCCCTTCCACCAACACCACAACCTTAAGTAGGAGAGAGAAAAGGTTAGTGGGGAGAGGGGCCTGCACCCCTTTAGTTCTCCTGGCTTTTAGGGCTCTGTACCAATCTCTTTCTTTTTTTTCCACTCTTTTTTTATTGTTTATTATTATTAGTTACATTTTATTAACTCTGTATCCCAGTTGTATCCTGCTCCCTTATTCCCTCCTAATCCCACCCTCCCTCCCTCATCTCCTCCCTGCCCCTTTCCAAGGATTGGGGAGGACCTCCTCCTCTTTCGTCTGGCCCTGTTTTATCAGGTATCTTCAGGGCTGGCTGCAAAGTCCTCCTCTGTGGCCTAGCAGGACTTCTCCTCCCTTGGGGGTGGGGAGTCAAAGAGCCTGCCATTGAGTTCCTGTCAGAGATAGTCTCTGTTCCCCTTACTATGGGAAACCAATTGGTTGTTGAGTTACCACGAGCTTCCAAACTCTTTCACTGCAGACACAGCCAGCAGTCTCCTCCATGTTGCTGTGCCCAGAAGCGTTTCTCTCCATTTGTCTGCTCCAAACTACTACACCTTCTCTGGTCTCTCTAAACTGCTTCACTGCACATGCCAACAATGAACTTCACATTGAACACCACACTGAAAGCCAACTGCTCTTTCTCACTCTCATATTCATACTCTCAGAGTCCTAGAACATGCCCCTCTCTGTGCCTTAGGTGAGAGGCCTTCACCATCTGGCAAAGGTCACACCCAGCATGTGACAGTTAACAGGACAAACTAAAGCCTGACTAAAACCCACCCATAGGATTAAAACAAAAGCATATTTACAAACCCTACAATGAACCCAAAACTTCCATTACTCACACATATACAAATTACTGTCTTAATTACCAAACATTTTTGGTAAGTTTACATTTTGTGTGTGTGTATATATATATATATATATAGTGTCTCTGTGTGTATGATGGTGTATGTGAGTTCAGAGTGCGCCATGGTGTGTGACTGAAGGTCAGAGGGATAACTTTGGAAGCCTTACGTGGTTTTGTAGGCAAAGCCTCTCCTTTCTTCCCTCCTCACTGAGCTAACTGATCTAGAATCTCCCAGTGTGCCCCTGTGTCTGTCCTGGACTGCAGATATGCACCCTCACAAATGACTTTCATATCAGTTCCGGATCAGAGCTCTGCTCACCAGGCTTGTATGGTGAGCGTCTTGCTGAGCTGTCTCCTGGCCTTATAAATTTTGATATGTGAAAATGTAAGAATTCCAAAAAACATTTTTTATTCATTAACATTTATTTGGGTAATCATGATCCTTATATTTTTGAATAAATGTTTGCCTGTTGATATTTTTGGTATAAAAGAATGAAACTACCACAGGAACATGACTAAGAACTGACTATGAGCACACAGATTGCATGAGTCAGTTTTAGGAGGTTAACAACACTGAGGGAGACTTCGGATGTATGAGCACACGTGTCATCCCTGCCCATTCACGAGCTTTTTAGGTCTTTGACATAGTATAGACACGTCTTGTTCTGCTTGCTCTAAGTATTTAGTCTATTACCCCATGCCAAGTGCCATAGCTTCCATTTTATTGTTCATAATATGATAGCATAATTTTTGTACAATGACTCTGAATTTAGTGTTTTTCTAAATTTATAAATTAAACCTGACAATTTCCTATTATCTGTATCTTGTTTTAAATGTATTCATAATTCATAAAATTAATTGAAATTATTTTTTGCTTTTATTAAAGAAAAATATTAAAATTATAAATATTTTAATTAATTTTTTATTTATTACAATTGATTCACTTTGTATGTCAGCTGTAGTCCCCTCCCTTACCCCCTCTCAACCTCATACTTCCTCCTTCTTCTCTTCCCATGCCCCTTCCCCAGTATACTATACTGGAAGTCCTCCTCACCTTCCATCTGACCATAGCCTATCAGGTCTCATCAGGACTGAAAGCACTGATTTCCTCTGTGGCCTGGTAAGGCTGCTCTCCAGGCAAGGGGAGGTAATCAAAGAACCAGCCACTGAGTTCATGTTAGATACGGCCCCTGTTCCCCTTATTAGGGTAACCCCTTGGACAGTGAGCTGCCATGGGCTGCATATGTGTTCTAGATTATCCCCATTCATGCTCCTTGTTTGGAGTGTCAGTCTCAGAAAAGACCCCTAGGCCCAGATGTTTTGGTTCTGTTGCTCTCCTTGTGGAGCTCTTTTCCCCTCCATGTCTTTCTGCTTCCCCCTTCTTTCATAAGATTTCCTGCACTCTGTCTAAAGTTTGGCTATGAGTCTCAGCATCTGCTTTAACACCCTGCAGGGTAGAGTCTTTCAGAGGCCCTCTCTGGTAGGCTCCTGTCCTGTTCCTTGTTTTTACCTTCTTGTATTTATTCTTTTACCTTCTTCTGATGTCTATCCCATTTGATATTCTGATTGAGGACTGAACATCTTATCCAGGGTCCTCCTTCTTGCATAGCTTCTTTAGGTGTACAGATTTTAGTGTGATTATCCTATATTATGTCTAATATCCACTTATAAGTAAATATATATGTGACAGTACATGCTAGAGAGGATGTGGAGAAAGGGGAACCCTCCTCCATTGCTAGTGGGAGTATAAATTTGTACAACCACATTGCAAATAATTCTGGTGCTTTCCCCGAAAATTAGGAATAGTGCTACCTCAAGATCCAGCTATACTACTCTTATGCATATATCCAAATGATGCTCAAGTATACAAGGACATTTGCTCAACCATGTTTGTGGCAGCTTTATTCATAAGAGCCAGAATTTGGACACAACCCAGATGTTCCTCAGTTGAGGAATGGATACAGAAATTGAGGTACATTTGCACAATGGAATACTACTCAGCAATTTTTAAACAAGGAAATTGTAAAATTTGCAGTAAAATGGTGGGAACTAGAAAAGATCATCCTGAGTGAGGTAACCCAGAAGCAGAAAGACACACATGGTGTATATTCAAACTTTTTGAAGGCACTTAGTGCTATGAAATTTCCTCCTAGCACTGCTTTCATTTTGTCCCATAAGTTTGGGTAAGTTGAGCCTTCATTTTCATTGAATTTTAGGAAGTTTCTAATTTCTTTTTTTTTCTTTCCTGACCAAGCTCTGATTGAGTAGAGTTGTTTAGTTTCCATGTGTATGTAGGCCTTTTGTTATTTCTGTTGTTATTGAGGTCTAGTTTTAGGCCATGGTGGTCTGATAGGATAGAAGGGATTTTTTCACTCTTCTTGTATCTTGCCCGAATGCATGGTCAATTTTTGAGAAAGTTCTGTGAGGTGCTGAGAAGAAGGTATACTCTCGAGTTTAGGTGAAAAGTTCTGTAGACATTTCTTAGGTCCATTTGATTTAGGACCTCTGTAAGTGTCTTTATTTCCCTCATTAGTTTTTGTCTAGATGATCTGTCCCTTGGTGAGAGTGGAATGCTGAAGTCTCCACTATTCAGGTGTTGGGATGTATGTGTGATTTGGCTTTACTAATGTTCCATTTATGAATACAGGTGCTCTCATAGTTAGGGCATATATGTTCAGCATTGTGATGTCCTCCTGGTGAATTTTCCTTCGATGAGAATGAATGTCCCTCATCTTTTTTGATTAATTTTGGCTGAAAGTCTATATTATTAGATATTAGGATAGCTACTCTAGATTGTTTTCTGGGTCCGTTTGCTTGAAAAACCTTTTTTCCACCCCTTACTCTGCGGTGGTGTATATCTTTGTTACAGCGGTGTATTTCCTGGATGCAGCAGAATGTTGGATCCTGTTTCCACACCCATTCTGTTAGTCTGTGTCTTTTTATTGGAGAGTTGAGTCCATTGATGTTGATAGATAATAGTGATTAATGAATGTTAGTTCCTTTTATTGTGGAGCTGTTGTTACTGCGTTTCAATGCTTGTTTTCTTTTAATTTTTTTGTTGTGAAGTTATCTATATCCTGTGTTTTCTTGGATGTAGTTGGTTTTGCTAGATTGGAATTTTTCTTCTAGTATCTTCTGTAGGACTGTGCTGCTGTGTATTGTTAAAGTTTAGTTTTGTCATGGAATATTTTGTTTTCTCCATCTATGTTGACTGAAAGCTTTGATGGATATAGTAGTCTAGGATGACATCTGTGGTCTCTTAGAGTCTGCATGACACCTTTTGGCTTTTGGCTTTTATAATTTCTGTTGGTAAGTCTGATGTGATTCTGATAGGTCTACCTTTATATGTTCCATGGCCTTTTTCCTTCGGTGCTTTTAATACTTTTCTCTGTTCTGTAGATTTAGTGTTTTGACTGTTATGTGATATGGGGGTTTCTTGTCTGGTCTAGTCTATTTGGTGTTCTGTAGGCCTCCTGTATGCTTACTAACATCACTTTTTTTAAGTTGGGAAAATTTTCTGTGATTTTCTTGAAAATATTTTTTGGACCTTAGAGCCTAGAATCTTCTTTTTCATTTATTCCTATTATTCTAAGTTTTTGTCTTTTCATGGTGCCTTGATTCTTGGATGTTTTGTGTCAGGACCTTTTCTGATTTCATGTCTTTTTTGAAAAATGTATTGATTTCTTCATTGGTGTCTTCAGTGCCCAAGATTCTCTCCTCCATATCTTGAATTCTGTTGGTAGTGCTTACCTCTGTGGTTTCTGATTTCTTCACTAGGTTATCCGTCTCCAACTATTCTCCGTGTATGTTTTCTTGTCTTGCACTATTTCCTTCATCTGTTTGTATTTGGATTCCTAACTGTCCATAATGGCCTCTATTTTTTTGTTCATTTCCTCTCTATTTGCCTCTACTTCTGCTTCTACATGTGCCTCTATTTGTTTGGCTGTATTTTTCTGTATTTCTTTGAGAGCATTGTTCATTTCCTCTTTATGTGCCTCTAATAACTGTGTAAGCATAGATCATTTTCCTGTTTTTCTGATGAATTAAAATATCCATTTATTTTGGGTGTTGCTGGTGAAGCCATAATGCCTTGATTTTTGTTGGATATGTTCTTTTAAAATTTTTTTATTATCATTCATCACAATTTATTCAACTGGTATCCTACCTGTTCTCCCTCCCCGGTCTCCTCCCAATCCCACCCTCTCTCCTTCTTCTCCCCCTATGCTCCTCCACTAGTCCACTGATAGATGAGGTCTTCATCCCCTTATATTTGACCCTAGCCTATCAGGTCTCATCAAAACTGGTTGCATTGTCTTCCTCTATGGCCTGGCAAGGCTGCAATCCTCCCTCCCCCTGCAGGGGGAGGTGATCAGAGAACCTGTCACTGCGTTCATGCCAGAGAAATCCCCTGCTCCCCTTATTAGGGTACCCACTTTGATACTGAGTCTATGGGCTACATCTGAATTGGGGTTTTATGTTCTCTCCATGAATTGTCTTTGATTGGGGTATCAGTCTCTGCAGGGCTCTTATGCCAACCTCTAGCCATCTGCTTATTCGTAACCTTCACTGTTTGTTCCTGGAGTCTGTACTTCAGACTGGGTCATTCTGTCTCTGGAGTCTGGAGTATTCTTCAGGAAGGTGAGAGTGGTCTGCCGGTTTGAGAGTGGATGTTGGTGTTTCAGCTGTAGCTAAGGGAGGATAGTCACAGAACATGTGTGCAAGCATGAGAGAGAGAGTAGAAATGTGCCTTGATGGACATGGTGCTAGAGTGTATAGATGCCTGGAATGGTGAAACGTAAGTGCAGGTGGGGGTGCTGGTGCCATTTCAGGCCCAATGCACATGCACAGGTGCTTTGAATGCCTCAGTGGCCCACCGGCCTGTCACACTGTCTTCCAGGTATTCAGAGCTGTCTGAGTTGCACCATCTTGGCTCCAGGAATTGCTTGCCCGGGCTCTACTAGTAGACCCACAGAACAGGGACTTCAGTGTTGAGAACACTGTCCCAAGGATCCCTTGTTGCACCCAGTGGGGGTGTGGGAGGGAGGGATCTGATGTCTGGCCGCTAGCCTAGAGGGACCCTGGATCTGGGTCCCTCACACTCACCTGAAGTCATATTCACTTACTCTCAGACCTATGTGGAAAGTGCAGGGTTTTCCCTGTTCTCTACTCTCAGATTTGGGCCTGCAGGGACAAACGAAGGTGTAAGAAATCCATCAGCTCAGTAGTGTCCACTGTTTGGCGGCCGGGCAGGTAGACCCATACTTGGGGCAAGGAGACATGCAGGGCGTTCAAATATTCACCACTCTCAGACCCTAGAGACATCCATGGGTGACCTGGACTGTCCCAGCTCTTGGGTTGTCCCTTCTCACCCAGAAGGCCTCAATATCAATGATCTGGCTTCAGCCGCCTCTCCAGTCACCAATTTCAAAGTTTTGGATCCTCTGCCCCTCAGATATGATGTGTGCTAGTCACTGCCATCTTGGACTCCTCCTAAAAGGAAATTTTAGTTTTTATTTTCATATGTTGAGCAATAACATAATTCATATTTACAGTGAACAGAAAATGTAGGCTCAGGAGAGTAACTGAGAAATGCATCAATACACATGTAAATGTTATAAAAAGAGAATGATTGTGTTTTTTTTCTCTGACTTTATGTATAACACTGAAGGAAATGGGTCTGTCATTCCGGTCTAGTTTCCTTATCTATAAAATAGTGATAAAAGTTACATTAATTTTCATTCTTCTTTACAGGGTAGGTTGATTGGCCTGTTTTGCTTTCAGATGTTTCCCTACTGGCTTCTGCTCACCTCTCTGTGGTCTTGTGATTTTCAGGGGGTGCAGGACACAAAGATCATAGGACCTTGTTTTTAGGCAGGGTAGTGGGTGGTACCAGCCCACTCAATACTCCCATGTTCTTTATTGAGGACATTTGAGAATTTCTGTGTCCTTTGGACTCCTGCTATTGGCTGTGGGGATGATGTCATTCTGACTCAGCTCCATCTCTGTGCACATTTCCCTTCTTCACATGTCATACTGCTCTCGTGATGTTCTAGGTGTTGCTAAATGCTGAGTTCTAGTTTTTTGAGAATCTTGACTCTTCTTGACTCTGAGCCCTAAACATTAGGTTTTTTTTGCTCCAGTTCTACTCTTGCCTTCATGCCATTCCTTATGGCTGTTTATATCAAGGATAATGGAAATAAGTATTTATGTTGATTTTTTCCTCTTTAGTAAGTCTTTCTGTTTCACATCCAAGTTGTGTTAGTCAGCTTTTCACCATTGTGACAATATACCCCACCCAATCAACTTATAAGAAAGAAAGGTTTATTTATATTTATGTGCAGTTTCAGAAGTTTTAGTCCATAGTTTCTTCCCCCTCTTTCTTTAGACCGATGTTGTGGATGGTGCAGCATGACAAGGGTGCCTGGCAGGTAGGCCTGTTTACCTCATGGTGGCCAGGAAGAGACAGGGGAGGATAGGTCATTTAGGGTTCTGATAGTCCTTCAAGGACAGGCTCCCAATGACTCTTTTTATTCTCTCACCTCTTAAAGGCACCACAACTACCCAAGAATGCTACAAATATACCTTTGGGGCATTCTGAATCTAAATCATTAACTCTAGAAGGCTTAAATGAAAACTTGTGTTTTATTTTTTTGAGGACAGAATACTTGATCTAGTTCTACATATTCTAATATTGTTATGGAAAACTTGTTTTACCTCTAAGTAAAGCCTGATGTTGCTTTGGGTCCAGAATTCTTGCCAGATGTCGAAACCCACACTGTCTCTTTTTTAGTTAGCCTTGTAACAATCTTAATTTCCCCTGGAGGCAGGTGCTATCTATCCCTGGCAGAAAGAGAGGTAAAACACAGACTGCCTTTGGATCTATTCCCACAGAGTAGCTTCACTTTTTGATGCTATGACTTCTGTCATACTCTTTTGTTTTCTGTATCTTTTTATCCTAGTTTTTTTTTCTTAATTTTATAATTGATGTGACAAAAATAAGGACTTGCTATGCAGTTGTTCTCATAAGATACAGTGAGATATTAATGCTCCATAAATCAACACTGTTTTATCTACCTTAATATTTAATCTGTAGAAAGTGGAATATACTTTTAAAGGATTTTTTATGCATTAATCATTGCATTAAGTGGCAAAGGAGATTAGCAATAGGCACAGTATACAGTTGTTCTTGAGGTACTTGAAATAGTCAGAGAGACATGGCAACACAAGGCATTTCAAGGAGGCGATATAAATTGCAGGCATTGACTGTAATTGCTGTACAGTGGTGGCAAATGATACTACCAACAGAGCCCAAACTACCTGGGGATCACTTTGTGGGAAAGTGGGCATTAAAGTTTTGACAGGCGCTAAATTTGGGTAGTAAGACCTAAGCCACAAGCAGAAGGAGCTGCTATTAAGAATGGAAATGAGAGAGAACACCTCAGCAGCCACTTGGGACTCTGCTTGATAGAGCAGGAAGGACACAACTAAAGAATGACATAACATTCATTGAACGATCATAAAATGAAATAAAATAGAATATCCAATAGACATACAATTTCTTAGGTATTTTGCTGTAGGTAAGCTAGAACTGTGAAAAACTAATGCCACAAGATATACAACAGTTATAATTTGACCCCTTTCAACAGTGGCTATCAGATACTCACATGATTTATGAGGAAGATCACCTTGGAGAAACTCTCCATTACCAAAATGAGAACCAGATAAGTCCTACATCTCTAAAATAAAAGGTTCTGAGGTCTGGAGATTATAGGAAGATTATTTGGATGAGCTGAGAATGTGCTAGAAATATCTGTGTATGGAAGGGGGAATGTAGGGTGTTTCCCTGTTGGTGCTGGTAAGAGGTGCCACAAGGAAAACTTAATTCACTCTCACGCTTTCTGATAAAGAAAAGGGAAAAGATGAGTCAGTGAGCAGCTTTGGTGTAGTCAGTCAGAGGCGGCTGGGCAACAATTTGCTGCTTCTTCCCAGGATTGTTGGAGTATTTGGGGGAAGATGTATAGGCAATGGACATATTTGTGATTGATGTAGGGCCCTCCTTAAGGGCTGTCCAGCAGCTGAACTAGTCTCTGTAGATAAAAGTTAAAGGCATAGCCCGGGGCTGTGGTTGCAGCAATCCATATTTAAGGTCCTCTGAGGGCAGGGGATGGTTGACACAACAACCTGGGGAAATTCACTTGTAGCCGACACTCAGCCTTAGCTACACACCAGACCCAGAACCTAAGTCCTCTTGGCTCAGTGGCCAGAAAGCAGACTCCCCACTTCTGTCCTCCTCCTCTCTTTCTTTCCTATTTTTACTCTATCCCTTGTTCCAGAAGGGACATGGGGATTCAAAGGCATTTGGTTAAGGGAGGAACAAAAGAGAGCCATGGATCGTTCTTCTTTGGGGGTAAGCCTCAGCAGATTAACAGACTAACTGCAGATTCTTCCTCTGAACAGAGAATCAACTTTAAATCACGTTTTCGTATGCAGCTGAGTTTTGCTTTCTAAGTTAAGAATGTTTTCTATGCATTAAAGGAATGTCATGGATGGGAGGAGGGAGGGGCTTATGGGGGGATGCAGAATGAATAAAGTGTAATTGATGAAAAATTTAAGAAAAAAGGGAAAAAAGTAATTTAA
The DNA here is from genome assembly GCF_030254825.1 of Meriones unguiculatus. Classification (NCBI taxonomy): domain Eukaryota; kingdom Metazoa; phylum Chordata; class Mammalia; order Rodentia; family Muridae; genus Meriones; species Meriones unguiculatus. The sequence continues at coordinate 120,575,105 of NC_083358.1, forward strand.
GAACCTTAAATGACTTTCAAAATTGGAGGAAAACATGGAGTTAGTCAATTGGCATGGAGCACGTCTCGCCCCTGGGGGCAATGGTCTCCTGAACCTACTCAGACCTCGGACACCACCACTGCTAGTTCTAGAACTGACGCAGGATGTTCCAACGAGGGGTTAAGGCTTCTCATAATATTTCCTATAAGCCCACACCTGTTTGTCTATATCCCCCATTTTTATTCATTATTAGCCAGATAGAGCCAAGTAATTGTGGTAATGATACTTGCTTTTTTGCCCAATGCTGGAATGCTAGTAAAGTTAGGTATGCCCTGGTTACTCGCATGCCTCACTGGGTGCCTATGCCCATTGATGCCCCTCACGCTATGACTCTCTTCAGACAGAAAAGGGATCTTGGAACTACAGCCACCATTGTTACTACCATCTCATTGACGGCTGTTGGAGCTACCACCAGGGCATTAGCCATGAGTCATACTGGGCAGACTGCTCAGACCCTGAATAATCATTTAGCCAATGTAGCTCATGCCTTAGTTGTACATAAAGGAATTAATGCTCAACTAAAAGGAAGCTTGATGGTGTTCAATCAGAGGATTGACCTCTTGCAGGAGCAAATTGATACCCTATGGCAAATCGCTCAACCTGGCTGTCAATGAAAGTATGCTGGACTTTGTGTCACTAGCATACAACATGAGAATTTTTCCTGCGCTGCAAATCTGTCTAAACAATTGTCGAGCTATATTTTAGGTAATTGGGACTGGAGAATTCGATACTACGATGGAGCAGCTGAGAGTGGCCATTGTCACAGTAAATTCTACCGGAGTGGACGCAGGACTAGCCACAAGATTATCAACATGGATTGCTGCAGCCATGAATCATCTGAAGGAATGGGCGGGCATGGGAGCGTTAGCAGGCCTTCTGGTGTTGGTCTCCTTGGTTTGCCTGTGGTATATATGCAAGATTAGAGTCTCACAACAGTGTGATGCAGCCATGATCATTCAGGCCTTTACAGCCATTGAAGCAGGACATTCTCCCCAAGCATGGTTGGATACCATAAAAAGCTAAAATGATACGCTCAGGATGCGAGGCTAAGCACTGCACTCAGGGTCAGCCGCTTTGGACCCAGAGAAGAGCATGTCTGATTGCATGCGGGTTGATGCCCCAGGTCCCGCCTCTGAGAAAAAGGTATTGGACGGTCTGATGCTCTTTGGGTGGATGACACCTAAATGAACATCTGTACAAAGTCCCAATTTATTTCTAATATCAGAGATCAGACCTCTACTCTTGCCTGATGCGTCTAAAACAAAAAGGGGGAACTGTAGAGAGCTGCGGAATGCTATGCCTTAAAGATGGAGCTGGTTTCCGCCTTCCACCTTCCCGATGGTGAGTGCTCTCTGTCACGAACAACTCCACATTTGGCTAAGGCCGAGGATCTGGCTTGCTTCCATGTATGTGGACCTATCTGCATTGCCCCCGTGGCACGCCTGGGTTGGCTACCCAGAGGCTATTTAAGCTGTGGGCTGGCTTTCCCCGGGGTCCGAGGATTGTTCAATGTTCCTGAATAAACTGCATTGAAAAAAAAAAAAAAAACAAACAGGATAGAACTACAATGTAGTTTTTCAAGTATTGGGGTTAGAACCAGGGCTTTAGTAAGTTGTCTGACATTAAACTCTATCCTGAGAAAAAAAAAAAAAAAAAAAAAAAAAGGAATGTCATAAAAACCTCTAAGTGGTGAGAGCCTAGGCAGAGGCCTGATTACTGACTGAAACTTTTCATTAATTTCCTAAAGTGACTGCAAATTCTCACAGACTTTGTGGTTTAAAAGAAGAGATTTATGTTCTGCCACTTCCAGGGGTAGAAGTCTAAAGCATTCTCATTTTGTATCTAATCATGTATTTTCTATTTTAAAAATCTACAGAACGAGCTTCTGGTTCGAAAATGCTCTCTGTATGGATACATGAATGTAAATGCGCATGTGTGTGTGTGTATGTGTGTGTGTGTCTGTAAGCACACAGATCAGAGAATAACCTCAAGGTGTTGGCCTCAGCAATTTTGCCATGTTTAAAACTTTAAAGCACGGATTCTTCCCTGCTGGATGAGCTGGGGAGCTGACCTGCGAGCTTTTGGAGGTCACTTCCACTTTGCACTGGTACATTGGCACTGCAAATGCTGGCACTAATACCTCTGACTTTACACAAATACTTTTTATGTTGTTTTATGCACTGAGCCATTTCCCTGGTCCTAAAATGATATTTCTTAATCTGTCTTTAGGAGAATTTAATTTACTGGAAATTCTCGTGTTTTGTCCATTTTCATTCTTGTGTTGCTATTTTTTCCCTAAGGATTCCCTGAACATATTAAGAGAAATTGGGAACATGTATAGTAGATATTATGGGGGTCATAGTAAAAATAGTCCTCACATTTTTTTATACTTTTAGTTCCTTATATACATTTTTTTTTATCTCCCTTGAAAGTTTGAACCTGACTGCTTCTTGTCACTATAGCATAATACACTGGGACATTTTCTTTATAAAGAGAAAAGGTTTAACTTACTTCACCATTCTGGAGGTGTCAGTCACACGTAAAGTGGCTCCATCACTTTTGGTTTCTGACAAGTGTAACATATCCTGCCTGGGATACAGGCTATGCCAATTCCTCACCTCCCGAGCCAGGAAGCATAGAAGGAAAGACAGGAAAGAGTCCCCAGTCTCTTTGTGGGCAGACTGCTCCCCACAACCTAAGGACTTCCTGTTAGAACCCAATTTCTAAAAATGTCATCAACCCTCTCCCCTGGTACCATGCTGGGAAGCAAGCGTTCCACACATGGATTTTCCAGAGGAGAATATTTGGTGTCTGCACTGTGACTCAGTCTTTCAAGAGCTTCCTGTCCAGTGAAATTTTCCCAGAGGAAACTGACCTGTGCTGCATAGTTTGTGCTTTAGATTACTTTTCAATTGTTCTTTTCTATGATGCCACCATACAGATTTCCTTTCCTCGTATTCTGCAACTTCAACACGTTATATATTGTTTAATGATAACATGCTTACCTATGTCTTGGCATAATTGTCTGGACATATGTTTCCCTAACCACAGCACACTTTTATCCAGGTTATTTTCTGTTTATTACAGTTTCTCGTAAGTGTATGCGAACCTGGCTGCTTTGCAGCTGTTTCTGTAATGGAATCGATACTGCACCAGAGAGGACAAAGCTACTTGTGTTAAGCAGAACCTGAAGCGTAGCACTTCCTGTTGGAGGCCGTCTGCAGTCCTGAGCGGAGGCATGCAGGACAGCTGTTGATAGGTTATAGATTATCTCCCTGAAACATGATTCAGTCTTTTTCATGTATCTGCCAAAGACCTAAACTGAAGGTTTCCTTGGCTATCACAGTTTGATGAATCAATAGGGAGATGAGGTGATTACTGTATGCTATTGTATAGGCATTCTATCACTCCTCTCTCTGGGATGTTGATTCTCAATGGGGTCATAAGCCTTTTCGGAAGCAGAGAGTTGTTAATAATTCTAATAACTATACTGATAATTGCATTTGCTGACACCTGCTATGCTTAGTGGGTACTGTCTTCTGTCCTTTATATGTATCTCACTTAATCATTCTCTAAGTCTGTGAAGTAGGGGGCATAATCAGTTCTATGTTACAGAGGAAAATGAGTCCATGCAGAGTTTAATTTACTTGCCCAACTTCTCACAGCTGGTGAGATGTATCGATTGCAGTTATAGGATTATTCTGGTAATGGTTGACATGACCGATTATTTAATGTCACTTAACTTCCTTAAACGGTGATTTAAAACTTCTCACCTATGTATGTGACAGCCCTTTTTTCAAAGCCATTGCCCAGACTCTCATCCTCTACTCTTAAAATTCAGATAATGATGTAGTAAAAATCTTTTATGGAACACTACTTGAGATTGTTATATGCTTGGGGAGGGAACAAGATATATTTCCATAACTTCTGACTCCCATAGAATGCTTTTGTCCCCATTCACAGCACAGAAAAGCTTGGGAATCACATCTCCTAAGGAGGGTAATCTGCAATTATTTACAGCCATCCCACAATTTCTTATCCTTTGATTTCTGTGCAAAGACACAGGCTCTCATGAATATTTTAAAGCCCATCCTCACAGGGGGAGGGAGGAAAGTAAGTTTGGATAATTGCAAATTCCATTTCAGTCTTTTGTGTTCCCATAAATGTTGGGTTCCAACATGGCTTATAGCTTGTGTTTTGAAATTACGGGAGCTAATGCTTTTCCTTGCCAAGTGCAAATCTTATTTCTGTGTGAGAAAAGAAGAGAATCAAAGCAAACAGGCGGCAGATCTGCCACAGTCGCCCATGTTCTCAGCTGAAGGGGAGAAAGGACCTTTGGGGAATTATTTGGCATTTAAGGCAAGTGGCTCCTGAGGCAGCTGCTGAATGAAGCTGAGTATTGTGTTAAATGATTTTCTTCTCTGACCTTTATTACTAATGAATCTTCTTTAAGAAGCATTTAGAGAATAAAAAGAAAGGTTGTTTTTATTAATCTTCTCTCTCTCTCTCTTTACCCACAGAACCAAAAGAAATGGTGTCACCTGGCAAGAGATCTGCCGTGTTTTATGAAAAATTAGACCAAGGTAGTAATACTTGTTTTGAATTAATGTTTATACAGTGTGTTAAGTATATGCAGCTGCTGACTTTGATGACTAAATTTAAATATTGAATGAGTCATCAAAACAGCAATTTATTTATTTGAAAACTAGAAGGAAGGACTTGTGATGATGATGATGTTTATAAAGTGGACAGTAAAAATTAAAATGCAGAATGGCTTATGAAAAACTTTGGATAACCATTAGCTTTGCTATTATTTTTATTTATGTGAACAAAATCTTGAGAAATTTACTTTTTTTTTTTTGTAACTCCAATTGATGAACCAGGATTACAAAGGGTAGGCAGTGAGAGAAATAAGGTTTTTGTCAGGGTATAGTTACAGGAGCTTTTCTTATCTAATCACTAGTCAGAAGGCTTTGCATATTACCTTTTGACTATGCAAAAACATGTCAATACAGATTTCTGGAAAACTTCATCAAGTTTTATGAAGATACTATTATCCAAAACACATATTTTCTCTGGGAAGACTGAATTACATCACACAGTTGTTGAATAGCATGCCTGATTATGCATAACAGATTGCATATTTAGCTGATAAATTTTCAAATCGCTGCAAGATTTATTTACATATGTTGTCCCAAGAGTATGAAAACTCATGCAAATATTCTAATGGCATGTACTTGAAAACAAATTGAGTATAGATGAAGACATATAAAATGTATAGATAAAGCTTTTGCCGAAAAGATTTTAGATGGGTTAGAATTGTGAATGGATCTAGCTATATCTGTTGAATGTTATACCCTTATAGAGCCATGGTGAAATATATTATATAGTTGCATATTAATTAGAACTAACTGCTTTTTATTTTTGATTAATTGTTGAATATACCTAACCAAAATGAGAACTGAAATAAAGACAGAATTTTAAGTTTAATGAACATTAGTAGAAAAAGTTTCTAAGCTTTGATTTTCAGTTATCAAAACTAAATTGGAAATTGCATTACAAATGAGGGTTTGTTTTTTTTTGGGGGGTGGGCTTTTCTTGGTTCTTGAAAGGAGAGGCAAACTCCCTGATAACTTTTATTTTCTAAAGGAGATATTTTGGTTGTAGTCTTGTATCCAAGTTTTATTGATATGAACATATCTTCAAAACTTAAAAATTGAGCTTTGGGATGATCCCCAAGGCCCCAAAACCATCAGAAAAGAGGGAGTAAAAAGACTATAAAGTCTGAGGGATGAGAACACTGTGAAATCCCGTCCTCTGAACATGACTCGTGTAATACACATAAACTCATAACAGCTGTGATCACCCACCAAGTCAATAAATTCTAGCATGGAGATGGAGAGGGTTCCCAAGGTCACACTCCTAGACAGGGACTATTTGATGGCTGCCTGGGCGGAAAGTGAACATGACCCTGACTAGGCTGCTCATGCTCCAATGGATGGTCCTATACCCATGCACAAGGCTCCTGCACTAAGTCAACTTAGTGTCTTAAAAAAAAAAGAGTTTGTGAAGTAGGAAGGGGAAAGTGGAAGGGAAGAGGGAGAAGAGCAGAGGAAGTAGGGGCCAGAAAGTGAAACTTGATTAGTTTCCATGCGCCTATAGGCTTTTTGCTATTTCTGATATTGCTGAGATTTAGTTTTAGACCATATTGATATGATATGCTACAAGGGATTATTTCAATCTTCTTATATCTGTTGAGGCTTGATTTATGCCCGACTATATGGTCAGTTTTGGAGAAGTTTCCTAGATGAGGGAGGGGGCAACAGCTGGGATACAAAGTGAATTATAATAAATAATAATAACTTTTAAAAAGGAAGTGAAACTTGAAAAATTTCAATACTTAATAAATTCGCTTGATGGTTGCCTTTTGCATGCAGTCACTACCCATGAGTCTCCAGAGAGGGACATAATAATGACTTATACCTAGACAATATGTGGAAGATGCTGATGTTGAACTGAGTGATGCTGAGATGAGTGATGAAGTTGAAAATCTTGATGAAGGGGAGTGAATGAAGGTGATACAAGAGGGGAGAGAAACAAGCTGCACGGGGGAAGCAGTAAGTAGGGTCCTGAATCCATGTGAGACTGGTATAAAAATACAAAAATGAGAAAAAGACAAACTTTTTTAATTTTTATTTTTTTAATATTAGGTACAGTTTGTTAACTTTATATCCCTGCTGTATCCCACTCCCTATTTCCTCCCAACCCCACCCTCCCACCCTCATCTCCTCCCTGCCCCTTTCCAAGTCCACTGATAAGGGAGAACCTCCTCCCCTTCCATCTGATACTGTTTTATCAGATGTCTTCAGGACTGGCTGCAAAGTTCTCCTCTGTGGCCTAGCAAGGCTGCTTCTCCCTGGGAGGCGGGGAGGTCAAAGAGCCTGCCATTGAGTTCATGTCAGAAACAGTCCCTGTTCCCCTTATTAGGGTACCACTTGAATAATGAGCTACCAAGGGCTACATCTGAGCAGGAGCTCTAGGTTGCATCCATACATGGTCCTTGGTTGGAGAAACAGTCTCATAAAAGACCCCTGTGCCTAGATATATTTGGTCCTTGTGGAACTCCTGTCCTCTCCAGGTTGTATTAACTTCCCCCTCCCTTTTTTTTTTTTTTTTTTTTTTTTTTGGTTCCCTGCATTCTGCCGGAGGTTTGGTTATGAGCCTTAATATCTGTTTTGATACACTGCTAGGTAGAGTCTTTCAGAGGCCCTCTGTGGTAGGCTCCTGTCCTGTTACTCGTTTGCTCCTACATTCAATGTCCATCCCATTTGTCTTTCTAAGTGAGGATAAAGACAAACTTTTAAAGATACCTTTATGTGATTTTTTCTTTTTCTCAGAGGTCCATGCATATTAATATATTCAACATGTTAGATGCTTATCTGGTTGAGTGTGTGGAGAAACTTATTTTGAGGTGAATGTTGTGGAGGAAGAGTCAGGGTTAGAGAAGGAAATCCTATCAGTATGGTAAAATATTTTTTATTTTAATTTTTCTTTACAATTTATTCATTATATATCTCAATTGAAGCCCCCCTCAACTTCCCCAGTCCCACCCTCTCTTCCTCTCCCCTCCATCCCCTTTTCCTAGTCTACTGAAAGGGGGAGTTCTCCACTATTGCCATCTGCCCATAGCCTGTAAGTATCATCAGGAATGCCTGGATCCTCTTCCTCTGTGTCCTGGCAAGGCTGCATCATCGGGGGTGAGTGATCAGAGAGCAGTCAACTGAGTTCATGATAGAGGCAGCCACTGATCTCCTCCCTCAGAGATCTATATGGAGACTGAGCTGCCAATTGGCCACATCTGAGCAGGGGTCTAGGTCCTCTCTATGCATGGTCCTCTGTTGGTGCATCAGTCTCTGCAGGAACACCTGGCTCAGGTCTTTTAGTTTTGTTGGTCTCCTTGTGGTAAGCTTTTAACATGGGTACCCAGAGCAAACAAACTTGCTTCTTTTGATTGTCAGACCAAGGTACTTTGTTTAGTAACAAAATTTAAGCCTTCAGTGGTGCAAAATCCCCAAAGAAATAGTTGTATTTGCAGTGGTGCCAGAGTGAGAGCACTGTAAAGTGGCTTGGGAAAGGCGAACTGAGCACGTCGTGGTTTCTTGGTTAGCCCTTTAATTAGGTGTGCTTGCCTTTTACACTATTCCTAATCTTTTTGGATTTTGTTTGTTTGTTTTTAATTGATTTTTCAAGACAGGATTTCGCTGTGTAGTCCTGGCTGCACTGGGGCTCACTTTGCAGACCAGCAGGCCTCAGTCTCACAGAGATCTGCCTCCCTCTGCCCCCTGAGTAATGGGATTACTGTGCTACCACAGTCTGATTTCCCGTATTACTCTTAATCAGGTGATGAGCAATAGTGTGTCCATGTTCTGCCTGTGTGTGCAGCAGTTGGTCCTGTATACATGACTCACAGGCTCCTCTTGTCTAAGATTACCTGTCACCGTGGCTCAGAGTGCAACCTCTTGGATTAATGAAACACCTATATTTGAGTGTTTGTAAAAAAGATGTTTAAATAATTTTTCATGTACTTTTGCATTATGTTAAGTTTTTGATGTCTATTACTTATGATATTCTTAATTTTGTAAATCAAATGTAGAGGCAATTTCAATTATTCAAATCAAAATATCCTTCTCCATATATAGTATGTTTATATATATTATATAATCGATTACACTGTAATAAGCCATAACATACATATAAATATTTTGTGTGATATACACATATGTATGTATACTCTTGTTCAATATTCACCACTTTTCTTTACCTCAAAATAGATTGAATTTCATTTAATAAAATTTCAGGTTGGTAATTTATTTGTTTATTGTTATAGTGTGTTTTTTAGTTTCATTTTATTCATGTGTGTATGAATGCTTTGTCTGAATGTTGTGCACTGTGTGTGGGCAGTGCCCTCAGAAGCCAGAAGAGGATGTCAGAGTCCATGGAACTGGAGTTATAGACTGTGCGTGTCCATGTGGGGTCTGAGACCTGAATTCACGTTCCCTGGCAGAGCAGTGATTTTAACAACCCAGTTATCATTGCTTAGACGCAGAGCCTGTCACAGAGTCCTGGATTCACACTGGCTTGCATGTGGCCTTCTGCATCCATGTGTGCAGATGTCCTCACATGTGTATATATGTCTATCATTTTACAGAAAGCTTTATGCAATGGTGCTTTTACCTCTCAATATAATTTTGAAACTATGTCTATCTGCCACTTGCTTTTACTCCAGGATATAAATATAGACACCCTTTGAATAAATACGCATGCTATTTGATTCTCTAAGATTTCCACTGGAGGAATATTTAAAAGGCTGAAGGATTCCTTTGTACTATGAGAGCTATAATCTGGCTATGCTTTGCATTAATTAGGCTAACCTGAGAACCTACTCCATTTCTATCGCTTGTTTTCAATTCGAATAAAATCACACGGAAAATCCAGCGACTGGTAAAGACATGGGTAAAATATACTTTGAGCCATAGGAAAATGACCTAATCTTACCACCCATTGGCTGTGGGCCACATTACACATGTCAGTGATGAAAAGTCTAACCTGAGTTATTTCGCAAAGTCACTTTGGCCCAAGAGAAAAATCAGAGCCTTTTGAGACCTGTGCTTCTTTTACATCTTACTCAAAAAAATCAATAAGCAAAGTAAATTATTTTTATTTATTAATTTATCAATTTAATTTCTACCTGCTGTGTTCACAAATGCTGTAGCTGAAGTAGGGAAATGAAGCGGGGAATTGCATCTAGAAATGGCGACTCCTTTTTACACATACTTGCACATACCTGAATGAACTCACACACAGTATCTCCCTCTTCCTCTCCACCCTCCCTTCTTTCTCTCTCTTTCTCTTACTCTCTCTCTCTCTCTCACCAGATAAAGTGTTGCATTTGGTAGAATGCATCTGTAGACTCTTTATTATTTTCATAAGCATTTCAGTTTCTTCTGTGCTTTCTCAGTCATCATCCATGGGAATGGCTAGAGACTCTTAAAGAAGCCTCCACCCCAGCATTAGGTTTAGGTCCCTGATCCCTGTGGAATCCCGTGAGTGGAAGTTTCATGGCCATTTTGAGTGTGCCAGCGTGTGGACGTAGTGTGAGATGTCACACACCATGCTCTATGTAGGCGAGGACTCTGCAAGGACACACACGCTGAATGCATGTGGACGCTGGGGTGCAGTAGGACTGTCTGAGAAGATGGGGGCAATAAGGGCTATCGAGGTTAAAGGGGAGCTCTTATGAGTTAAGGTTCTTATCACCAATACCCAGAAGAGGACTAAGGGCGCTTGAGGAACTGGTTTCTTTAAGGGTCAGCAGCTGTGTTAGTTTTCATTTCTTCAGGATGATGGAATAATCATGAAAGAGAATCAACTGTCTGAAAATTAAGTACCTGACGTTAACAGTTTGTAATTCAGGACGTCCTGTATATGTGTGTGGAACATATGTAAACATGTATATGTTTACAATTATACTGTGTGTATATATGTTCTACACAATCTCTCTGTTCTATAGAGTCTGTACAACATTTCTAAATGTGTTAAGCATTTAAATATTATGCCACTAGGTGTCAGCAGCAACCTCCTAGGGTTTCTGTGACCTTTGTAACAAAAAGAAACTTTATTCGAACATCATATCTAAAAACAACACTTATCTCAAAATTTTAAGACCTATTCTCAAATTTTAAAAAAGTAGAATTGTAAACATACAAAGTCTTAATGAGATTACTTTAAACCCCTTTCTCCTCATAGTTTCCGTAACCTTCCCCACCCCCCTGTTTTTCATATTTCTATGTACTTGTGAGGTTTGAGTATCTTCTCAGAAGATGAACTTGATGTTAGAACTCTCCATTTCCACATGCATGCCCTGTGAGTCACATTATTGCATAAGCATTAGCTCTCTGTCTTTTAATTTTTATTGTTTTTGTAGTTGTGTGTGTTACAGATATAAACCGTCAGAAGACAGCATTACATTATTTTTTAAATACCCACACCTGTGCCATGTTCATTTACTAAGGCATAAGATTACCTGGAACTCATTTAGAAAGACAACACTCAGAATTATGGATGCTTTCTTGCCAACTAACAAAATAGCTTGGACATAGGAAAAAAAAGATCTTCTGTGAATTGCAATCTATAATTTAGGCCTTAATAAAGTAGGTAAAAATACTGTAAAGTTTTATTTACAGAAGTTATAAGAAACCATAGCTTGTGCAGTGGATGGAGTTTACTTAATGGTGCAGTTAAGCATCTGGCTGGATTAGCCCCACATATGCAGTAGGGCACAGTCTAATCTGTTGGATTTCTGGTGCTAGGATCCAAGCAGATTCATAAATAGTTTTTAAAAAGTAAACTTTCTTCCATTTTTTGCCTTTAGAAAATTTTTCATCTGAGTTCCATTTTGAAACATCTCATCCGCTCATACAGCCCAACTGACCCCACTTGTAAATGATGTTTCTGCCTGATGACTTTGCTTTTTCAGTTATATCTACATAGCATGTGACCTTTTTCTCCTCTCCCCTAACTTCTTCATTTTAGAGGTAGCAGAACAGGAAAAGGCTTATCTTGGCAGACAGCCACACGAGGTTCAAATCCCAGCTGGTTAGTTTGTCTCAACAAAAGCTGTCAGAGGAATATAAAGAAAACTCCTTTCCCAAAGAAGATTCTAGCAATGGCTCTACTAATGTAAAATTGCCTCTGCTTCATCCTGAAGTTGTTCATTTGCAAGATTTTAGTTTAACTTGTAAGAGAAATACTGGATTTATTGCCGTTTGCATATCTATTTTAGAAGCTGAGATTTTCCCAAACACTGTGGCTCTTAGTTTTAATTATATTCGCAGGTGATGAAATCATGCTGCAATGACTTGACCCACATAATGACCTCACCAGGAGTAAATGAAGGGGCAAGTGCTGTGTATACGTGAGAGGCACATCATTAGCCACCCTTGAACCTGGGGCGGAAGTGTGCAGCTTGCTGGCTTTGTAATGGCACACCCTGCGACTCCCCTATCTAATCCCTTAAAAGAGGTCGGCACCCAGATCTGACAGGGCATCTGTCATCTGTCTGTCTGTGCAACCTAGCTCCACTGTTAGCTAGCTTTTCCTTCATACGCAGGTATACACTTCTCCTTTTAATTATAACCTCTTATCGAGACAATATGAGTACATCTCTGTATAATATGTATGGCAACTTAGCACATGTATGCAGTGCATTATAATCTAATACATCAGATTTTTTTTCACTCATCATTTTTATGTGTTGGGAATTTCATGTTCTCCTGGTCATTGTGAAACGTGTTCACATTTAATGATTAAACCAATGATTGTTTTTTAATTGTGGTTATTCTGCTATGATAAACAAGAATACAAACTTCTCTGCTGTAGCTGGGTTCTAGGGTCTTTATTTGAACTCAGTTCCATCTCTCTTAACCCCTGCCCTTCTCAGTCTCTAGTTTTCCTAGAGGACACATGACATTTATTTTTCTGTGTCTGGCGTATTTCACAGTATTTCACATGGAATAATGCCCTCCAATTTCATCCACATTGCTTCAAAATGATAGGATTTTGTTATTTTTATGGTGAAAATATGCCATTGTCTATTCATGGGAGGACATCTGGGTTGATTCGATATTTTGGCTATTGTGTGCAGGGCTGTGATGAACAAGAGACTGCAAGCATGTTTTTGATGTAACAATTTCATTTCCTTTGGCTATGTACCCAGTAATGGAATCACTGGATCATATGGCGGTTCTATTTTAGTTTCCTGATGTATTGCTCTACTGTTTTTCATAATGGCCATTCTAATTTACAACTTTACCAATAGTGTATGCACTTGTGTTTCTCCACATCCTGGGCCACATTTGTTCATTCCTGTCATTTGGATGATAGTAATTCTGACCGGGTAAGATGTTATCTCATTCAGTTTTTGATTTCTACTTCTTTATGAATCATACATCTCTTCCAAACAAATTCATTTGACTGTTCATTTACACGGATTAAGCCAAAATATTGAAAAGACCAGGTTCTCTTTAGGATATTCTATAAATTCAAGCACCTCAGCAGGCCATTTGAAAAACACTTTATTGCTGGCCACATCCCAAATTTTTGCAACTTAATTTCTAAGCAATTCATCATCCAGATGATGCCCTGTAGCTCATACAGCCCAGCTGACCCCACTTGTAAATGATGTCCTTGTTTCTGCCTGATGACTTTGCTTTTTCAGTTATATCTACATAGAATGTGACCTTTTTCTCCTTTCCCCTAACTTCTTCATTTTAGAGGTAGCAGAACAGGAAAAGGCATATCTTGGCAGACAGCCACACAAGGTTCAAATCCCAGTTGGTACGTTTGTGTATTTTGAGACAGGTTCCCACTATAGCCCATGCTGGCACAGACATCATGATCTTTCTGTTTTATTTTTCTCAGTGCTGGAATTTCAGATGTGTGCCACCATGTTCAGTTTCAATTTATTAACATATTTCTGTCTAACCGAAGGCAAGCTACTTAACCCTTTGTGTTATTTTTTTTTTTTTTTTGAATTTTATTTTTTCTTTTCTTTTTTTTTTTTTTTTCAATGCAGTTTATTCAGGAACATTGAACAATCCTCGGACCCCGGGGAAAGCCAGCCCACAGCTTAAATAGCCTCTGGGTAGCCAACCCAGGCGTGCCACGGGGGCAATGCAGATAGGTCCACATACATGGAAGCAAGCCAGATCCTCGGCCTTAGCCAAATGTGGAGTTGTTCCTGACAGAGAGCACTCACCATCGGGAAGGTGGAGGGCGGAAACCAGCTCCATCTTTAAGGCATAGCATTCTGCAGCTCTCTACAGTTCCCCCTTTTTGTTTTAGACGCATCAGGCAAGAGTAGAGGTCTGATCTCTGATATTAGAAATAAATTGGGACTTTGTACAGATGTTCATTTAGGTGTCATCCACCCAAAGAGCATCGGACCCGTCCGATACCTTTTTCTCAGAGGCGGGACCTGGGGCATCAACCCGCATGCAATCAGACATGCTCTTCTCTGGGTCCAAAGCGGCTGACCCTGAGTGCAGTGCTTAGCCTCGCATCCTGAGCGTATCATTTTAGCTTTTTATGGTATCCAACCATGCTTGGGGAGAATGCCTTGCTTCAATGGCTGTAAAGGCCTGAATGATCATGGCAGCATCACACTGTTGTGAGACTCTAATCTTGCATATATACCACAGGCAAACCAAGGAGACCAACACCAGAAGGCCTGCTAACACTCCCATGCCCGCCCATTCCTTCAGATGATTCATGGCTGCAGCAATCCATGTTGATAATCCTGTGGCTAGTCCTGCCATTGTCACAGTAAATTCTACCGGAGTGGACGCAGGACCCTTTGTGTTTTGTACTGATTTTTTTTCTTACAAGTCCAGGGAAGAAAATAATTAAATAATTGAAATTTAAAAGCAAGACTATTGTTACTAATTTTTAATATTATCATAGTATATGAAGCCCTTAATGTAAATTAGCCAGTATGTTGGGAAGATAACGCTATTGGCAAAATACTTCCCCTGGAAGCGTGAAGCCCTGAGTTGGGGACTGAGAGCCTACGTGGAAAATCTGTGTGCGGTAGTACGTTCTTATGTTAGCACTAGAGAGGCAGAGAAGGCAGCGTGTTTGCTGAGCTCAAAGCCAGTGAGAACTCTATCTTAATGACAGCAAATAACGGTGGACAGGACCTGAGGAAAGACACTGGATGTTGTTCTCTGGTGTACACACACAGACACACGTACACGCACGCACACACCTGCCTCTATCACAAACAGTTACTGCATAATTAGCCAATATTAATTTCAACCAGTCTCAGAATTCACTCCCATGAAACTTAGCCTAAATATTTGTCACCTGTAGACGTATTAATTTCATAAATGTGTATCTGAAGCTTTAACTGGCCACTTCACCAATAATTTTAAATTCTGTCATCTATATTTTTAATCACTTCCTGTATCAATTTTCTCATCAATAAAATGGGAAAATGATACAAGGCACCGATGTATTTGGACTTACTATAAAGTCAGACTAGAAAACAACAACAGGGTTGGTAATAGTCATCCCTTATACCATTCTTGTTAGAAATTAGGAGCCAAATTAAATGCTTTATTTACATCCCTCTAGCTGCTAGAGTCTGGCACAATGGCTTCCATGTGTTTCAGGAATGCTGGGTATGGAGCTAATAGTCTTACACTTGTTTTCAAGCACGAATCAACATATGTGGAAAGAAAAGGCTGGGGTCCAGGAGAACTCGAGATGTGTGGGAACTATTAAAACAGGAGCTGCTGAGGGCTGGGACAATGAGGAGATATGAAGGACACCTCACTCTCCCATCTTCCTGTCCACGCTGCCATGTTTTCTACAGCCTCCGCACAGAAGGCGTGCAGCAGTTTTCTCAGGCCTGACACATTTGTCCTTTTCAAGTTTATGGTTGAAAGCAGCAACTGCTTTTGAAAATACCAAGGCAGGTGAAATTACTCTTGACCTAGTTTTGACATGGTTTACGTATCATTAACAATAGCAATTAAGCATGCTGTGAAGATTTATTTTATTGTACATTTTGCAAGAACGCTTGATTCTTGACCTGATTGTGATATGATAGTTGGGCATATGTCAGCCATCTGAAGTTGACACATGACATATGAAAGGCTTTGGATATCATTGATTTTTTTTTTTACTTCATTAACAATAAATGATTTGGTTCCCATTATCAGAATTTACTTCCTATTGACACTTCCTATCCATGCCTTTCCCTATAAAGTTGTTAGGTTTGTTAAAACCTTAATAGGTTAGTATTTGTTCATCTTAACTCTGGCAAAGTTTGTGGTAGACATCTAATTTTTGCCCTTGCTTAGTTTTAGAGTTTCCTTTGGAGAATTTGTATCAGAAGTGGCCACAGTCTGTGTGAAGTCGGCAAACTAGGGGAACTAGTAACAGCAAACACTGATTGACTGCAGACAGCTCTCTCTATCTGCAGTCTCTACTCCCATGCCATCAATCCTTTGAAGAGCTATAATATGAATTACATCTTTGAACACAGACATTTCTTATCATTTTCTAAGTAATCTAACAACTATATTATATGGAGTATTAGAAATCATTTATAGATTACTTAAAGAATTTGTGAGAATGTGCTTATGCTATATGTCAACTCTTATTTTGTATAAAAGTCTTGAACATATGTAGACTTCAGTAATCATGAGGGTCCCTCAGGACATCCGTAATTTTTGATCCAGGCACTACTATCCGCATGTGTATATATTAGCTCATTTATATTTAATTTATATTTATCTGCCTCATGGCTTTATTGCTGTCATAAAGAACCATGATCATAAACAACCTGGGGAAGGAAGGGTTTATTTCAGCTTACAACTCTCAGGTCACACTCCATTACTAAAGGAAGTCAGGGCAGGAACTCAGGCAGAGCAGGAACCTGGAAGCAGGAGCTGGCACAGATGCCATAAAGGGGTGCTGCTTACTGGCTTGCTCCCATGGATTGCTCACACAGCTTTTCCATAGCACCCAGTTAGACTAATCCAGGGACAGTACCACCTACATGATAAGAAATACTCTACAGATTTCATCAAAGGAAGTTCGTCATCAAAGGAAGGACAGGAACTGAAGGAGGCAGAGATGTGGAGGCAGGAGCTGATGCAGCGGCCATGGAGGGGTTCTACTTACTGGCTTGCTCAGACTTCTTATAGAGCCTAGAACACCAGCCCAGGGATACCACCACCCACAATGGGCCAGGCCCTCCCTTAATAATAGCTAATTAAGAAAAGCGTCCTACAGGCTGGCCTACAGCCTGATCTCATGAAGGCATTTGCTTTTTTAGTTGAGGTTCTCTCCTTGCAAATGATTTTAGTTTGTCAGGTTGACATAAAACTATCCAGCACAGGAACTGTTCCCTGGAGCCATCCCAGTGGAAATTTGGAGTTCAACATAGGATTTTTGGGATACATGAACATTCATGTCTCTGCAGTCTCATAGCAACCATAGGGGGGCTGTTTTGTCATGTGTTTATATTTTCTCTTGTTGTAATAGTTCCATAAAACGTATAACCCCAAAACTTAACAACACAGTTTTGCAGGGGTGTATGTGGGTATGTGGCTGATGCTGTTTGTACTTTGTTATCAGCCAGAGAGTCAGTTACAGGTTGGTTTTGCTGTGCATGCACACATGCATGCACACACACACACACACACACACACACACACACACACACGTACACGCACATTCACACCTGCACTTGCACCTATAAATTTAGCCAGCACAAACTGCTCTTTGTGGTCTGTTCTCAACTTTGGGTACTAAGCTTGTCCTTATGGCTGCAACAGGAGTCTAGGAGAGAAAAGTATTTGAGAGCGTTTGAAGTGTATTTTCCATGCTCGCACACACTACTGACCTCTACTGTCCAAACAAAATCTCCAAACACATCCTACTGTTTGAGGGCAAGAAAAGCCAAATCATATCACAATTGGTTGGCAAATGGCAAGTGGCGCATGGAATCTCTTATGCAAGCAACGCACAGTCCTCATATGAAAAATAAAATAAAATAATTGTGATGAAAAACACTCAAGATGGACTCAGAACCTCCAGCTGACCCACTACAGAACCCAGAGATTTGATAAGATTTGGGCACACAAGCTGTACAGAATAATCAGTCATTATTGCACAGGACTATTACATAAAGGACAAAGACACCTTCTTTGTATCAAAACAGGCAGTGTGCCAACTTACAAGTTGCTTTGTTCTGTCATTTGGAGAAGATAATGACACAGCTATTTTTAACAGTGAAAAAAGAAAAAACAGGGGAGAGCCAAGAAAGAATGGAAGGAGAAGATGTGAGGAAGATATGGTTGCATCATTAAACCACTGGGGTAGCCAGGCTTCAGACCCACACGTCTCTGCTGCCTCGTTGAACTCGCTGAGGGCTTTTCCCGTCCCTGGAGGCTTAAAATGAGCCCAATAACAGAGATGGGTAATTTTGCACAAACGAACACTACTTTGCTTCAGTCACATGTGTTGTTTCAGAACCTCCTTGATGCTTTCTATTGTCAGGTGAAAATGTGTTTCCATTGTTTGAACCTGGGTGATTTGCATCTCATACAGTAGCAGTGATGGTGCGTGACTTCCATGGTTAGGCCACAGTAAGACTGTGTGCTCCACTGGTTTGTAGCTCTTTGAAGCCACTTGTCCTCAAAACCTGATTATCCTTTTGTGAGGCATTTCAAGCCCTAGAGAACAGCTAGCTCTAAGCTGTCTGTCTAGGTGACACTTTCTCCTAGGTTCTCAACCAAGAGTAATTGTCATCGGCCAGCCGTGAGGTTACCTTGCCCAGACTGTAATCTAGGAGATGCTTTGGTAGTAACAGTGAGTAGAACAAAGACTAACATTGCCTTCATGGGTACTGTTCCAAGCACAGATTCCTGAACAAAACCAATGTCCCTGTGATAACGCTGAAACTTTGGGGTATTTTGTTGGGCAGTCATAAATGATTGTGATGTTAGCACCATACTCTAAGCTACCACCTCCCTAAGGCTCTCTTTTGCTAATTACTTGTAAGACACTGCTCCTCCTAGGAAGGGCTTTCATACATTGCTCTACACTTTTATTTCAACTTACTATGATTACCTTTATAATTTTGGGCATGGATCTGTTGATTTTCCTCTATTTTTGTGATGTAGCTTTTCTAAGATGGAAATGCATTGAGGGTTCCCAATACTCCATGCCTTTATTAAAAGCCTGTAAATCCCATTTTGACAAAATTCCCTCCCACTCTCTAGGATGATGGTGTCTAATATGTTAGGCTCTAGGCACACGTGAATCTTCCAATTTGAAATGGAATTAAAATTGAACATAATTAGCACTTTTTTCTCTGACTAGGTTAGCCACATTTCAGATGCTCAGTCTTTATGTGTGAAGAGTGTCAGAGCCTTCCCATCGCTTCACTGTTCTACTGGACTGTGCTCTGCTTCACAATACACCCTCAAGCTCTAAGTGTAAATCCTTCAGCTGCTGGGCTATCACTATGGAAAACACAAATGACCCTGAGTAGAGAGCTTAAACATGCCTTTTTTCCCCAGGCCTGAGCACTGGAGAAGACAGAGATGAGAATCTCTGTCCCAGTTAACCTGGTTATATTTCACTTACATTAACACAAAAATATGGCCTTTCCTAAATCTTTGCTTACTCCCTGGACACAAGGACAAAGATTATTTTCTTGGTTGCATCAGTTTCTTCTTAAAAACCCAGCCTGACTTCCAAAATTGTGCAATTCACAGACATTATTCTAGTAACGACAGATATCCCTATGTAGATACTAGGGGACCCTAATTTCTCTGCCTGGAGTCCTCAGCACACAGGATTCCTGCCGATGTGACAGTGAACTCTGGCATGGAGTGGATATTGCTACCTTAAAAAGAAAAAGAATAACTTCAAGGCAAGGGGGTTTTTATTCTCTCTGTGTGTAAGTTTCCTTGAAAGCTTGTTTATTGATTTTCCTTGTAACAACAGAGCTTGCAAACCTTAAAAGGAAAAAAAAAATAAAAGAGAGCAGAGAAATAATATCAGTGATCAACAGGCTTATTCATCAGCCTAGCCTCATTTGTAGGCAGCCACCATAAGCTGTGAAATAAAAAGCATAGCAGGCCCCAATCCCAGTTTTTATTATTATTATTATTATTATTGAAACCATAGAACTTAATTGATCAAAAGGGAAAGTAAACACTTAAACTCTCAAGCACAGGTCCCTTCCCATAAAAAGTAGCTGCACCTAGATTTATATCAGTGAGGGAAGCAGCTGAATAGAGGAAAACATTTCCAAAACAAGGAGGATGTCTAGTGCCTCCTTCATGGAGCCTGATGCTCAGTCCTCATCAGCCTGTCACATTACCTGAGATACCCAACATGTGTGCTGTTTCTGTAGCAAGATATTTTCCTAAAATTCTGACTCATACATTGACCATCTTTTCATGAGCTTTGACCTTTCCCAAATTTCTAACCCACAGGGGATCTTCTCTTAATATGATTTTAGAAGATGGCATATTTTTTTATCTCCCTCTTGAAGTTCTGTGATGCACAGTGGAATGTGGATGTCTTGGTTTCTCTTCTGTTGCTTGTGGCACAAGCAAGTTAAGAGACAAAACATTTATTTTTAGCTCACTGTTCCTGAGGAGAACAGTTCACCACAGCAGGAAAGGCCTGAAGCTGTCCTATCATAATGCATTGACAGTTGAGAGGCAGAGAGAAGAGGACATGGACATGGAAGTAGAAGAACTCACTGGATGAGTGGCCATGGGAAAAGGTGAGGATGGGGTGAAAATCACCAAATTCATGACATAAATGTATGCAACTATCAAGCAAAAGCTAGAGGGAAAACCTCTATGAACCATCAAGGCCCATCTTCAGTGATGTACTTCCTCTAGCAAGCCTCCTGAGAGTTCACAGTTTTCCCAAGCACCACCACCAGTTGGAATCCAAGTGTTCAAAGTTATGAGCCTGGGTATGTGTGCATGTGCATGTGTGTGTTGGGGGAGCCATTCACATTCAAAACAATGTTGGATCTCTAAAAATTTTCATTTAAATTTATTTAACCTAATAATTTCTAAAATTAGTAGATCAGGAAAAAATTATATTTTAGTGCATATTTTACTTGGCATCCATAAAGAAAATCTCTTTTAATCACTGGAGTGATAAATTTTAAAAAGACTTAAAAAAGACTAAAGGTTAGAATCCATAAACAGATCATTATTAACAGTTTTCTCTTTTTAATGTGTATTGATTGGATATTGTAAGGAAAATAAAAGTTTTAAATACTCTTTAGAGTGGAGAACAGACGTGGGTGAGTGTGTGCATGTATGTGAGTGTGAATGTGTGTATGGATGTGGGTGTGGTGGTGAGTGTGTATTATAGCACACGAACACCAGGGACCCAAGCAACATATCTGGGGCATTAGTGTTCACTGTAGGTGAAGCACAGGCATGGCAGAACACACATGTCCTTTTTCTTTCAAGACCTGAGAGTTTAATCTCAGTCAACGGTGTTTCAGCTAGAGAGTGTTTTCCCTCTAGCTTTTGCTTGATAGTTGCATACATTTATGTCATGAATTTGGTGATTTTCACCCCATCCTCACCTTTTCCCATGGCCACTCATCCAGTGAGTTCTTCTACTTCCATGTCTTTGTCTTGAATGTGGCTCAGAGTTTAATTAGGGTTACTTTTCCAGGCATGGATAAGAAGTTATTCAGTGGAACACGGAAAATTCATCGGTTACTACAGGACTAAAGCAAGCAACATCCTTCCCCCAGCAAGCATTGGCTGCCCATTCCTACTTTTGCTAATGGCTATGTTAGTGCATTATTCCTGTTGTAACAAAAACCCTTACAGTAGGTAACTTGTAAGTAATAGGAATGCATTTCCTACATTTCTGAAAGCTAGACACTCAAGACAGTTACTAGGATTCAATATGGTGAGAGATTGCCTCCTTGGTTTTTGTTTTCTGTTTTGTTTGTTTGCTTGCTTTTCAAGCAGTAGAAGGACAAAAGGTCAAAATATCTGCCTCTAGCCTCCTTTTAACGGTCGTTAGTCCCATCCTCCAGGAGGTTTTGTTCTTAGGTTTGATACCCTCCCAAAAGTTCTTTTTCAATCCCATCATGGTGGCACTGTGTGAAACTGGGGAGGACACATACAGACAACAGCAATGGCTAGACATTCTTCTTAAAACCTATTATGCCAACAGAAGCACATGCAGTGCAGATACAACCATGTGGGCTCTCAGACCTACCATCACAGACGAAGAATTTATGATTAATGACAGGCATTCCTCATTTTAACAAATGCCATTGGCCTTCTTCTATGGGCTATTAACTCTAGATTCTGGCATACAGCAGTCTACAAAACAGACAGAAATCCCTGCCCTGCTGGATTTTATGTCACACTAAGAAGAGACAGATGGTAAACAAATGTATAACCCTCTAGAAAAGAGCTTTAGAGAAAAGACACAGAGGGAAGGAGGTTGGGTATCTGTGGCAGGATGAGGTCTCATATTTAAATTAACAGGCCTGGAAGTCTTCACCAAGATACTGTTTGAGCAAAGACCTGAGGAGGTCAGGGGGCAGTGAGTGGTCTGATCAAAGGAACAAAGGAACAGGCCAATTGGATTTTCCCTTTACCATGGGTCACATCTGCCAACTCTGAGTACAGACAAATGGGGAAAATAGTTCATTGAAATAGTCTTCACAGGAGATGGTAGTGGATAGGGCCAGGGTGGTCAGATTGGAGGTGACACATAACAGAGACATTAAGTCATCATACATAAACATTTCAAAGGCTGAGGCTGCTCTGCAGAAAGGCAAGGAGTCCAAGGTCAGACGAGGGACAAGGAACCAGGAGTAAACACAAACACGCACGCACACACACACACACACACACACACACACAGAAAATCACCACAAAAGTAGAAAATTCATTACAAAGTAAAGCCAGAAAAGCAAAGCTTACAGGGGTCTGAGCAATGCTCAGCACCTCAGAGAGTTCAACTGGAAATGTGTCCGTGAGAGGTGCATCAGGCTTCACGGTCAGAGGCCATCGGTGACATCGTCAAGGGCGGCTTTAGCTGGTTGCTGAAGCTGAAACCACTGTGAAGGGAAGTGGGACAGAGAGATGATACAGATTTCCTTTTCAGGAAGCTTCAGAGATACCGTAACAACTGTCAGCGTTTTTATCACGATCCACAGTGGGATGTGCATCCATCTCGTGCATCACATCTGCTGATCTGGACATGAGCACAATTAGCAGCCCGAGTCACCACACCTGCCTCGACACATAGCGAGCTCACATGTGCGTAGTGTACACTGACATTCTTCATCCTCTCCCATATAATAAACTTTTAAAAAGCTTGGCAACATCCAGTAAATTGAGCTTTGACTTCATCTAGAATCTAGAATCTTTCGCCTGGAAGCTCATACTCAACCATGGGGGTTGTCATATTTTGGTCATTATGTTCAAACTTTCAGAAAGATAGTTCTTTCTTCGTGCATGGAATTCATGTCTCTTAGTGTGTAGCACAATCGTACAGAGGGTGGTTAGCATATGCAAGACCGTGAGTTTTGCCTCTAATACCAAGAAAATAACTGAAAGACTTGACCTTGATGTAAAGTTACACTCACATTTTGTTCATAAATTATGATTTCCTGCCAACAAAACAACATGGGTGTCTCCCTGTTTTGATTTTATCCTGTCTCTATGATATCTTACCTTTGATCTGTAACCTATGGCAAGCTCAGAGTTAGCTGTTCTGTGAAGCTTTGTCCTCAGCTGAAATTTAGAATGAATCATTCTTGAATAGGGATTGACATATATTATGGATGACTAAACATCAAATAAACAAATTCCATTAGGTAATATGTATTTGAAATTCAGAAACATCAGCATAAGCTAATGAAAACAATGGTTTCTTGTGCTGCAAATCTGTGTTGACAGGATTTTAAAGACTGTAAAGCAGAATGGAAAAGAAAATGTAAATAAACAGTGGACAGGAGAAGAGAGAGTTGTAAGATCAAAGAGCAACTTCACACATTACATGATGGATCTGTCAGGTAAATTGAAGAGGAAGATGTAGTTAGAGATCTCTGAGGAACAGAGTGATTTGTAGGAGTGAGGCTACCGTTCCTTTGAGGCTGGGTAGTTCCAGTCAGTGCTACATTTGTTGACTGTCAACGAGAAGACAAAACATTTACTTTGGCTCCGGCAGTACGATCTGGTGTTGAGCAGATGTGAGGTAGGAAGATACTGAAGGTCTGGGATGGTCTGAGTGGAGGTGCCGCTGGGAGCTCAGGGTTTGGCACTGGATAGATTCAGTTGTCAATTTGCAGATTCAAATCCTGTCTTTTGCTTTTGTTTTGAAGCTAAAGACCATGAATTTGCAAACTACCTGAGGTTTGTAACACTCATAAATTTGTTCTGTTTGCTGTCTAGTATTTTATTCTTAAGACATTTCAGATTTTTAAAATAGTAGCAAGACACTGCAGAAATTCATTTTACATTTTGTGTTTTGTTTTTAGAAAATTTATTCTTTGCACGTGTTAGTACTTGCTAATTTGGGTTGATAATTGGAGAGCTGAAAAGTAGTAAACATTATCCATGGTTATAGAATATACCCTATAAAAACGCATCTAGGATGCTGAGCTTTACTCTTTACACTTTTCTCTATGTAACTGCAAATTTCCTTTTAAAACTCTTTATGAATTTCATGCAACGCATTTCAATTGTATTTCCTTCACCTCCCGACTCCTTCAGATTCACCTCCATTTCTCTACTCACCCAACTCATGTGAGTCGTATTTGTTCTGCCCACATCCTCTTTGCATATGAAGTCATCCAGGGGACCATGACCAACATTCTAGGGGTTACACCCTTGTATGAATCCGACCCTCCACTAGCAACTATCAGTTTCCATAGCTCTTTAGTGGCAGATGAGACTTCCACCTGCTTCCTCTCTCCACGCTGAGGTTTTGCCTGGCTTGAGCTTGGATAGGGCTTGTCTGTGCCACCACAACACTGTGAGTTCATATGCACAACTATCCTGATGCGTCCAGAAGACACTGTTTTCTTATAGTTATTCATCACACCCAGATCTCACAGTCTCTCTACCCAAACCCATTCCACAAGTATCCCTAAGCTTTGGAAGAAGAGGTTAGGATATAGAGGTCCCATTTAGGGTTGCATGTTCTGCAGTCTCTTAATCTTTGTATTTTGTCTAGTTGTGTATTCCTAATGTTTAGCAATCTAAATTTTAAATTAAAGAGCCTCAAATGAAGATGCAAAATTTTCAGGAAGGAGTGTGTGCAGACAACAGTGCAATAAAGAGAAAATATACAGTGCGTGTATATGTGTGTTTGTGTGTGTGAACCAAATAGTAAATAAAAAAAATCTTCACTTTAAAAAAATAATATGCTTTTCTTCTCTGGGATGGCTCTGCTGATGAGAGTGGGAGTTTCCTTTCTCTAACAAACTGTCCATCTTTCTGTCTTTCTGGACTGTCGTCTCCTTGAAGAAAACAGAAGCAAAAGGAGGGACGCCTGGCCCTCCATCTTTTGTTTCTTTCTGGTGAGTCAAGGAATGATTTGGAAATAGCCTTATTTCTCAGATTACTAGGAAGAAGATGACACAGAACCAAAGCGCCCGCAGCTGAGGTTGACTCTGTATGGACTGTCATTACATGCCCGCTCTCTTACTTTATCTTGGTGCCTGCCAATGCAGGGTCCCAAGCACCATGATGAAGCATGTATGAAATGTAGAGCAACAAAGGCACCGGCAGAATGGGTGTGGAAAGCCTTGGATTTTCCACTGTCCACGGTTTGGGTTTTCTGAAGCCTCATCTACAAATGAATCTCACAAGCCTGCTCAGTCTTCCCACACTCTGTCTCTGGCCACCCAGTCTGTTATCTGTTGGTATGAAGTAGTAGATTGTATGGAAATAAAATATAATCTCTTTTGAGCCAATTATGTGTGATCCTGGCCAGGGAGCAGGGATTCAAGTTAGTCGTGAAAGTGTACTTTTATAGTCACAGAGCAAAGAAAAATAAAAAAAATCAAAGTTCTTTTCAAATACTTTAAAAAAATAATCAGCTGGATGGATTATAGCAAAATTTGAGGGGAAAAGAACAGGTGAGGACTAAATAAAACAAGTTTGGGCCTGAGTTTCTCATGATGGATGCTATTGACTGTACAATGTATTTACATAGCATTTCTCAAGTGTTGACCTGCTTTGAAGCTACCCAGAGCCTTAAGACAAAGTTTCTGTTTAGTACACATTTTTGTGCCAACTTTGCCTATTCTCTCTCTATTATACCACGATGGTCTTAGACCTTCCTGTGCTTTTTACTTGCGAACTCTCCACCCACTATTGAGCTTTAGTGTGCACTGTCAAGTCAGCCATTTCAGCAAGAATCTGTTTTATTGCTATTTTGATTCTGAGTGTCAGAGAAGCTGGAAAGTGCTGCTTGCTTATAATCTGTAGCCAGTTAATTTTCTCATTGCCATGAAAGAAGACAAACTACATGAGAGAAGCTGGTTGTAATGGAGAGGGGTGTTATATTGGCTTCAGCTTCATGGCAGAGAAGGCATAGCTTCATTCCTTGTGGCAGGAGCGGCTGCTTATCCTTGGAGGTGGGAACATGAGGTAGCTTGTTCGCATCTTTGCAGATCAGAAAATAGAGGTATTGGGGCTGGAATTCATAAGGGCCTAGTGAGCTACATCTAGGTAGCACCTCCTTCCCGCAATCTTCCAGC
This sequence comes from Meriones unguiculatus, assembly GCF_030254825.1. Taxonomy (NCBI): domain Eukaryota; kingdom Metazoa; phylum Chordata; class Mammalia; order Rodentia; family Muridae; genus Meriones; species Meriones unguiculatus. The sequence goes on from NC_083358.1 coordinate 120,601,503, forward strand.
ATACACTACCTGTGGAGATAAACTGTTCAAACACATGAGCCTGTGGAAAACACTTCATGTTCAGGCTAGAGAAACTACCATTTTGGTTCCATATGAAAATCATGTTTCCACCTATTAGCTTCAAAAGTTCTACCTGTTGTCACTCTGGAGCCATAAAGGATTAGGCTGAATAGAAGAAATCTTTTTGGAAAAAAAAAATGGGGAAAGTATAGCTGATTTACGCATGTTGGAAAGGAAGCAAGGCCTGGTAAGGGTTAAAAGGCAAGAATTATACTCCTGGGGCTTCTGGCTAGTCATTTAGCTTGAGCATGGCTTCTGTTGTTCACAAAAATACAGGAGAAAGAGCTTGCTTGTCAGGGGATGATAAATTCACTCACAATGTTTGATTTTTAGATGCCCTGAAAGAACACAGAAAAGCTGTCTGACATAGATCTGTGATCCAGATTAACAACTGAAAAGTGGTCATATTGACTATCAAGGCACTCTTTGAGTCCACAGGAAATATATTTTTATTAGAAAATTAAAAGTATGATGTGGAAAGGATAGGCGTTCCACAAGGACCAAATATATCTGGGCACAGGGGTCTTTTCTGAGATTGACACTCCACCAAGGACTATGTATGGATATAACCTAGACCCTCTGCTCAGATGAAGCCCATGGTTGCTCAGTAACCAATTGGTTTCCCATAGTAAGGGGAACAGAGGCTATTTCTGACAAGAACTCAATGGCAGGCTCTTTGACCTCCCTACCCCTCAAGGGAGGAGCAGTCCTGCTAGGCCACAGAGGAGGACTTTGCAGCCAGTCCTGAAGATACCTGATAAAACAGGGTCAGATGAAAGGGGAGGAGGTCCTCCCCAATCAGTGGACTTGGAAAGGGGCAGGGAGGAGATGAGGGAGGGAGGGTGGGATTGGGAGTGAATAAGGGAGCAGGATACAGCTGAGATTACAGAGTTAATAAGCTGTAACTAATAATAAAAAATAAAATAAAATTTTTAAAAAATTAAAAAAAAGAAAGTTAAAAAAGTTGAGGGAGGTTACCCAAAAGCAGAAAGACACACATGATATATACTCACTCATAAGTGGATATTAGCCACATAATATAGAATAAACATCCTAAAATATATACTCCTAAAGAAGCTAAACAACAAGGAAGACTCTACAGAAGATGCTGAATCCTCATTTAGGAGGACAAATGCGGTAGACATTGGAAGCAGTAGAAGACAGAGAACAGGACAGGAGCCTACCACAGAGGGCCTCTGAAAGACTCTACTGATCGAGCTATTGAAGTAGAGGCTGAGACTCATAGCCAAACTTTGGGCACAGTGCAGGGAATCTTAGGAAACAAGGGGGAAACAGAAAGCCTGGAAGGTACTGAAGCTCTAAAAGGAGACCAACAGAGCCATAAAAACTGAGCCCTGGGGGCCCTGAAGAGAATGATACCACAACCAAGGACAATGCATGGAGAGGACCTAAAACTCCAGCTCAGATGTGGTCTATAGACTCAGTTTCCAAGTGGGGTCTGTTATAAGGGGAGCAGGGACTTTCTCTGGCATGAACTCAGTGGCAGGTTCTCTGTTTACCTCCCTCTGGGAAGTATAGCCTTACCAGGCCACAGAGGAAGACAATGCAACCAGTCCTGGTGAGACCTAATAGGCTAGGGTCAAATAGAAGGGGAGGAGGACCTCCCCTATCAGTGGACTAGGGGATAGGCATAGGGAGAGAAGAGAGAGGGAAGGTGGGTTTGGGAGGAGATGAGGAAGTGGGCACATCTGGGATACAAATTGAATAAATTGTAATAAATGATAATGATTAAATTTTTAAAAATTTTAAAAAAGAAAATAAAAATATTACCTGTGAGATTTGGTGCTCTATGGATAATCAAAAGAAGAAAGGGCCAGTAAAAGTGATTTAAAATAGGGATTAGAAAGAAAATTGGGAGAGTTTCAAGGAGATAATGGCCAATACCATCCTGTGTCTCCAAACTGCCAAACACTATAAGATCAGAGAAATTAATTGGATTTGGTGATTAGTCAAGTGACAAACAGAAAATAAGGGCACTGCTTGAGGAACACAGTGCTGAATCTCTATGGACTGAAGAGTGAGTAGGGGATAAGTAGTACAAAGAGAATTGGTTTTTATTTCAAGAAGATTGTGAGAGGAAAGAATAAACGTGTGCAAATCAGGATCAGAGATTAAAGGGAGAGTTGTTCTCATTATTTATTAAAAAAAGAAACCCATTCTTCCACACGTCTACTTGACAGGGAAGAGTGAGTGAAGAAAGGTGGAAGATGCAAGAAAGAAGGGTGTGTGTGACAAGGCTTCCCAAGGGCATGAGACAGGGCACAGCACACAAGGCTGGAGAAAGGAAAGTTTAACTGTATTCAATAGAAAACACATGCAGAGAGCTGTAACTGTGTTTTTATGACAGTAAGTTCAGAAAATTCCATATGAAATTTTCTCTTATCCTGTGAGTTTACAGAGGTCACAGATAGCACATTTAAGCAGGATTTAAATGAAGTATGTATCGAGAAGCCATTTACCAAAGTACATAGTAGTCCCTTTCCCCTGTACACACTGCTGTAGAACTCAGCGTGATTAAAATTTTCCCAGCACATGTTCTTTCTTGATGTGCTGCTAGAGACTAGCCATCTCTAAGCAGTTTCAGCATGTCATCTATCAACCCAACTTCAATCTCAGCTCTGTCTTCCCAGGATGTGGCTTTCAATTTCAAGTGTGTCTGCTATGTGCTTGGAACAAGTTGTTATGATTTGTTTATTTCTGCTTCTTTATCTTTATCCTGTGTTGCACACGGGGTTTTGAGTCCTCTGTGTAATAAACACAGCTTTCTTTGTTACCCACACCTACTGATGCATCTTCATTGGCTTTGGGATGTACTACTCTCCTTCTCTCAAGGTCAGTCCATCACACCTGACTAGTTGAGGAACAGAGTTTGCATATGTACCTCCATAGGGCAGAGCTGCAGACATTGACCACTTTGCTCAGATACTGGCCCAGTGATACCAGAGCAACAGAGACTATGTGGTCCCCTTCCCTTCCAGCCAACTTTCTGCCACCAGATTGTTACCATTGTTGTATCAACCTGTTTGCTTTGGAACCAGTGCATCCTGTCCCCTAAGCAGAAAGTCCCTTTCCTTTTCAGCACTCATTACTTCTAAAGTATTTTAAGAAGAGTAACACACATCCTTTTGGGGAAAATGAGCCATGCTGCATGGAACAAAACCATACCAGAGGATATGAAATATATGTACCCATATATCCATAAACTCCAAACCCTGAGCACCAGGCCCCATGCTCAATAATTTAATGACACTCACTGGGCTTATCATGAAAACAGGAAGCACGTTTTATCTTTGTCCTCCGGAAGCTCTTGTCTTAGTCTTACTAATCTCATTAAGGCCAATTTATTCACCTTTGCTGCTCTCATACCAGGAAATCTGGCTCTAATAGAATCAGTACGCAAACATTTAATCTGAGTCAAAAATTAATTGTCTTATTATATGGACCCTGTGTCCATCTCCAAGTCCATCTCCATGAGTGGTCCTTGGTTGGAGTATCAGTTTCAGAAAAGACCCCTGTGCCCAGACTTTCGGATCTGTTGCTTCTGTCCTCTCCAGACTTACCATCTCCCACTTCTTTCTTTTTAAGATTCCCTGCACTCTGCCCAAAGTTTGGCTATGAGTCTCAGCATCTGCCTCCATACCCTGCAGTGTAGAGCCTTTCAGAGGCCCTCTGTGGTAGGCTCCAGTCCAGGCTCCCTTTAAAGCACCATCTATCATCATCTTTTTGTGTAGATCAGGAGGAGATCAGGGCTAGAAGGAGTTGGGGAACCTGTCCTAAACAACAAAGCCTACAAGTACTTAAACTAAGCTGAAATACTGTTCCAGAGCAATTTTTGCTTCAAATTCAATAGTCTAGATATACATGCCTCTATTGGGCAAAGCTAGATATTTCCATATGAAAATGGCTCCCTGGACTGGGATGTAATTTAGTGATAACAGCATGTACTTGGCTGTTTAAGAGCCAGACATTGTAAAAAAATAAAACAATGCAATGACAGATTTCAAACACCTAATCAACTCCACAGAGTTTTTCTTTGGAGTCATCTAAATTTAGATGGAGACAGCACCATGATCAACCATGTCATGGTACCAAATTATGGGTAATTATTATCAGATTCCAATCATCATTCTCAAGTACTATAGCTTATTAATTGAAAAGAAATCCAAATATGCATCATATATAGAAAATTCTAATTATCTACAATTTGAATGAATAATTTGATTTTCTGGATATGAAAAATGCTAGCATAAAAATTATATAATTATATTTTTGAAATTTATCTGTTTATTTCTGTAGAAAACAGGACTTAAATTACTTCCATATTGAAGGGAAGTCAAATACACCAAAAGAAAATTACAGTTCAAACACTAGTATATCTATTGACAGGTACAAGATATTACATTTCCAGTATAAATTAAGAACTGGGTCCTGTATAAAACAAACATTCAGAAAATAAGAATTCTAATTATTATGAATATCATAGAAAAGTTTGGAGACTGAAATTATGGCACATAGAAATAGAAGATTTTTAATGACAAACTTGAAAAAATTTCTGAATGATCAGAACGAAGAAAATATTAAAATTAGAAAAAAATATGATCATATACTATTGTATGAAACTACAATGTCTCTCTAATTATTTTGATAAATTACTGAACCCATTTATAACAAAAACTGGATGCAGTTGTCAAATGTACGATTAAGGTGTGTTCATCCATCTCTGAAATTCTTGCATCATAGGAGCAATTGAACCATTCTGATCTGAAAGCATCATGATTAAGTCAGTATGTTCACAGCTGCCCAGGCTTATGAAGGAGATTGGTCACAAGGATTCTTTGCCAAAACAAATTAACCTCTTTACAACGAGAATTGAATGTACTTACCAAACATTTGTTTGAGGTCTTTTCATACATCTGTGAACTTTCTTGGGTCTTAGGAGCAGTTGAAAAATTTCTATTTGAAAGAAGAGTAAATAACGCTGTACATTTACTGCTACCCAAACTTGTGAAGCAATTCAGCACAAGACTTCTTTGCAAAAACCTTCATAATGAAAACTGAATTTCCTTACCAAACATATACTTAAGGTGTTTTTCTACATGTCTGAAATGCTTATGTGAGTGGAGCAGTTGAAACATTCTTACTTGAAAGCGGAGTGATTAAAGCATTACATTTATGACTGCCAAAGATTGTGAAAGCAATTCGGCACAGGGCATTTTTGCAAAACCATTGTACCCCTTTATAACGAAAACTGAATTCACTTACCAAACATATGTTTAAAGTGTTTACATACATCTCTGAATTGCTTGTGTTAGAGGAGCAGCTGATATATTTTTATTTGAAAGCAGAGCGAATACAGCAGTATGTTTACAACTGCCAATGCTTTGGAAAGCAATTCCCTAAAAGGCGCCTTTGCAAAATCCAATGTATACCTTTATAACAAAACTGAAAGCATTTACCTAACTGTTCTTTGAAATCTTCCCATACAACTCTCAACTTGGTTGAGGGAGGGCCCAGCCCAGTATGGGTGGTGCCACCGCTGGGCTGGTAGTTCTGGATTCTATAAGAAATCATAATGAGCAAGCCATAAGTATCATAGTACCGTGACCTCTACATCAGCTCCTGCTTCTAAGTTCCTGCCTTGTGTGAGTTTCTGCCTTGATTTTCTTCAGTTAAGAAGTAGCATGTGGAAGTATAAGGCAAATAAAATGTTTTCTTTCCAGCTTACTCTTGGTTATAGTATCTAATCACAGCAATAGTAACCCTAACAAAGACAATGTTTTAAACTCAAATGAATAATTTTGTGAATAAACTAAAATTTAATAAAACTAAAGCTATAAAAGTTCAAAATGGATGACAGCTGGTATGTGTGCAATGACAGGGCAGGGAAAACTTGAGTGTGGGCAGGATAGCTCTCAAGTGTCTCAGACTCAGGCTTAGCTTGACCTAAATAAGCTCCTGTGCCAGTGGCAGCCTCTTCCCCCGACTTGATTTTATTTAGGTAGTTTTGTGTTGATTTACTCTACTATATCAGTGTTTTTAGCTGAGGTATCCTAGTGTCAGCACATTCATTTTAAGAATTCTTACTCTTATATTTTATCATGTGTAAGGGAGTTTTGTCTGCATGCATCTCTATGCACCAAGTGCAGGACTGGTGCTGTCTGAGGCTAGGAGAGGGCATCAGATCCCTTGATTCTGAACTTTGTGTGGGGTTATGAGCCACCTTGGGGGAGCTGGGAATTGATCTCACGTCTGTGGAAGAGCAGCCATTGCTCTTTGCATGAATCTATCTTTTCATCTCCCCAACCTATTTTTGATAGAAGTTTAGAGGATGTTGGTACCACAACACCAGCTTTCATACTCTCAAAAGCTGTCTTTGTTCTCTGTTTATTGGTAGAGAAGAGACAACCCCTGACCACTGGGAACTTTGAATAGAAGCAGAGAGTCAGGAAAATATCTAGTTAAATAAATGATAGCTTTCCGATTGGTACTCATAACAAGATCCAGGATTTTACATATAGATCGATATATGCATGGTAAAGCAGAAGCAAACCTCAATGCTATCAAGGCTGATCTTCTATCACAGACTCTTCTGCTTTCCCGGATGCTTGGTCCTTAATGACATTACTAGCCATTTGCACAGTGTTTTGATGCTCACACCTGTTGCAGTGAGGCTGCCCATAACAGGAAATGTTGTTTTTGAAGGCCTGTGCTTGATCTTCCTCATTTTCTTCATTCTTCAACATGACTTTCTTTCAGAGCATCTCCTACTATTTAGGTACTGGATTCTAAGAAATATTCACTCATCACTGTGGAAACACTCTTCTTGGAATGGTGATGGATCACTTTGATATAGTGTGATTCTCGGCCCATTTTTCTAAGCTTCAATGCGCAGGCTGTGTCGGTGGACAACCAAGCAGACAGTTGTTGCCACGTGACATGTTTCCCGGCCCCTGCTACCTTTCTGGAACTCCCTTGGACCCAGCATTTACAGATCTGACATCTTCCCAATGAGAATGCTTATGTCTTAGAAGTGAGGGCCAATTTCCATTATTTTCAATCTAGGACTCCAACATATGAACTTACTTCAGTGATGGCACATTCTGAGATAATGCATATTTAAATTTTGTGACTAGTAGCATTTTCCAATATTTTTGATCTATTATTTAAGTGCTTTTGGCCAAGGGAGTTTTTTTAAATTGACAACTGGCATAAAAATATAAATTCAAGACATTTCACTGATATATAAACACAAAACTACATGATTTCACAGACAGACCATGTGATTTGCTACTAAGAAAAGATTATAATCTGAGGTAGGAAAAAGCACCTGCTGTAAATACGTAGAACTTTAGTTCCCTGAAAACAAACCAGAACAAAAACAAAGGAGTAATAAGTTGTGCAAATATATGCTGCTTGCTGCTTTTTTCTTTTAACTCAGGAAGAACACTTGGGTTGTTTATTTGCTTTGTTTTGTCCTAAAGAAAGACTAAGAGGCTAATGTAGTTTAGAAGAGATATTTAGAAGAAAAGGACTAATTTTCTATCCTGCTATGGAAAGATAGAAATCTGACTGGTTCATCTTTGAAGGTATGACTCTCTGTGGGATAAGCTGAAGGAATAAATACACTATAAAGAATTATGAAAGTGTATTTAGCTCAATATTGTGCCATCTATAGGGAATAGAATCCCCGAAATCCAGACAACTACCCCTCCTAATGTGTAACATTAAATTTTCATAGCTCTTCAACATGATTTTCTTTGAAAGCATCTCCTACTATTTAGGGGCTGGATTGTAAGAAATATTCACTAATCACTGATGATTTCATGACTCTATTTAAAGCAACGGAAGGTTTATGATTACTGTTTCAGAGACTTGTGGACTGATGACACAAATTCCTTGTTTGCTGAGCCTACTCATTCCTCCATCCTTCTGCCTCACATCCCCACCCCTGGACCCTAAATTATAAGCTTGAATTCCTACACACACAGCACCTTTCCTTTTTCTCCAAATTAAAGGCAACTTTCAACTCCTTTATGACCTCTTAGATCTCATTACCAATGCCCAACTGTCCTTAGACACTACTTTTAAAATTTAAAATTAAAATTTTTTCTTTTTTGTGTTTCCTTCTCATCTTTTTAAAAATTTATTTATTACAATTTATTCACTTTGTATTCCAGCTGTAGCCCCTCCCTCGTCCCCGTCCCCTCCCAACCCTGCCTCCCTCCTCTTCTCTTCCCATGCCCCTCCCCTAATCCCATGCAGATACAAACTACTCTTTTATCCAGCAGCCTCCACACTGTATGACCTAGTATGATCTTTCAGAATTGATCCAGACATAGGTGCAATGGCTTGACCTAACAGATCATACAAGGATAGCAGCTCTCTCTGCACTGAGAAAAATACAAAGAAGATATGGCCACCAAATTCCTAGGGTCAGGGGTACTCAGTCACATTCACATCCCTCGCTCATCACTGAGGCCTCTGTACCAGACACCTTTTCACCCCGAGCATCCGATAGACCAAAGCACAAGAACCTTTGCTCCTTAGCAGTAAATTGGCTCTCGTACCTCTGCTGATTCACCTGACCCTCAACTCACACTGTTCAGTGGGTGAGAATGGCATTGGGCTGAGAGCGGTTGAACACTTTCTCCTACTACTGCCATTATTATCACCATCAACATCATCATCACCATCTTCACCAGCATCAGGTATTCTGATGCTTGGCAGATCTGTTAGTCAGACCCTTCCTGTCTACAATCCACTGTAACAACGTAGCTTTATGCTGGCTGTACTCTTTTTCCTTCTCACCCAGCTTTCTATTCTTCCCCTTCTCTTTCTTTTCTTTCTTTGTCATGAGAGCTACATAGACTGTTTTTACTCATAGTATATATTTTCATTAACAGTGAACATTTTAAGATGTTCATTTTAAGATGCGTATTTTGGTTTAAAATAAGATGGATTTTTAACTGACTGTAATCCACCTGTCTAATCCACCAACCCAACTATCACATTTTAAGAAGTTATTCTTTATGGCATGAACTCAGTATCTGGCTCTTTGATCATCTCCCCCTGAGGGGGGATCAGGCAGCCTTACCAGGCCACAGAGGAAGATGATGCAGCCACTCCTGATGAGACCTGAAAGGCTAGGATCTGATGGAAGGGGAGAAAGACCTCCCCTATCAGTGGACTTGGACAGGGGCATGGGAGGAAGGAAGGGAGGGAGGGTAGGATTGTGAGGAAATGAGGGAGGGGGCTACAGCTGTGATACAAAGTGAATAAACTGTAATATAAATAAATAAATACAAAAAAAGTTATTCTTCAGTTAGACAGCATTTAACCTGTTAAATATCTGGTATTCTAGGAGTGTGCAATTCCTGAGGGAACTTTTGACATTTCTATTTTTTCAAATAATGACACTGATATTACTATTTGCCAAAGAATAAAGGTGAAAACAACAAAGTTTAAGTATGTTAGTGTTTAGAAAGTGATTTGTAGTATCTTGTTCCTGCAAAAGATCAGTGATCAGGGATTGGTGCTGGGACCACAGCAAAGGAGTCCAAATATATCTACCTGATAATCCTGGGAAATTCTAGTGGTAGATGCTACTTTCCTTTTGTTCACACTGCTCAGCCTGTCTGTTGTAATTTCCAACTATACTCTCTGATCATATATACTAAAGAAAAATAATAAGATTTTGCTATTTATTTATACAGAAAAGGCCACTAGGAATATTAAGAATAAATCGTGCAAACTATTTTGGTTAAGAATGACTGGTAGTATTACTTAATAACAATCTGTTTTTAAACATTAATTTTATCACTTATTTGCATGCATGCTTTTGTGTGCGGGTATGTGCACATGAGTATAGGATCCTGCAGCTGCCAGAAGAGGTCTAAGTCTTTAGAGCTAGAGTTATAAACAGTTAACAGCTTTCCTACATGGGCGCTGGAACAAAACTTCTGTCCTCTGGAAGAATAATAAATGCTTTTGGCCAGAGCCATCGCCCAGGCTTGAATTAAAAATTTCCTTCCCCTCCCCGTGTGTGTTTTTGTGCCTGTCTCTATCTTGGTGGGAGTGTGTCTTCCTCTGGGTGTTGTCATATGTGTGTCACTGCACATGTGTCAAGGTCGGAAGACAACCTTGAGATTAGGTCTTCATCTTCAACCTTGATTGAGGCAGTCTCTTAAGTTTGCTACTGTGGGCACCAGAGTAGCTGGCCCAAGAACTTGCAAATGTTCTGTTCTACCTCCTGCCTCAACATAAGAGATTTGAGATTACAGGGAACACTACCACATTCTACGTGGCTCAGAGGGATGGAATCTCAGGCCCTCGTACCTGAAGACAAGCACTTCACTTGTTGAGCCACTACCACAGCCCTAACTAAGGGTTTGAAGAGATGAACAAAAATAATGTGCTTGGCTTGCTTGGTTTGAGTATTATTTTCATTTACTTGCTAACATGTATAATTTACTTTCCCAGTTGATTCACAATCTTTTATTTAGGGCAACTATGTAAGTATAGTCAATTTTTCTAGGGGTGAGGTTGGAGGATTTGGTATGGAATTGGGAAAGCTTAAAATACTTCAAGGGAGGGCGATATTGGGGTCACGTGCCCTATGGTCAGTCATAGATGTTCTTTTCATTTCTGCCGTCTAACCGTCGTCTTTTCCTGGGTTATAAAGAACTGTGCACAAGTTGTTTCCTAACAATGTAACTCAGGCTGCTTACACGTGACTTCAGTATTATGTGGAAAAGATATGAATTTGGAAGTTTATCATGGGATAATCAACTACAACTAACATACTTTTAAAGCAAAAGTGGAATCTTGCCAAATCTCGTATTGTGTTTTTGCCCCTCTAACGTACTATTCTGAGAATAAATGCCTACAGCGGAGTGCACCAGGCAGCACACTGAGGATTTTATCTTCTTCCTTGCTGGAGGAAAGTCCTTTTATAAAAACAAAACAAAACAAAAAAGAAACCCAAACAAACAAACAAGTAATACATGCAAGGAGAAGTAATCTTTACAATAAAAGAGTGAAACTGTAAACCTACTTTTTCATGGACACTTGGGTTTTATTCAGTTTGCGTCCTTGTTAGCTTTCTCTACTAGCTGGCTCTAGAGAAGGTACTTTTGTGACTGTGTAGAGCTTCGTTTTGAAATGCTCAGAGAACTACAGAAGTAGATTGATTGTAACACCGGACTTGAGGGGTACCACAGATGCCAGAATATGACAGTTTAATTAAGGGTAGCTCTGAATTCAGGGTAAAAGTTGGGTAAGCCAAGATATTGTAGTTTGTCAACAAAACAAATAAGCCTAGAATGGGGGAAATAAATGTTTATGTCACAAAAGTATAGTATATCTGTGTATTTTGTCCTCTCCAATAGACTTCATGCTCTTGAAAGGTAGATAGTATAGCATTGTCTTCCAGGCAGACCTGACCATTGCCACCTTGAAGTAGAAGAGCTGTGATGACCTAAAGGAAATCCTGTAGATATTGGATCCAACATTCTCTGCGGAGGGAAGGAGGAGGGTCATGAGATTACCAGATTCATAAGGCCTTTCCTATATCTTCATGAGGGCACTGTTGTGAATAATTACCACCATATGAGAGCTTGAACCCTAGAGGGCATGTTTCTTCATCTGGTTGCTTAGAAGTTGCCCAGATGCTTTCCAGGTGAAATAGCTGTCAATGAGTTACCAATATTTATGTAAGAGAACCCAATAAAGACATTGGTTTGCCAAGATGGACTTGAATGGAGTTATGTCTTTGGTTTTGTCAGTATCATGTCTATCTGGGGTGGAAAAGTGACTCTTTTTGTCTCCCCAGGAAATGTCATGGAACAAGGTGGTATTTGCTTTCTCTAATTGAATCCTTAAGTGGCAGGGTATGGTGTGGAATAAGTTTGGCTGCCTCACAAGATGTCTTAAGATATTCTCTCGTGGTTTTGGGGATTCTTAAGGGTGCATATTTGCTTATAATTCCAGGCTACTCTGTCTTGGTAGAGGACATGGAAAAGGGCAGAAAGGAAATGTGCTGACTTAGGACCATTGCATGATTCAGTTCATCCAACAGGCTAGTGTTGTCTTAGTGTGGCATTCTTTGTCAACACCAAGCCCACCTTCCCAGCTTCCTGCATTATTCTAACATTTTGATGACTCTTTCAATAGTTAATATTTTCTGGGTCAACCTAGGAGCAGTTCTCAAAATCCCAGATATCACATATTCCTATGCTTGACCTCTTATCTGATTAAATTTTGGTTTATCTTGGCACATTCTGTCTCCTATGATTCAATGTTATGGTATGACACATGGCCTTTATTTGTATGAGTGACATGAATGCGACCACGGAGCCCTATGCCTGACAAGTGAGATTTGATTGGAGATAACTCAGTGCTCTGTTGGATAGAGCATTGTAGCCATTTTAATGAACATTATATAACTGATTTAAATTCTGCTACACAATCTATTAAATCATAGCTGCTGGATGGGCTCCGGGTCTTTGTAGCATGCTGTTAAAAACACAATGTGTCTTATTTTTCTTTCAACCCTCTATTTCCAATCATAGTTTTGTACATAGTATTTTACAAATAAACCACTAATTTTCAGATAATTGCATCAGGAAAGTGACAACTCTATTATGCTTGGTATTTTGCTTAGAAAAACACATTAATGTAGAAGACACATTTAGATCTTTAGCCCAAGAAAGACTGTTTTCAGCATTATTCAAGTTTATTCTATGTGTTCATCTTATTTTTTTTTTTTTATTTTCAGGAAAAGAAAATAGCTATTGAATTTGGCAGAACTGTCTGTTTGGGGATTTCTGGCTAAAAGCACCCATGCTTCAGCTTCTACAAAGCTATATAAGAATTAGACGCATGTGTGAAATCTTCAGCTCTTGGCTTGTTGGACATCCCTTTCCGAATGCTGTGCTTTGTGCAGTCATGAAAGACGGTCAAGACTTCAGTGTCTCTAAGTGACAAGCTCACCTTGTCAAACAATACTTTACACAATCTAAATATAATTATAGTTCTTACTATGCAGGCATAGGTGTTATTTAAAACTAAACTAAAAGTGAATGGTTAAGCCATAACTTGCTTTTGTCATTATCCTCAGCTTTGTTGATTATGGAATAATATTCTCCCTTGCTCTCCATGATCCCACTGGACTGATAGTGAAATGAAACTTCTTGTAGAAGAGGATGACTTTGCTTATGTGTTTGATCCCTGGAGAAAAACCATTTTTCTGAGAAGATTTAACTGGTTTATCTTCCTATATGTGTAAACAAAGCATGTTTATCTTTCAAGAATCTTCTAAAAGATAGCCAGTTTAGTAAATTTAATCAAACCTCGTTTAAAGTTTTTTTTTTTGTGTGTATTTGTGATGTGTGTGTGTGTGTGTGCACAAGTGTGCTGGAGCACTTGGCTGTGTGTCTGAACACCTACATGAACTAAAGGAGGTTGGATGCCCTGCTCTGTTACTTGCTGCCTTTGTTCTTTGAACAAGGTCTCTAATTAAACCTGGAACAGAGCTAGGGACCTGCAAGCCCAAGGGATTCCTCTGTCTCTACCCCCCAGAGCTGTGAGTCCATATTGGGCTTTTTACATAGATGATGGGGATTTGAACACAGGTCTTCGTGCTTGTTCAGGAAGCAGTCTTACCCACTGAGCCATCTCTTCAGAGACATCAAAAACTATCCATCTTCCACCAAATAAAAGGTGAAAAATATTAAATAGTGGATCCTCATATGTATTCTTTATTTTTAATTTTTTGGGAATTTCATTTATAAGCACTGAATTTTCATTATTCTCTTCCTTCCCTTCCTCCAGCTCCTACCATATCACTTCCGCTCATTCTCAAATTCATGGTCTCTTATTCTGTAATTATAATTTATACACACACATATAGGTTTATGCATACAACCTGCTGAGATCATTTAATGTTGCTTCTGGTTATTTTAGGGCTGACTTCTTGACTGATTCTGCCATTTGCCAGAAACCATCAATTGCCCAAAATTCTTCTAAGTTCTCCGAGAATGTTTACTGTTATTTCTAACAAGATATTTAAAGTAACTGTTCAGCAGATAAGACTCCAATCTAATCTGTCACGTGTTGACTTCTGAATAGATATTCCAGAAAAAATGATGTCACATGGCTTTTTTTTTTTCCTCTTCAATGTGTGAAGAGGCAGTGTGAATCTTTGCCTTAGAGAGATTTTGGATTCAATTTTCCTCTTTTGAAAATGTGTCAAGGCCACATTGAAGTCTCTGTGACAGAATGGTGACTGTTTTCCTCAGAGCTTTCCAAGCTCTGATAAGAAATTTGGTGACACTGCAACTGAAGATAACATCAGGACGAGAAGAAGGCTGTGATGATCCCATGGTTCACAGCATCTAGTGATGGATCTGCGTATGTGGTTCCTGTTAAGTTCTTATCAGTGTTCAATGCTGCAGGTCGGCTGGGCTTTGCACACAGGGTAGGAGGCCATCAGCATCTATCAGAACTTGAATAGGCAGAGTGACAAGAGACAAGTCACTTTCTATAAACCCTTTTCTTGGTGCTGACTAAAAATAATAGCTTTGAGGCAAAGGTATCTTGTAGGCTACTGGGGTGTGGAGCTTATTTCTTTGTCCTTGCTGTGTTATGTGAAGAGCTGACTGTCATCACTTACCAGCAAGGAAAGGGGGTGTCTGGGGGATGTTTAAATAGTCTGAATTGGCTCTTCTAATGAAGCTGAAGCAGCCAGGGGAGGCCCTCTTAGAGGAAGAGGAGGAGACCACTTACCTTTCCTTCTCTGGCCCTTTCTGTAATTTCTCCAGCAGCTCTCTGCAGGAGAGTTCTGATTTCTTACAAGATTGTTTTAATGTTAAATTGACATTAAATCAAGAGCACAGTAAGCCCCAATATACATAGTCTTTTTAAGCGGAGAAAATTTTGCAGGCAACAAGGTCTCCTGTGGGGAGTGATGTAGATCCAGAGAGGCAGCAGATAAAAACCACCCAAGGGCCTGGGAACAGGAAGAAGTGAAAAGGTGTAAAGATTGGTTTAAAACCTATCACCCAGCCTCATAGATATTTTCCTTATACTACCTGCTAGAATTACTTAGTTTACATGATTAATATTTTTCCTAATCTGCAAGAATAAAAAGACCATTTGAAACCTTCCTCCCCATGCTCTGTCCTGGTCATGGTACTCCAGACCATCCTAATTCCACCTGGGAATACCTTATGACTCAAGCCCCCAGACAACGTGTTCGTGCTTAGCAGCACAGCCAGGTGCTATATATTCATGGATCAAAAAAAAAAAAAAAAAAAGACTCATGCCTTAGAGGGATTTAAAGACCAAAACTTTTTTTTTTTTTTTACAAACAAGATATACAAGCATTATTTATTAAATATCAGCCTTCTAGGTTCATGGTCAAACACTGTATATGGAAAAACAAAGATAAAATTATATGAAAAGTTTATCATGTGAGCAAATCCAGCATAATAGGTGCATATAAAGTGTGGCCTTGTCCTAATATAAAGAACTGCCTCTAAGATGAAGTTCAGATAATCTTATTTAAACTACAAATCTTTTTTTTTTTTTCAATGCAGTTTATTCAGAAACCTTGAACAATCCTCGGACCCTGGGGAAAGCCAGCCCACAGCTTAAATAGCCTCTGGGTAGCCAACCCAGGCGTGCCATGTGGGCAATGCAGATAGGTCCACATACATGGAAGCAAGCCAGATCCTCAGCCTTAGCCAAATGTGGAATTGTTCGTGACAGAGAGCACTCACCATCGGGAAGGTGGAAGGCGGAAACCAGCTCCATCTTTAAGGCACGGCATTACGCAGCTCTCTACAGTTCCCCCTTTTTGTTTTAGATGCATCAGGCAAGAGTAGAGGTCTGATCTCTGATATTAGAAATAAATTGGGACTTTGTACAGATGTTCGTTTAGGTGTCATCCACCCAAAGAGCATCAGACCCGTCAGATACCTTTTTCTCAGAGGCGGGACCTGGGGCATCAACCCGCATGCAATCAGACATGCTCTTCTCTGGGTCGAAAGCGGCTGACCCTGAGTGCAGTGCTTAGCCTCGCATCCTGAGCGTATCATTTTAGCTTTTTATGGTATCCAACCATGCTTGGGGAGAATGTCCTGCTTCAATGGCTGTAAAGGCCTGAATGATCAAGGCTGCATCACACTGTTGTGAGACTCTAATCTTGCATATATACCACAGGCAAACCAAGGAGACCAACACCAGAAGGCCTGCTAACGCTCCCATGCCTGCCTATTCCTTCAGATGATTCATGGCTGCAGCAATCCATGATGATAATCCTGTGGCTAGTCGTGCGTCCACTCTGGTAGAATTTACTGTGACAATGGCCACTCTCAGCTGCTCCATCATAGTATCGAATTCTCCACTCCAATTACCTAAAATATAGCTCGACAATTGTTTAGACAGATTTGCAGCACAGGAAAAATTCTCATGTTATATGCTAGTGACTCAAAGTCCAGCATATTTTCATTGACAGCCAAGTTGAGCGATTTGCCATAGGGTATCAATTTGCTCCTGCACGAGGTCAATCCTCTGATTGAACACCATCAAGCTTCCTTTTAGTTGAGCATTAATTCCTTTATGTACAACTAAGGCATGAGCTACATTGGCTAAATGATTGTTCAGGGTCTGAGCAGTCTGCCCAGTATGACTCATGGCTAATGCCCCGGTGGTAGCTCCAACAGCCGCCAATGAGATGGTAGTAACAATGGTGGCTGTAGTTCCAAGATCCCTTTTCTGTAAAGACCAAATCTTGATTTTTGCATCATGGTTCTGTTATATGCTGAGTAGGACATTTTTTTATTCTGTAAAATGTTGCTAAAGCATGCCATAACATGTTTAATAAAAATCCAAAGGAAGATGTATGGAGATATAGCAGGTAATATGTCCTAGAAAAGATTCAGTAACTATTTAAATGCCAATTAATTTTGGGCGATAGAGAGTAGTCTCTGTCTTTCTGTCTCTATATGTATGTATGTATGTATGTATGTATGAATGTATCTATGTATGTATCTATGTATGTATCTATCTATCTGTCCATCCATCCATCTATCTATCTATCTATCATCTATGTGTCTACCTATCTGCCTTAAAAGGTAGAGACAATTCATTTGACTTAAGATTACATAAGTTTAGGTTGTGATTTAACCCCATGATGAAAAGAGAAGATAAATATTAATATTTAAATACTTTCTTAGTGTGTCTTAACACACATTTATTTGGAACAGAATTAATTTACTCAGAAATGTTTGTATGCAATAACTGTAAGACTTTGTGGCAACCTAAAATCCTAATGTATTGTGGAATATTCTCTAGTCCCAGCTTAGATTACCTTTGAGGAAGGGAGTGGTACATTTCTTGAGAATTAATGCAGTTGAGTCATACCATGAACCTTTCAAACATGTTATGGTTTCTTCTTCATCACATGGAACAGTAATTATTGAAAGAATCTTTTTTGTTTATTTGTTTTTTGTCTGAAACTAATAAAATACATTATAGTAGGCAATTTATCACTCCCTACTAAAAGAACATAATATAATTTTTACTGAAGATGTTGTTCAGAAAACTGAGTTCATTGCACACCTATGCTGTAATTGTGCTGGGAACTTTGTTTAGTCCTGGGCACCAATCTGCATTCCAAGGAGCCCATAGCAAAGAAGCATGTAAAGCTGACACAATAGATTTCTATTCTGTTGGAGGTACTAGTAGATACAACAGAGACATAAAACTAACTGTGATATATTCAGATTGCATGCAAGAAACTCCAGTAAGAGGAAGTGACATTTGCATCATGACAGGGGGAACTGCCCTGCATGATCTCCTGTGGAAAGCTCACTTTCATTTCCATATTTGAGAAGAAAGCAAATTATGTCGCTTGCAGGAAGTGTGAGCCAGATAAGACAAGGATATGGCCTTTAGCAGCAACTTAAAACACTGACCTAGTATTGATTAAACCATTCATTCTGGTGATGAAGTGAATATGGTGTTATAGGGACACAATGAAGAACTTACTGTTAGTTAAAAGAGAGAGAGAAAGAGAGAGAGAGAGAGAGAGAGAGAGAGAGAGAGAGAGAATCTGGAAGAGAGAGATACCAGCCAATAAAGTCTATATGCTGCTTTCTGCCTGTCTATGAACTAGGAGTTAAATGGAAGTAAGGATAGGCAGAATTGATCTGAAGATGAGAACAACATCTTGGCAGTGAGATGCTGGGTATGTACATGACCTTCAGCAGTCCTGTAACATTGCATGATGCTTGGATTATCGCAGAAAATTTCATTTACAGCTTTCATACTTCCTGGGCCAATCTCTTCTATTCTTGACGATTTTAAGGTGACAAACAATGTGACTGGTGTTTTCTAAACCTCCCACTTATGGGCTATTCTTGGCTGTCACTTTTCCCACTGTTCTCTGTCCTGTGAAATGCTCACATCTCAAAAGATCTGAACCAGGACAAACCTTCTGTGTCTCTCTCAAAAGTTTCCCTCAGGAAAGACAAATGAGTCAGAACAAGAATTAGCAAGCTCACTACCCCTGCATCTTCTAGTTCTTTGAATCCTGGGAAGATTAAAGTTGGATATGTTCCCTGTCTCAACAACTCTGTAAAACTTTATGTCATTTATTTCTTTGTATAAATGCAAATCAGAGCCTTATTTAATTATCTATAGTTATTTTTGCTTTTGCTTGATTTTCTCAATGCTTAATTTTGTGCCCTGATGTTGGAGCTATTTCAAGAAGCTCTCTGAACCTTGTTATAATGAGCTGAAAATTAATAAGTAAAAATAATCAGAAATCTTTCTTAGCTCATGAGTTTCCCGGCATAACCTCAGCTCTCTGCTGAGTCCATGAACATCCTTGATCCTTTGTCAGTGGGTAATTTTTATATATCACTGCATTTAACAGCCTTTCCTCTTAGCATTTGTAGCTTTCAAAAAAACAAACAGAAAAACAAAACAAATGAAACCAAAACAAACCCCAACAATTTCACTAGTAGAGCCACATCTCACTCATCTCCATGGATGGGGAAAATATTTCTCCACCTTTCTTCTCCAATCTACCACGCTCCTGAGAATCTCTCCATATTATCATCATATCACCACTGATGGAGCATGTTTTCTCTTAAATTCTTCTTAGTTCCCATGGCTCACCTTCTAATTTCTATAGAGCTATAACAGAAATATACATTCTCTCTCTGCTGAGATTATTTTCTCCTGCTAAACTATGTCTTTCAAAATTATTTTTTAAAGTTTATTTATTTGTTCACATCTTGATCGTCGCCCCCTTCTGCTTTACACCAACCCACTCCACACACATTAAGTCGCATCAAGACTGAGCTCATCTTCATCCACTGAGGCCAGGCAAGGCAGTTCCACTGGGGGGAAGTGATCCAAAAGCAGGCAACAGAATCCATGTCAGAGACAGTACCTGCTCCACTTACTAGGTTACCCACATGAAGATCAAGCTGCCCATCGGTTACGTATGTGTAGGGGGCCTAAGTCCAGTCTATGCATGCTGTTTGGTTGGTGTTTCAATCTCTGTAAGACTCCATGGGTCTAGGTTAGTTGACTCTGTTGGTCTTCTTGTAGAGTTCTTATCCTCTCCAGGTCCTTCTATCCTTTTTTCCCCACTTTTCCACAGGACTCCCCAATCTCCACCAGTTTGGCTGTGGGTCTCAGCATCTGTTTCTATCCACTGCTGGGTGGAGCCTCTCAGAGTATAGTTATGCTAAGATCCTTTCTGTAAGCCTATCAGGGTATCCTTAGTGGTGTCAGGGAATGGCTTTCTCCCTTGATGTAGGTCTCAGATTGGGCCAGGCATTGGTTGAACATTCCTTCAGTCTCTGCCCTATCTTTACCTGCACATCTTGCAGGCAGAGTGGGTTGAAGGTTTTGTAGGTGGGTTGTTGTTCCCCTCCCACCACCAACCCAGTTAGAAGATGGCTTCCTCAGTCTCCACACACTTGCTGCCAGGAGGCTTGGCTAGAGTCGTCTCCGTGTCCTCCAAAGGACCACCGTGTTGCGGATATTCAGCCTGTCTCAGAGGTGCTCCCACCCTCTGTTTTCTTTTTCTCTCCAAGCCCTCTCACCGCTCCTCCCCACTCTCCCCACTTCTGATCCCCTTCATCATTTCCCTCCCCATATCCTCTCCTACCAAGTTCCCTCTCTTCATAGACTTCTGCTGTCTATTCTATTTCCCTTTCTGAGTGAGAGTCAAACATCTTCCCTTGGCCCCTCCTTGTTACTTAGCTTCTTTGAGTCTGTAAATTGTAGTATGGTTATCCTATAACCTATGGCTAACATCTGCAGATAAGTGCCATATGTGTCTTTCTGGATCTGGGTTACCTCACCCAGGATGATATTTTCTAGTTCTATTCATTTGCCTGTAAATTTCAGGATTTCCTTGTTTTTAATAGCTGAGTAGTATTCCATTTTGTAAATGTACCACATTTTCATTATGTATTATCTTCAGTTGCAGTACATCTGCATTGTTTCTAGTATCTGGCTATTATGAATAAAGCTTCTATGAACATAATTGAGCAGATGTCTTCGTTGTATGGTGGAGTATCTTTTGGGCGTACGCTGAGAAGTGGTATAGGTGGGTCTTGAGATAGACCTATTTTCAAACTTTCCTGAGAAAGCACCAGATTGACGTCCAAAGTAGTTGTACAAGTTTACACTCCCACCAGCAATGGAGAAGTGTTCCCCTTTCTCCACGTCCTTGCCAGTATGTGTTATCAGTTGAAATTTTTTGACTTTAATTTTTTTATTTATTAAAATTTATTCACTTTGTACTCCAGCTGTAACCTCCTCCCTCCACCCCTCCTAATCCCTCCTTTCTTCCCTCTTCTCCTCCCATACCCCTTCCCCAGTCCACTGATAGTGGAGGTCCTCTTCCCTTTCCATCTGAACCTAGCCTATCAGGTTTCTTCAGGACTATCTACATTGTCTTCTTCTGTGGCCTGGTAAGGCTGTCCCCCCTGCTCAGGGGGATGTGATCAAAGAGCCAGCCACTGAGTTCATGTCAGAGACAGACCCTGTTCTCCTTACTAGGAACCCACTTGGAAACTGAGTTGCCATGGGCTACATCTGAGCAAGAGTTATAGGTTATATCCATGCATGGTCCTTGGTTGAAGTATCAGTCTCAGAAAAGAACCCTGTGCCCAGATTTTTTGGTTCTTTTGCTTTCCTTGTGGAGATCCGGTCCCCTCCAGGTCTTTCTATCTTCTTTCATAAGATTCCCTGCAGTCTGCCCAAAGTTTGGCTATGAGTCTCAGCATTGCTTTAATACTCTGTTGGGTAGAGTCTTTCAGAAGCCCTCTGTGGTAGGATCCTGTCCTGTTCCCTGTTTAATCCATCTTCTGAGGTCTATCCCATTTGTCAGTTGAATTTTTTATCTTAGCCACTGTGATAGTTGTAAAATGGAATCTCAGTCATTTTGATTTGTAGTTCTCTAATGACTAAGATGCTGAGCATTTCTTTAAGTGCTTCTCAGCCATTCAATAGTCCTCTCTTGAGAATTTTCCATTTAGCTCTGTACCCCATTTTTAATTCGATTATTTGTTTGGTTGGTGTTTAATTTCTTGAGTTTTTATATATTTTGGACATTATCACTGCATGGGCTGTAGTGTTAGTGAAGCTCTTTTCCAATCTGTATGTAGGCTCCATTTTTTTTTCTATCGACAAAATCTTTTGCTTTAACACCCTGAATGTGTCCAAGTTCGTCTTTCAAATTTATTAACCACTACTCAAGAGTAACTCAAAATTAGAGCTGAAACTCTTTTTCAGCTATGCTGTTGGGTCTTTGGAATGAATTTGATGATGTAGATACTAAATAATAAGGGTGACTGGTAGATCATATTAAGGCTATAGGAATGTTTAGGGGCTCCCTGAATTTTCCTTTGCATTCAGATTGTGCTATAAGGCTGTATCTATGCTTTATTACCTCTTCCTTACCAAGATTTTTCTAGAGGAATCTTTGTAGTGAAAGTCAGGATAACTTGCCTAGGGACCAGCTCTATTGAGCCTTTAGCAATCATTCATGACTTTTGACCAACATAAGTCTCACCCAGTTTGGCAGACAGAGCAATTTAAATATTATTTCTTTCAGTTTGTGGATTTTCTGAAGTTACCAGTGTCCACCTTTGCCCTTCCCTGCCTCAGCTTCTCTTGACCTCAACTATCTTTATCTGAGACCTGGATTATCAGACTGTGCCACCCTACACCCCAAATTCTGTCATTGTAAAAATCAAAAATTAAGAAATTTGTAGGACCACAAAGGGAAAAACCCAGTCTGAATGTCTTAAAAAGCATTTCCAGTCCCAGTTCCTACTTGATTCTAGAAGCTGCACAGTTGAGTGAAGCCTAGCAGTTCATGTGGACACAACACAAAAGCAGGCCTTCTGGCCCCTGTTACCCAGGCCTTGTAATGAGCTATGAAATTTTTAGCTTTTTTTTCCAATTCAAGTGTTTCTCTCTAGCTCAGGGATTCTGTTTAGTCCATTTTTTTTTTTTTTATGATGTATCTGGGGTTTTTTTTTTTTTTTTTCTATGTAACTTTTAGGTCAGTTTCCTTGTCAGTTGCTTTCAAAGGGCAGGTGAAGGTTTGCACGTGGAAAGTCACTTGGTTTTTGCTATATGTAATACATTCAGGATTTCAACAATTACTTGAGCCTAGGGAAATTCCTGAGCACTTGGTGCTTTTAGATATTATTTCAGAGACAGCCTCGGCTCCTTGATCACATCCTCCTGGCAGAGTGGCCTTGCCATGCCACAGAGGAAGAAGATGCAGGCAGTCCTGATGAGACTTGAAAGACTGGTGTCAGTTGGTAGGGCAGGAGGACTCTCCTTTTCTGAGGGGGAGGAAGGGTGGGACCTGGAGGAGATGAGAGAGAGGGCTACAATTGGATGTAAAGTGAAAAATAATATTAAAAATATATTTAAATTTAAAAAAGAAAATGATTTCACATAGAAGCATTTCATCAAAATGAGAGTAGACTATGAAAGCAAACCATGTGATGAAATTTACACCATGGGGGTCACTAAAATTTTTGTACCTTATAAAACTCTTAATTGTAGTCCCTGAACAGTCTCTGAGATATTATTTACCAAGACTGTCTCCCTAATGAGAGATTGTTTCAACTTATGGTTGACCTTTTTCCCTCCTCTCTGGAGGAGGAAAGATCCATGAGAAGGGAGCAGGTCAGGTGTTATTATAAAGTGTCATGTACTTGCCTGTCTTCAGCAAGCATAGCACTGTCCTGGCAGAAGCCCGCTGCCACCTGTTACGGAATGTTACCATGGCCTTGCCTAACTGGGAGCCAGTACATCCAAAATGGCAGCAGTCCTTTGATGTCTCACCAACATCTAGAACTTTCAGAATCACTGAGGCTGTACTTAAGTCTGAATCAGGGAATGGTGTCAGAGAAAATAAATATCTACATTTTGTCAGCAGCTTAAATATATTAAATTTTAGGAATGTTTAAAGGCTCACATATGATCTTTGACTTAATCCATACTTTCTATAATCTATTACTGGCATGCAGTGTTTAAGCTGGCCTTTTGAGGTTTGAATTATCACTTTGACTAATCCTTTTTGGCAATCTTCTGCCAGTGAAGTCCAATTATAATTTTGTTAAGTAATGACTAGTGTGGGAGTGACTTTTTTTCTTATATAGGAATACTGAGAAGGTAAATTTAATTAAATATATTTTGGCTTTTCACTTTAATGTGAAGTGGCCAAATGTCAGCTACCTTTTAAAAATGTTTCTGAACATTTGAGGAAAACGAAATTAAATATTAATGGTATGTACTAAATCATAATTAAGTGATCAGCTTTTTAATTAAAAAGTTAAACTATTTCTCTCTTAAATTCTGAGGATCTTTTTCTCCTCACTCTCTCTCTCTTTGGGTGTTGAGCCCCTGTGATTCATAGATAAAGAGTTTCTGGTATTGGAGAGGGTATGTGGGATGGGAGAGACTTTTTTAATTTTTATTTTATTTCAGTTTATTTAATTTACATCCCAAGAGTACCCCTCCCTCCACTCCTCCTAGTCCCATCCCCCTTTCCCTCTTCCTTTCCCCCCAGAAAAGGGAAGCTTCCTCTCCTTCTATTCCCCCATCAACCCTTCCCAGCATATCAAGTCACATCAAGCCTGAGCATATCCTCATCCACTGAGGCAAGGCAAGGCAGCCCTGCCAGGGGGATATGATGCAAAAGCAGGCGATAGAGCCTGTGTTAACTCCCCCTTCCAATCTCCAGGCAACCCACATGAGAACCAAGCTACCCATCAGCCACATGTGTCCAGGGGGCCTAAGTTCAGACCGTGTGTACTCCTGAGTTGATGTCTCAGTCTTTGGAAGCCCTGGGTTAGTTGTCTCTGTTGGTCTTCTTATGAGGTTCCTGTCCCATCCAGGTTCTTCTGTCTTTCCCCCTATACTTCCACAGGACCCCCAGAGCTCTGCCTCATGCTTGGCTGCAACTCCCAGCATCTGTCTCAATCAGCTGCTGGCTAGAGCCTCCCAGAAGACACTCATGTTAGGTTCCTGTCTGCAAGCATAGCAGAGCATCATTAATAGTGTTAGCGGCTGGCTCTCTACCATGGGGTGGGTCTCAGGTTAGGTCAATTAGTGGTGGATATTCCCTCAATCTTTGTTCCCTCTTTATCCTGCACTTCTTGTAGGCAGGGTAATTTTTAGATCAAAGGTTTTCTCAGTAGCTTCTTCCCTTCCCTCCACTGCCTGGGTAGGGTTAGTCACCTCAGTCTTTATGTCCTCCCCAACATACTTGTCTGACAGAAATTCCTTCCTGACTTTCAAGTGTGAGAAGCTTGGCTTTGACGACCCCAAATAATGGACTGTGCAAGTCCTGGATATTACCGCAGTCATTTTTGCTCCTGTGTGTTTGCTTGGGCTGACAATCAGTCCAGCTACAGTCTACTAAATGAACACTCTTTTCATCAGACTTGCCTCAAATACCTTTCCTCACCCTTATCTCCAAAGCAGAATGGTTTATAGCACTTTCAGTATTTATTATTCAAATTTTATGTCCACTGGAATAGTTAATGAATTGTGTTTAATATTTTCTGTTTTGTAGATGCTGGTTGGTTCATGGGGCTGTTTCATATGAACTTGATAGTTTCCCATTGGTGCATAGCATTTTTCTCTTTGTTGGCGTGTTTCACAAATGCCACTCTTGGAAGCCAAGGAAGCTCATTGTCCTGCATTTTACCTTTTCTCCTTCACAGGATGTTTGCAGAGCATTTTGCTTAAATGGTAGTCCTCATTCCATGCACCAGTGTCCTTCCAAAGCTTCCCTGATGGGAGAGTCCTTTCACTCTCTTTGTGGTTATGGCTTATTCTACTGTTCCTACAAAGGCCATTTTGTGTTTTCAATGCTGTATAGAAGCTTTACAAAACAACTGGTGTCCCGGCTCTTCTGTCACAGAAATACAAATAAAAGAGCCAGAAAATGGAATAAAAAAGACAGCATTTATTTGCAGAAGGCTGTACATCTAGCATGCATTTCCCAAGCTGAAGATGATCTAGGAGTTCATAGTTAGGATGGCTAGAGAACCAATGATACAAATAGCTTTAGGGGAGTGGTGTTGGTGGTATATTGGTGAGCATAGCTGCCTTCCAAATAGCTTTAGGGGAGTTACTCTTCACTTATTTAGAAAATCATTTGTCTTAGGAGACAAATTTTTCATTTTTCTAATTTTAATTTTTGATATTAATTACAGTTTTTTTTTCACTTTGTATCCTGGCTGTAGCCCCCTCCCTCATTCCCTCCCTCATCTCTTCTTATGCCCCTCTCCAAGTCCACTGATAAGGGAGATCCTCCCCCTTTCCATCTGACCCTAGCCTATCAGGTCTCTTCAGGGCTAGCTGCATTGTCTTCCTCTATGGCCTGGCAAGGCTGCTCCCCTGTCAGAGGGAGATGATCAAAGAGCCAACCACTGAGTTCTTGTCAGAGACAACCCCTGTTCCCTTTACTAGGGAACCCACTTGGATACTGAGCTGCCATGGGCTACATCTGTGCAGGGTTTCTAGATTATCTCTATGCATGGTCCTTGGTTGGACTATCAGTCTCAGAAAAGACCCCTGGGTCCAGATTCTTGATTTTGTTGCTCTCCTTGTGGAGCTCCAGTCCCCTTCAGGTCTTATCTCTCCCTTCTTTCATAAGATTCCCTGCAGTCTGCCCAAAGTTTGGCTATGAGTCTCAGCAGCTGCTTTGATACCCTGCTGGGTAGAGTCTTTCAGAGGCCCTCTGTGGTAGGCTCTTGTCCTGTTCCCTGTTTACTCCCTCTTCTGATGTCCGTCCCCCTTGCATTTCTGAATGAGGATTGATTATCTATGTATGTATAAAACATCAATATAACAGAATGATTACAATGAATTTATCAAACAGTGTACTTTCACTTGTTATTAAAAATGGAGGTACTCATGTCTCAAGCTTCTTTATATACATACTGACTGGTGTTTGATTAATACCAAAATTATAATTTAAATAGTCTTTAATTAAAATTATTTAAACTAATACATAACAGCAAAAATCATATATATTAATGCGGTGGTATAAGGGGTTTTGATGCAGGTATACATTGTATAACATTCAAATTAGGTTAAATACTTCATCTCATCAAACTGTTATTATTTCTTTATATTGGGGTCATTCCAAATCATTTGTCCTAACCTTTCCTTTGTTATTTACACATATTCTTTGCACAATATAATGAATTTCATCATAACTTTTTTATGATATTTATATTTATTGTTTGAGAGTTCCATATATGTTTACAGTTAATTTTAGTCATATTCATCCTCCCTTCTAACTCCCCCACATCCCTACTTCCTCCTTCCAACTTCATGTCTACTTTTCTTCTTCTTCTTCTTCTTCTTCTTCTTCTTCTTCTTCTTCTTCTTCCTTCTTCTTCTTCTTCTTCCTTCTTCTTCTTCTTCTTCTTCTTCTTCTTCCTTCTTCTTCTTCCTTCTTCTTCTTCTTCTTCTTCTTCTTCTTCTTCTTCTTCTTCTTCTTCTTCTTCTTCTTCTTCTTCTTCTTCTTCTTCTTCTTCTTCTTCTTCTTCTTCTTCTTCTTCTTCTTCTTCTTCTTCTTCTTCTTCTTCTTCTTCTTCTTCTTCTTCTTCTTCTTCTTCTTCTTCTTCTTCTTCTTCTTCTTCTTCTTCTTCTTCTTCTTCTTCTTCTTCTTCTTCTTCTTCTTTCTTCTTCTTTTGGCAGTGCTGCTTGGGACTATAGCTCAGAAGTACAGCAGTTGCCTATCCTGTGCAAAACACAAGAGGTAGCCCTTATTTTGATACAAAGTTTCACTAGGCAGCCTAGCCAGGAACTTGTGATTACCCTTGCCCTGCTCTCAGTACTAGGGTAACAGATGTGCGTTCCCATATCCAGACTGTTATAGATTTTTGAACAGATCGATTTTCCAAACCAGATTCTCCTCCTCCTTCTTCCTCTTCTTTATATTTTTTATTCTTTTTATAAGATCATATTTTAAACAATGTTCTCCTGAGGATGAAATTGTGCTTATACATTTCTGTCAATCTTCTGAAATCTCTCAGTTGCATTCTTGGGGGATGATGCCCTTAGCTTATCATATTGATATTCTGGAGTTTTGTTTTATCTTCTTTTGCAATAACGAAAGAGCATTGTTTTTCAAGCAATTTCATTGCTTCAGTTCTAAACCTGGTTGTTATCATTACTGAGAGACTAATTTAAGACAGTTAGAAATTGGTGAAATAGGGACATAAAAAGGAATTATTCTTGGTCTTTTTCAAGTTAATAGAGTTAATTAAAATTAATTACCTGCAAGTCTTTTGAAAATAGTACCACATTCTTAGCATGAGCCAGTTTTAATTATGGGAGGCTTTAGGTATGCAAAGATAGCCTTATCAGCCAGGATGTTCGAAAGGCTTTTAAGTTAAGAACCAGGGTTATTTAGAGTGATCTGGGTTTTAGTAACTCAGTCCTGTCGGTAAACAGCTTTTGGAGACTCCACCTTAGAGTCACACCAAACAAACAGAAGTGGGGCCTGAGCTTGTCCTGGCTTCAGAAGGTGCCTTGAGTCGCTGTGCACTCAGCGGGGCTATGCAAAGAGAAAAAGCCTTGTTTCAGTATCAAAAGATTGGAAATGTATGTGTTTGTGTCTGCATTATGAATTAGGGTTAAACTTTTAAAGAGGAAAATATCATTTTTAATTTCTCCATGTGTTAATTTTTTTTATCAACCCCATGCCAGTCTTATCTTCCCTAAAGCCCTCTCATGAGTCTTAAAATTATCTCAATACTCCAGTATCCTTGACATAAAGTACAACATTAAAAGGGTAGAAAATGCAAATAGAGCCAATTACTGAAGAATTCTCAACAAGTACAAATAAAATGTTAGCCATCCTCTTCCTCCTCTTGTTTCTCTTCCCCCTGCTCCTCCTTTTACTTCTTATTATCCTCCTCCTCAGCATATCTAAATAAGGCAGTTCTTGCTGCTTTTCTTCAGAGATGTTTCCAGGTTGTGACACCAAACAAAAGATTCTATGGAAGACAGAAATGTAAGAAAGTAATAACATTTTAGAGTGTAGTATTGGGATTTTA